>NC_092128.1:125408078-125744953 GCF_043159975.1 Macaca nemestrina
TCCTCCCAGACACACACAGCCTTCTCTGTTAGCCCCTCCCTAAGCATCTTATTTAGGAGGCATTCACCTCTGTGCCCCTTCCCTACTTCATTTTTCCGCATAGCACCTATCCCATGATATCTATGATTACTGGATGTTCACAGGCAGTTTTTTACCCCCTGGAATATGTGCTGGGCACTATTTTAATAATTTGGAGTTTGGACAGCAAGCAATGCCGAAGTCCCTCGACCAAGTTCACAAATGCACATATGACTGAGGCGTTCATGACACAAACCAAGCAACTTCACTTCGAACTGGAATGAGCTAAAGGCCATCTCCCACTCACTTTTCTCCTGAACCCCAAACAAGGCCTGGAAACAAGGCAAAGGTCTGTTCTACACAGGTCCACGCCCCACATCTCCTGTGAGAGGTGACAGATCAATGAGCATTCGTGGCTTTCTTGAGTGGGACCAGAAGAGAATCCAGCCTCCCTCTGGAGACAGAAAGGACTTAGTGGCTTCTGTGAATGAACAGCCTTGAGGACACAGCCTCCTGAGGTGGCTCCTGGGTCAAGCTAACAGTCTGTTCAAGGCAAAGGTACGACTGTTGTGCCCTGGGTCGGGTAACATGTCAAAGGCAGAACCCTAGGCTTGGAGATGACAGAGGGGAGGCGGTCCTGCATGGGATTCGGCCTGCTGGAGTTGGCCAGCGAGCAGAGGGTCTGCATCCCCAGAACAGGTTTCCCGCTGTTCCACCCCGTTAGCAGCCTTCGGTCCTGCGCAAGATCCAGCACTGACCAGTGCTGGTCCTTGAAACTGTCCCATGACACAGACTTTATCTTCATACTAACCTAGAGCTTGGGGTCTTTAGGTCTCCTAAAGTCAAGTAAAGGCCTTGCCTGAGTGAACACAGCTGGCTGAGCTCCTTGAGGCCCTGCAGTGTGAAGCCTCCAGGGTGTGTGAGAGCAACTTCCCTTCCAGGTGCTGCAGCTCAGGGCTAACTGTTTCCTCTGGAAGATGGGAGCTCCTTAGGGAAACTCGAGCCTCCGTGAGGTCGCCCATGGATCAGACGGGCTGTAGAACTGGGTTTCCGGGCTCCTGTGGGGAACTTCTCTGAGGACCTCTTAACACTGTGTCAAAGGACCAGGCCTGCCTATTCACACTTCTTGGAGAATGAGTTAAATCTGGTGGCCTGGAGGGACGATAATGTGTCCCCTCCTGCGAACCCAAGGATGGCATTTCCTGGATGCACTCCTGTGAGCCCCGTGCAGCCAGAGCAGGTGGTCCGGGTTCGCCGCGGCCGTGGGGAGCAGGGCCGGCCTGGCTGAGGCCCGCAAGGAGGGGCAACTGTGCCTGGGCAGGCTGGCCAGCCGCCCCTCGCTCAGTCCGCGGAAACCCTACCTCAGAAAGACCCATTACAGAGGTGGAGAAGGCGATCTCAGGCCTTGGCTGCGGAGTCACCGCGTCAGAACCTGGCCCTGACAGTGGGGCTGGGCGCTGAAGGCGCTGCTGCGTGCGGGTCCCGAGGGCTGAGGCACCTGCCCTTCCCTGCCGCCCACGGAGGGGAGACCTCAGCCAGATTCCAGGGTGACTTGTGCGACCTCTCGCTTCTGTGCCAGGTGCTGGGCAAAGCCACTGCAGACCACCTAATAATTTGAAAAACAAATTCTAGAAACATCCCAAATTCAGAAAAGGAAAGGAAGCAAAAGCATCCAATACCCCTGTTCCATCCCTCAGAAATCAACCCACCCTGGCCAGTGAGGCCTCCAAGTCCTCAATTAAGACAGAAAGATTTAAAATAAATAAACAAAAAGTTCCGGGGCGGGGGAGGGGGAGAGCCAAACTGGTAAAACAAAGCAGTGAGAAACCGAAGCTTATTAGCAAAGGCCCAATAAAGAGCCAGGCAGTGAACTCTGGCAGCATCGGAACTCACTACCTCCCCGAGCACGGCCTCGGAGGCTGAGAGGCCTGGGAGGCAGGGCCGAGTCCTGCAGGCTCCAGCAGAGCCCTGTGAAATGCCAGTCAGGTCCTGGCCCAGTGCCCGAGGTCCGCCCACAGCCTCGGCAAAGCCCTCCCGGCCCGCTGGAAATCTTCCCCTGCCAGGCCCGAAGGCACGCAGCTCACTGTCACCTCCACCTGCTCTGAAACCCCACATCCAGCCCAGGATCAGAGTCCCCCATCCCCACCCCACGCCAAGGGAGGCAGGATTGACAGCGACCCTGAACAAATGCAGTCGGGAGCTATTGTGAAAGGCCGCTGGCCCCGAGGCCCCCCAGCCCGCGCAGGACAGGCCAGTTCATCGTCTCGGTCCCAGGCCCCTATTAGCGTGTCCATCTGCGACAGCAGGACACGCCTGCCAGTGCCACTGGCTTTGGGGCCCGCGCGGCCCTTTTTCCCTCGAAGCTGCTGCAACAAATAGCAGTTCTTTTGAGGGAAGGAACAGTGTGGTCCTCAAAGTTCATAATGAGAAATCTCAGAGAAAAGTCATAGTTGCTAAGCTGCGCCATTGGAGACTTGAAGGGTTCTTCTTAAAAAAATTAATGACTAATTCTATGTTTTGATTGTTCATATGACGACCAATTAAAGGAGAAATCTAATGGGCTGGACTCCACTTCAGGCTTTTTTTGCTCTATCTGCATATGCGGAGCTGCTCACACAACTTCCAGGGAAAGGAAAGAACAGTAACCCTTTAAGGGTTTATATAGGCAACTCTTCCACTGGAAAAAAACGCCTGTGCACAACGGTTCTGTCAAGAGCCGACCATGTGCTGGGTGCTGTCCCTGCATTATTTCAGGGCAGAGCAATCCTGTATGCAAACACCTATGCCAGTCCACAGAAGATCACACAAGGCTGTTGCTCGGAGAGATTGAAAAAATATCACATGCTCAAAGTCACAGTTAATGGCAAATGGTCCTGGCATTTTTGGGTCCCTGTTCATTTGGATAGTCCACGTTCTCTCTCTCCCCCCGCCACAAATACACAGAAAGAGTGTGTGTACATTGTACATATTATAGAAATATATATAGTGTATGATAATATAATGTATGAATGTTTATATATTAATCATAAAATAATTTAATCTCAAGTATATATAAAATATAGCATTGAAATCTTTAACAAGGGGTTGACTGCCTTCTTGTATACATTAAGGCGTGCTGTGTTATGATGAGTGACAAACAACCTGCACCTCCCGTAAGCCTAATGAGGGGGTGTTTCTCTCTCTACACACCCATCGTCAGAATGCCACCTACGAGTCCAGCCCAAGGGGCTGCTCCCCTCCCTCTGGGCCCAGGCTGAGGAGGAGGTCACTGGCCAACAAGAGGGAGGAGGAAGTGACCTGGGGAGGCATGGCCTGGTTCAGGGAGCCTCTGCCCCAGAGTGACAGGAGTCCTAACATCAGCAGGTTATGCAAGCCTATGGTGGACTTCCAAGGACCGCCAAGAACCATCCACCAATGGGGAGAAAAAACAGATGCTTCTGATCACAGAAACAGTCTACCCTTCTCCTTTAGGCTACAATTAACTGGCCTCAGTGACATTACTAAGATAGAAAGGCAGTGCACACCTGCCAAATGATCTTAACAGGTGACAAAACTAAATGCCACAATGTCAGAACAACTCCCTAATCTCCAGTGACACGCAATTGCCCTAAATGCAGGCACTGATGATTCTACTGCTTGTGTCACCACTAACTAGTTGTATTTGACATTTATTTTAATGGTGGATAGCAAAACATCCTATTTTTTGTGGTGTTGAGAAACCAGAGAAATTGTTCATTATGGAAGAGTAGAAAGATTTCTAGTGTTACACACACACTCACACACACACACACACACACCTGGTTAGCTTAGGTGACCTTTTGTAGGTTGACTGTAAGTTCTGCAAGGGCAGGAACTGGTGAGTGACCTCATATCCCCTGCCACCTCTGGCTCTTGATAAATGAGCATTGAGTAAATGCCATTTACTCCAATTCTGAATTTTAATAAAATAGCCAACAACCCTGAAAACTCCTATGTGTTTTATTTTATTAATAAAATATTATTTATTAATCCTTTGTCTCTTTCGGAAACAATTAACTTGGACAAGGTGCTTACCTTGGCATCTAAAAAATGGTGAAGAACTATCTGTGAGGTCCTTCCCAGGTCTGTTGCAATGACTCAGGCTTTGTAAGCTCAGTCCCTCAAAAGTAACAACTGCAAGATTTTCTGCTGATTTTTTTGGAGGGGCCCTAGAAATTCTAATTTTCCATTCAATTGCAGAAATAGAACACCAATTTGCTTTGGATTTCTTTAGCCCTGTCATTTTTAACATACATATTTTTTGACCTTGCAGAATCTCCAGATTTTCTGCCATCTAAAAATGCCACTTGAAATCTAACTTCTGGAGACCTCTTCTCAAAAGCGATTTATTTCCTTCTATACTACAGGTGGAAACTCCATTCTCTCTGTTTATATTCCTTGTGAAAAAAAAAATAAAGTGACATAATTTTCTCAGTTGGTGACCTGCCTTGATTTTCTCCTTAGAAGAATATAAGCTTGAGAATATGTCTTTGCTCCAGGACCTTTATTACATAAGGTGAGACGTAATCACAATAATTAAAATAATGAAATCAGACATAACTAAAATGCTTCAAAATGTCTCTTTAGTTGTGTCCTAATAAGCACTCATTCTCACTTATTACAGTTTATAGACAAATTAGCCAGACGAAACTTGCTGCTTTGTAAGATTGGCAGTGAAGTTGACTCCAGCCACCTTCCTAAACCTCCATCCCCTAACCCTGATTACCTGCAAAGCCAACTCATGGTCAACTCATGTAACATGGTCATTCCACATGTACCATGAATTAATGGATAGATCCTTTTTTCTCTGTTCTGCAATAGAACTGAATTTGCTCCCAGAAATGTTTAACTGATTTTTAGAAAGTCTGCCTATAAGGATAATGACCTGTGATAAACATTTGTGCTTGAATATTACTCCATATTTGAAATATGCAATTTAAAGAGATGTCTATCATGATATGTTATGGTTTATGGCATCTGGACAAAAATCTGTCAACAAAAGGATGTATATACATATATGAGATGAGAGAGAGAGAGAGAAAGAGAGAGAGAGAGAGATGAATGAAGAAAGATAAGGAGAGGGGAAAAGCAGAGATAGGAAGCACACCTATAAAATGGCACTACCATGATTTAACCACTGGGGATGAGCTGCAAACTCTAATGCCTACAGTGACCTCACAGACCCATGAACAAGAGAATCAGGATGGCAGCTCCAGTGTGAACTGGAGATCAAATGTACCTCCTAAAGGGGACAGTTACCATTTAACCACTTGTCATCTCCCATGAAAGCAAACACAGTTGGCTAACAATTCCCATTTTTCAAGAAAAACACAAAATCTACAGTTTAAATGTAAAATCTTCTGATTTTTAAATGTTACCATTAATTAAACTAAAAGAAACATTGAATGGACCTCACAACACTACATCTGTACCCTGAAGTTGGTTTGTAGACCACCAGTTACAATCTCCAGGCTAGTGTTTCTAGTAACATCTGTCCCTGAAACAAGCTATAATACCTTGAACAAAATTATTTCAGCTCAATTGTAAAATCATCACTAGGGGGGAAGCATTTTGAAGGATTCAGAAACTTTCTACAAGATCCCTCTGCAAAGCAATTAACAAACATCTCAACGATGCTGAAACTAGCATTCAAACATGCAGTCATGCTTTTTTATTGTTGTTAATTCATAACCTTATTTTTTTAGAGTAGTTTTAGGTTCACAAAAAAGTTGTGCTAAATGTATAGAGAGTTTTTGTATACCCCTGGGCACACACATAAATAGCCTCCCCAAAAAAGTGGTGTCTTTTTACAACTGATTACCAACATTGACACATCATTATCACCCAAAGTCCATAGTTTATGTTAGGGTTCCCTCTTGGTGTTGTACATTCAATGGCTTTTTACAAATGTAAAATGACAGGTATCCACCACTGAAATATGGTACAAAATAGTTTCTCAGCCCTAAAAATCTTTGTGTTCTGCTTATTCATTTCTCCTTCCCACCAACCACTGGCAGCCACTGGTCAACTTACTGTCTCCATAGATTTGCCTTTTCCAGAATGTCATATATAGTCATGCACCACTTCACAATGAAAATATGATCTGAGATGTGTGTCATTAGGTGAATTTGTCATTGTATGGTCATAACAGAGTGAACTTACACAAGTCAAAATGATATAACCTACTACACACCTAAGTTATACGGTATAGTCTATTTTTCCTAGGCTACAGACCTATCTGACATGTTACTATACTGAATACTGTAAGCAATTATAACATAATGGTAAATATTTGTGTATTTAAACACAGAAAAAGTACAGTAAAAATAAGGTACTATAATCTTATGAAACCACTATTGTATATGGGTGCCATTGTTGACTAAAATGTCATTACGTGGCACATGACTGTAGCAGGAGTCATAAAGTATGTAGCCTTTTCAGATTGACTTCTTTCACTTAGCAACATGCACATAAGTGTCCTCCATGTCTCTTCATGGCTTGATAGCATATTTCTTTTTAGCACAGAAAAACAATCCATTGTCCACATGTACCACTGTTTATTTATCCACTCATCCTCACGAGGACATCTTAGTTGATTCTAAGTTAAGGAAGTTATGAATAAAGCTGTTATAAATACTCATGGGCAGATTTATGTAGACAAGAGTGTTCAACTCATTGGGGTAAGTATCAAGGAGGGAAATCTTTGGATCATATGGTAAGAGTATGTATGTACACTTTTATAGGAAACAGCTAAGCTGCCTTCCTAAGTGGCTGTACCATTGTGCCTTCCCATCAGCAATGAATGAGACTTCCTACTGTTCTACATCCTCATCAGAATTTGGTGTTGCCACTGATCTGAATTTTTTCCATTCTAATAGATGTGTAGTGGTATTTTACTGTTTCCTAATGACATATGATGTTGAACATCTTTTTACAAGCTTACTTGGCATCGGTGTATCTTCTTTGATGAGGTGTTTGTGTAGGGCTGTGGCCCATTTTTAAATCAGGTTATTTATTCTCTTGTTACAAAGTTTTAAGAGTTTAGTTCTTTGTATATTTTGGATAACAATCCTTTATCAGATGTTTCTTTTGCAAATTTTTCTCTAGTATATGGCTTGCCTTCTTCCCTTGGCATTGTCCTTCTCAGAACAGAAGTTTTTTAATTTTAATAAACTTCAGTTTATAAATTATTTATTTCATGGATTGTGCCTTTGGTTTTGTACTTAAAAAGTCACTGTCATACCTAAGGTCATCTAGGTTTTCTCCTACATTATCTCCTAGGTGTTTTATAGTTTTGAATTTTACATTTATATGTATGATCAGTTTTGAGTTTTTATCAAGTGTGTAAGGTTTGTATCTACGTTCATTTTTTGCATGTAGATGTCCATTTGTTCCAGCAATATTTGTTGAAAAGACTATATTTTCTGTATCGTATTATGTTTCTTTTTTGTCAAAGATCAATTGGCTAAATGTGGGTCGATTTCTGATCTCTCTGTTCCATTGATATATTTGTCTATCCTTTCACCAATACCACACAGTCTAGACTACTGTAGTTGTATATGTCTTGAAGTCAGGTAGTGTTGATCCTCCAATTTTGTTCTCCAATATGGAGTTGGCTACTGTGGGTCTTTTGCTTGCCCATATAAAGTTTAGAGTCATTTAGTCAATATTTACAAAGTAACTTGCTCGAATTTTGAATGGGATTAATCTACAAATCAACTTGGGAATAAGTGACATTTCGACATTATGGAGTCTTTCTGACCATGAACACAAACTATTACTCCATTTATTTAGTTATTTGATATCTTTCACCAGAGTTCTTTGGTTTTTTCTTATAGATCTTATACATATTTTCTTACATTCATAGCTCAGTATTCCATTTCAGTGTGTTGATGTAAATGGTAATGTGTTTTTAATTTCAAATTCCCTTAGTTCTTTGCTGGTATATAGGAAAGTGATTGGTTTTTGTATGTTAATCTTGTATCTTGCACACTTTCTATAAATGCTTATTAGTTCCAGGAGCTTTTTAATTGGTTCTTTTGGATTTTCTAAGAGATAATTATGTTGTCAGTGAACAAATACAGATTTATTTCTTCCCTCCCAATCGGTATTCATTTTATTTATTCTTTTGTGTGTTATTGCATTAGCTAGGACTTCTAATACAATGTTGAAAACCACTGGTGAAAGGAAACATCCTGCTTTGTTCCTGATTTTAGCTATAGGTTTTTGTAACTGTTCTTTATTAAGTTGAGGAAATTGTTCTCTATTCTTAGTTTACTGAGAATTTTTATCATGAATTGGTGTAGGATTTTGTCTAATGTTTTCTTCTGTATCTATTGACACGATCATGTAATTTTTCTGTATCTGTTGATATGATCTGTTGATGTGATGAACTACATTAATTGAGTTTTCAAATGTTGAACCAGTCTTGCATATCTGGAATAAATCTCAGTTGGTCATCATCTATAATTTTGTTACACTTTGTTGCATTTGATTTTGTAACATTTTCTTGAGAATTTTTACATCTACGTTCATAAAAAATATTGGTCTACAGTTTTCTTTCTTTTCTTGTAATATCTCTTTCTGGTTTTGCTATTAAGGTAATTCTGGCTTCACAAAATTAATTATGGAGTCTTCCCTCTATTTCTAGTTTCTGGAAGAGATTGTGGAGAATGGATATAATTTCTTTCTTAAATATTTGATGGAAATCACCAGTGATCTCATCTGGGCTTGGTGCTTTCTGTTTTGGAAGGTTATTAATTATTTATTCAATTTCTATAGTAGATATAGGCCTATATTAATTGTCGATTTCTTCTTGTATGACTTTTGGTACATTTCATTTCAAGGAATTGGTTCCTTTCATGTAGGTTGTTAAATTCGTGGGTAGAGCTGTTTATAATATCATTTATTATTCTTTCAATGTTCATGAGATCAGTAGTGATGTTCCTTCTTTCATTTCTGATATTCATAATTTGTGTATCCTCTCTTTGTTTCTTAGCCTGGTGAGAGGCTTATAAATTTTATTGATTTTTTGAAGAATCACCTTTTGGGTTTGCTGATTTTCTTGCTAGGATTACAGGTGTGAGCCACCACACCCTTGCTCATTTTTTCTATTTTTGTTTTCCACACTTTTTCTGCTTCTGTGGGTTTTACATAGCATTTTGTAAAATTCGATTTTCTCTCTTTTCTTAGCAGAGCATTATTTAGTTTTTAACTTTTTTAAATCAGTTGCCTTAGATTTTTTTCTCCCAACACTTTGGGAGGCCAAGGGGACAGGATCGCTTCAAGCTGGGAGTTTGAGACCAGCCTGCACAACATAGCAAGGCACTACCTTTACAAAACATAATTTTAAAAAGTCCAGGCATTAGCTAGGACTGTGCCTGTAGTCCCAGCTACTCAGGAGGCTGTGATGAGGAGATCCCCTGAGCCTAGAAATTTGAGGCTGCAGTGGGCTGTGATCGTGTCACTTCACTCCTGCCTAGAAGACAGTTAGACCCTGCCTCTAAAATAAATAAATAAATAAATAAAAAGACAGGAAGAAGAACAAGGGCAGCAAATAGAAAATAGTAATAAATATGGTAGATATTAATCGAACTATGTCAATAATTATCTTAAATGTTAGTGGTCTAAATATACCACAATGGACTGAATGTTTTTGTCCCCCCAAAATGTATATGATGAAATGTAAGTTCTCAAAATGATGTTATTAGGAGAGAGTGTTTTTGGGAGGGGATTATGTCATGAGGGTGGAGCCCTTACAAATGGGGTTAGTGCCATAAAAGAGACCACAGAGAGCTGCCTTGTTCCTTCTGCCATGTAAGAGCACTGAGAAATTATGGCCGTCTATGAAGAAGTGGGCCCTTATCAGACATCAAATCTGCAAATACCTTGATCCTGGATTTCCCAGCCTCCAGAACTATGGGAAATAAATTTCTGTTGTTTACAAGTAAATCAATTTATGTTATTTTGTTACAGAAGCCCAAAAAGATGAAGACATTCACCAGGTCACTCCATTCTCTTCTTGCTTGCATGATTTCTGAGGATATGTTGGATGTAAGTCTAACATTCTTTATAGGTATTTTCTTTATGGCTCCTCTACAGGTAAGGTGTTTTTTCCCTTTAGCTTCATTTAAGAATTTTTCATTAACCTTTGATTTTCTGAAGTTTGCGTATGTTATGCCTAGGTATCATTTGTTTGTCTGTTTGGATTTTCTTGGCATATATCTTCTTGATGTTCTCTGAGCTTCTCAAATCTGTGATTTGTTGTCTGACATTATTTTGGAGGAATTTTTTGTATTATTGCTTTAAATATTGCTTCTGCTCCTTTTTCTCTTTCTTCTACTTACAGTATTCCCATTACATGTAATTATCCCACAGTTCTTGAAAGTTTTGTTTTGTCCTTTTTGTTAGTCATTTTTCTACCTGCTTTTCAGTTTTGGCAGTTTCTGTTTACGTATCTTCAAGCTCAGAAATTCCTTCCTCAAGCATGTTCAGCCCACTAATGTGTACTTCAAAAGCATTCTACATTTCTTTTACAGTGTTTTAGATCTCTACAATTTTTAAATTCTTTCTTAAAACTTTCATCTCTCAGGAATTCAAGACCAGCCTGGGCAACATAGTGAAACTCTATCTCTACAAAAAATTAGCCAGGTGTAGTGGTGCATGCCTGTAGTCAGAGCTACTCAGGAGGCTAAGGTGGGAGGATTACCTGAACCTGGGAAGTTGAGATTGCAGTGAGCCAAGGTCATATCACTGCACTCTGGATTGGGCAACAGAGTGAGACTCTGTCTCAAAAAAAAAAAAAAAAAAAAATTCCATTTCTCTGCTTACATTGTCCATCTGGTCTTACATGTTGTCTATTTTTTCCATTAAAACTCTTAGCATATTAATCATAGTTTTTTTATAATTAATATCCCTGATGTGATAATGTCTTAGTCCAGTTACCGTGGTTATAACAGAATGCCACAAACTGGGTGATGTGTAAACAAAAGAAGCTGATTTAGAGATTGGGGAGTCCAAGAGTTTGGCGTTAGCATC
This sequence comes from Macaca nemestrina, assembly GCF_043159975.1. Taxonomy (NCBI): domain Eukaryota; kingdom Metazoa; phylum Chordata; class Mammalia; order Primates; family Cercopithecidae; genus Macaca; species Macaca nemestrina. Next base: position 125,419,152 of record NC_092128.1, read on the forward strand.
TGATGAGTGCCTTCTTGCTTCATCATAACATGGGAGAGGGTATCATGTGTCAAGAGAGCTTACTCTTATAACACAGCCACTCACACAAGAATTAACCCACCACCACAATAGCCATGTGAATTCATTCATGAGGACAGCAGATTAAGTTTCCAACATATGAACTTTTCGGGGACACATTCAAACCACAGCAGTTAGTTGTAACGTTCCTGTCATGTCTCATTCTGGTTCTGACACTTGTGCAGTCTCTTCAAATGGTGTCTTTTGCCTTTCAGTGTGCCTCGTAAATTTGGTTGTGGTGGACATGATGTACTGGGTAAGAGGAGCTGCAGTAAAGAGGCTTCTAGTGATGTAGTGATAAGCTGTGGGGAGAGGGAGCATTGCACAGTCTTCCAGTGAGCCTGTGTCCCTGGACTGTGAACTTCAGCTTGCTCTCGGGTTCCCCAGCCCCTTAGATGGTACAGAACAGTTGGAGGGGGATGGAGTTGTATATTTCCCTTGCTCCAGGCAGGTCACGCTCTGATAAAACACCAGGTTAGGGCTCCAGTGAAATAATTTCTCCTGAGGGCAGACCTTCTATTAATAATAGAATGTTCCAACCTATTTCAAAATGGTTCCCCTTCTCCTTCCACTGCCATGATGAGATTTTCCCCCTAATATTCGTTGTAAGGACCTGGCAGAGCTCCAGGAAGTAACACTCTCAAGTGTCTCATACCACCCTGCACCATGACTGGGCTCTGCTGGAGTTCTTAATTCGCAGAGCTGCCCATACTGAGCCTCCTGCAATTTCTCAATTACAGGGTGAACTTTCTCACCCAGCACTGGGTCCTTGGAGGTTTCTGTGTGCTGCTTTCTGCCCCTGGAGGTTGTGCTTCTGTGTTTGCCTGTCTCTCCAATTTGGGGGGCAGTGGTTTGCCCAATGACCTCAATTCTCTGAAAGATCTAAGAAGAGGCGTTAATTTTTCTGTTTGCTCAGCTTTCTACTTGTTGCTAGAATGGAGTGCCAATCGTGCCTCCTATAGTGACATGTAACCCTCAACTCCAGAGATGATGAAGCATACCAATGACAAAGGAGAAATGCTTCAGCAGTTTTCTGTCAGAGCATTATCCCTTGAAAAAGCTGCTTCTTCCATATTCTGGAAGAGATGGATCTCAACTCAGAGCTCAAGGCAAATGACTTCCTTCAAGGAGAAGGAATAAACAGTCTCAGAAACCATAAAAGACTGCCCCCAGGAAGGTCCCTGAACCTCGGCAGGGGCCACACTTACCTTGCAGAAATAGGTGATTAATGCTCCCAGTACAAACTCCCAACAGTAGAGAAAGACAAATAATTGAAAAACAAGTCTCGCTACAAACCCCTGACCCCGAGCTACCTAGTTCTCCTCCCTAGAGGCAAAGCTCTTACCAGATTCTTGTATCTCCTTAACATATATCCTTAGAAGAGCTGTCAAGTGAACATATGTTTAAGTGAAAACCTATTTTAGAAGTGCATTTTCTTAAGGAACTTTAGGGTTAGAAGGAACTTGTGTCAGTCCTTAATTCACAACCTCCATTAGTACTTATTGTTCTTGCACAAAAATCTTTCTCAAAAAAGCCCTTTCCACTCTGAAATAGCTTATTCTACTTTTACTTAGCTCCAGTAGTTTATAAAACATATTTTTTGAAAGTCTAAACTCTGCCACTATTTTTTTTTTTTCCTAATCAATCTTTACTTTGACCTCCAAGCCAGAGAAAACAGGTGGTCAAATGCCTTTTGCCTAAGATGGAACTTAGAATATTTGAAGACCTCAGTTCTTCACCCTGCCAAATAACCTGTTTTTCCTCCCCGTTCACAGAGAATTTGGTTTTAGAAAATTCAGAGCCACATTCCTTATAGACAAGACTAAACTCTTATTCAACATACTCAGAAACTTCTTCTAAGAGGATAACCGCTCATCAGAGGAAAAGTTTCTCATGTACAGCTGGCAAAGGGATGGAACCATCTGTGTTATTAAAATCGACAGACACTTATGAGATTTATTAAGGGAAATACTAGAGTCTCAGTACATACTTGCTAATATAGTACACATGAAGGCTTTATCTATAATTTTTGTTGGCCAAGCAGAAATTTTGGTATTATTCACCCTAACAAATTTCCAAGATATTTTGAAATAGAATTTTAGGTCCTGACATCACCATTTGTCTCAGGTTTAGAAGCGTTGCTGGACAAGAGGGATAAAATATGGCTCTGCCTTGGGTTCAAAGTTGGCCTCTCATACTAGCAAGTTTACTTTGGGATCCTGGCCACTTCTCGTGACCACAGAATCACATTGCTATAAGAGGCAGATACAAGTATTAACCGGCTCATAGGTTATCAGATAAGCTTAGTCTGACCAATGCTTAGCGCAGCAACTGGGCTGCTATTGTCATTCTTATGGTGGTGGCACATGGCACCCAGTCTCTGTCCGGGCCATGATCTGGGACCACCCTCCACAGAGGCTGTGAGCTGGAGCCCAAACTATGCAGGGCCCTAACTGTGTCAGGCTCCTTATCTCTCTCAAGAGGCCGTCATTATTGCCTGCTTGGCCATACAGTTCTTTACTTACCAAGTAACACAGTTATCAGCCCACTCCAGGTACTAGCCAAGGACTACAAAATCAACATGAATGTCAGCTTTTGTATAAAAAGTTCAAAGGAGAAACGCAAACTTTACATAGATGTCCCAGGAGGATGTTCAGCAAACCCATTCTTCTCTGTTCCCTGGAATCCATCCCAGTATTGAGCTGTGTGTGTGTCTAGTAATTCTTTACAAAAAGCTCTGTTTCTTGTGATGCCATCAGATCACATTGAAGAATATACAAGCCGTACTATGAAGACTGTTGTCTCATATAGTCCTAACGTAGTGAGAACTGATGTTCTAACATACTGGTTTTTTCTTTCTTTCTTTTTTTTTTGGTCACTCAAAGGAGAAATTCCTGTGCAGTCTTACAAATCAGTTGTAGCTTAAATTGATTTGTGTTGTGAGTTGTGCACACAGGTCACATTCCCTTGACAGAAAATATAGTTTAGAAACAAATTTGCGGCAGTTGTTAAGTGAATGCACACGAGTTTATCATATTTAGGTCTTTTATTGTAAGACTCACTCCTGTCTTCATTTTATGTTCCACTGCTGTGCTTCGCATTTGCCTTTCTCTAGTTTTGTTTTCTGTCTCTGTGTTTCTATACGGACTGCTCTCAGCCCAGGTGTGCAGGAAGCACACACGTGCCTGCAGAGCCTTCACCATCTCTGCATCCAGGGACTGACTTCAACGCACAGTGGCTGTACTGATCCGCTAAAACAAAGGAACAAATTACTTCTTCTAATTCACAGGGAAGTTCCAGGTTGTACGGGTGGTGAGGAGCCTTGTGTCTGTCTGCGCTTGCCCTGGTGAAAAACCCACCGTTCAGGCTGCAGGGTGTGAAACCCAGGCACAAACACTTCGCTGGATGCAGAGGAAAGATGCAAGGTTGCTCCCCTTCAGAGACAGCAAAGGGCAGATCTGTAGCTCTACTTACTTCAGGATTATGATTTTTGACAGAGCCGGGAGATCAGGGTTGTTGAACCAGGCCTGAAGGTCCTAGTGAATCTCGTGAAGAGAGGAGGGGTCTGACTGTAACATGGACCTAGAGGACATTCTTACTGCAGGAGAAGCAACAGTGGGGATGGGGTGGACTTGCCAAAGGAATGTAGCTCAAGTTCCTGCAGCTTAAAGCAGCTCAGTTTCTTTCGGCCAAACTTTCGCAAACTTACCTGGCATTTCTCCTGCGGGAGCTACCGGTGCAGTGGGACACTTAGCCTCTCTAAAAGCATCTCCACAGCTGTTTGTGTCAAGCCTTTATTCCAAGAGCCTCACTTTTGCGAAGTAACGTGCTTCACACATTGGCTTCAAAGTACCCACGGCCGGTTGCAGTAAACATTGAGGAGGCCTGTCTCTGCGCCCAAAGTTGGGTGCCCTCATTTCAGACGATTTCTAGGGTGCTTCACGGGATCTGAAGGACCCTCGGACTTTAGAGCACCACCTCGGACGCCTGGCACCCCTGCCGCGCGGGCACAGCGACCTCCTCAGCTGCCAGGCCAGCCTCTGATCCCCGCGAGGGTCCCTGGGTGCTGCAGGGGAGGTGGGGACCGGAATAAAGGAGCAGTTTCCCCGTCGGTGCCATTATTCGACGCTGGCTCTAGGGCTCGGCCAGTCTGTCTAAAGCTGGTAGAAGTTTGTTCTGTAAAACAAAAGAAGGGAAAGGGGGAAGGGGACCCTGGCACAGATTTGGCTCGACCTCGACATAGGCTGGGCCTGCAAGTCTGCGGGGACCCAGTCCAGAGGGGCAGTGCTGGGAACGCCCCTCACGGAAACTAACTCCTCAGGGCACCCGCTTCCCCTCCCGCGCGCCACCCCCTTCCCGCGGGAGACCGGGTCCCGCGGGGGTCACCGCTGTCCACCGCCTCCGGCGGCCGCTGGCCTTGGGTCCCCGCGGCTGGTTCTCCTCCCTCCTCCTCTCATTCTCCTCCTCCTCTGCTCCTCCCGATCCCTCCTCCGCCGCCTGGTCCCTCCTCCTCCCGCCCTGCCTCCCCGCGCCCCGGCCCGCGCGAGCTAGACGTCCGGGCAGCCCCCGGCGCAGCGCGGCCGCAGCAGCCTCCGCCCCCGGCACGGTGTGCGCGCCCGCCGCGGCCAAAGCGGCCGGAGTCCCGAGCTAGCCCCGGCGGCCGCCGCCGCCCAGACCGGACGACAGGCCACCTCGTCGGCGTCCGCCCGAGTCCCCGCCTCGCCGCTAACGCCACAACCACCGCGCACGGCCGCCTGACTCCGTCCACTATTGATCCAGAGAGCCGGAGCTTGCTCTTCGGGGAGCAGCTATGCGACCCTCCGGGACGGCCGGGGCCGCGCTCCTGGCGCTGCTGGCTGCGCTCTGCCCCGCGAGTCGGGCTCTGGAGGAAAAGAAAGGTAAGGGCGTGTCTCGCCGGCTCCCGCGCTGCCCCCGGATCGCGCCCCGGACCCCGCAGCCAGCCCAGCCGCGCACCGGCGCACCGGCGCACCGGCTCGGCGCCCGCGCCCCCGCCCGTCCTTTCCTGTTTCCTTGAGATCAGCTGCGCCGCCGGCCGGGACCGCGGGAGGAACGGGACGTTTCGTTCTTGGGCCAGGAGAGTCTGGGGCGGGCGGGGGAGGAGACGCGTGGGGCACTGGGCTGCGGGCCGGCGGGGAAACGGCCGCCTGGACCTCCGGCGCCCCGAACCGCTCCCAACTTTCCACCCTCACTTTCCCCGCCCCGCTGCGCGGAATCGGCGTCAGTGGGCGAAAGCCCCGTGCGGGTGGGTGCCCGGGGCCGGGGTCCCGCACGTGCGCCCCGCGCTGTCTTCCCAGGGCGCGGCGGGGTCGCGGCGCGCGCCCGAGGGACTGGCGCTGCCCACCCGCCGAGGCTGCGCTGTTTAGGGAAGCTGAGGAAGGACCCCGAAAATAAAGCCTCCCTTCGGACCCCGCGGGACAGGCGGCTTCCTGAGCGAACCTCCCTGCCTCCGCGCTCCGCGCAGGTCTCAAACTGAAGCCGGCGCCGGCCAGCCTGACCCCGGCCCCTCTCCAGGTCCCCGCGATCCTCGTTCCCAGGTGTGGAGTCGCAGCCTCAACCTGGGAGCTGGGAGAAGTCCGCCACCACCTGCGGCTCCTGGGAAGGGGTGGTGCTGGCGGCGGTTAGCTTCCTCGTTGGCAAAAGGCAGGTGGGGTCCGACCCGCCCCTTGGGCGCAGACCCCGGCCGCTCGCCTCACCCGGCGCGCCCTCGTCTTGCCGGTCCAGGTATGCCCCCCACCTCCTGGGGACCCGAGCTCCCTCCCGGGCGCCCGCGCAGAAAGGCCCGGGCTCTCGTTCGGTGGCCGCCTCGCGGGGACGTCCGGGTCTGCCCCACCTGCAGCCCTTCGGTCGCGCCTGGGCTTCGCGGTGGAGGGGGACGCGGCTGTCTGGCCACTGCTGGGGGGATCGCGGCCTCTAGTGCGGAAGCCCAGGAAGCAGAGCTCATCCTGGCCAGCAGCACGGTGTTTCAAAATGGGGCTCACAGCAAACTTTTCTCCTCAAAACCCGGAGAGTTTCTTTCTTGGATGTTTCTTTTTGCTGTCTGAAGAATTTGACATTGAGCCAACCAAAATATTAAACCTGTCTTACACACACACACACACACACACACACACACCGGATTGATGTCCCTGGTTCAAGTGTGCCAAGTGTCCAGACAGAACATGAGCGAGTCTGGCTTCGTGACTACTGACCATAAACCCACTTGACACGGGAAACATGCCTCGGAAGGTTTAATTGCACAATTCCAACCTTGAGCTGCGCGGGTTCCAAGAGCCAGGCCCGTACTTGCTGTTGATGTCACTGGCATGGGGAGTTGGGGTTTGGTGCCCAGCGCGGTCGTTGGGGGAGGGGCAAGACATAGAACAGTGGTTCCCAGACCTTGCTGCACGTTAGAATTACCTGGGATTAAAAAAAAAAAATCAAAACAAAAACCAGTGTCTGAATCCCGCCCCCAGACATTCTGATTTAATTGGCATGGGGCAAGACCTGGACATGGGATTTTTTTTTTAATGCTTTTCATGTGATCTGTTGGGGAGCCAGGTTTGGGGATCACCGGACGGAAGAAGGATTGTTAAAGTCTCCGGAGAGATTACTTGCCAATGCAAAGGAGCTCTTTGAGGACATCTGGAATTTTAACAATGTTGCCAAATATAGGAAAGAGGGAAAAGGTGGGGTGTGGTTCCAATAATAAAAGATTCCTCTTTTCATTGAAGGAACTGGTGGAAAGGTTTCTTCTCTGCTGAGCTTGCAGGGCCCCTCCTGCCTGCTTGGGGGCTGACTGCGGGTCCTGTTAGTCAGGTGTCAGCCCTGTCTCTGCTGAAGAGACTCTTCTCTTTATTTTAAATTAAACCCTCAGAGCACCTCCAAAGCATCACTTTTCTCCCTCCAGTGGGGTTCTCATTCTTTGATGTTACTTGCTTGAACACCACTGTTAGTGATTGGAGATTTGTTCCTGAGAAAAATATAAATACCACTTAATTTGCCTGTTTATCCCGTATTCACTCAAAACAGAAACTCCTGAAGACAGAGAGAGTAGGTGAACAGGCGCTATTCTGTTACAGTAACATAAAAGACTGAATTTTCAGGGGCAAATTATTAAAGTAGGAGATGAGCTCTTTTAACAGAAATTTGTTTGAGACCTGTGTCTATCAAATTCAGTCGATTTTATTCAAGATGCACTTTGTTTAGTAAGGGTTTTGTTTGGTTCTGGGACATGCTAACTTCTGGACTTGCTGCTCTTAGACATAATGACTGCCAGACACCGTTTCATGCGTCCTAATCCCCACATTAAGCATAAGAGGTGTACACTCTCCTCCTATGGGGGAAACTGAGGTACAAAGAACTAAAGTGACTTTCCCACCGCTGGTAGGAGGCAGATGTGAAACTCACACCAGGGGCTTCCGACTCCAGATCCCTCTCTCAACTTCCAAACTCCACTGCCTTGTCCGAGTTCTGGTTTCAGGAGATCCAAATCAGGTGTGTGCAAACGTCTAATGACAGAGCTGGCAAGGGGAAAGGGCCCAGGGAGCCGGCTCATGAAGATAGGTCTGTCTGAAGCTTCAACGCGGGCTGTCCAGCAGTCTGCGTTCCTTCAGAGTTCCTCAGCCCTCTGTTCAGTCACCTTCCATGGAGACAGCTCCATCCCTAGGTCAGTGAGCATGGAGTGGAGACTGCTTGAGGGGCGCTAAGCAAAGCCCTGCCTCTTACAGAATGAAGGTGCTCTCCAGAAGGGACTCTGGAAAGTATTCCAAGGCGAGTCGGAATTCCCAACTGAGGGAGCTTTGTGGAAATAAGCCTGCCCAGCCCCACTTCTGGAGATGTTCCTATTCAGTACGTCCGAGCTGTCTTAAAGAGAAACCAAAGTGGGGATATCAATGGTATCCAAAGTGAGATCTACCACCCTCCCTCCTCAAAGGAGGTCAGATCTAGAAAGCGCAAGCCTGGCCTGGCAACTGGGACCTTTCTTCTCACTCCAGCCCAGGGCAAAGGTGGACAAGTCACTTTGACCCTTCAGGCTTCTGAGCTGTTGTTTCTGAATTCAGTGAATATTTACTGAGTGCATAGAATATGCTAGATATTCTGGGTTAAAGGGTGAAGGGGGGTGAGTTTTAAGGGTTTCTGCTCTTGCTTCCAGATTGCTTTCAAATCTGGAAGGGACACCAGTGGTCTGTGTGTTAGACCCACACTGCTGTAGCACAGAATACAAGAAACTGGCTGAGAGCTCCAATAGGTTTTAACGGTAATTTCTGGCTTCACATATTTAGTTTCATCACTCATAATTTTTCAAAAACTTCTGGTTTGAAGACACCGATTGCCAAAAGTCCGTTGTGCTGCATAATTACACTTGGTCCACGTGACAGCACTAACATGTTCTGAAATGTTTTTAGAAGTAGTCTCTGTACTAAGATGAAGGATTCCTCCCTGTTTGAAAAGAAGATATTCTTTGTTTTTTCTTTGATCCAAGCTCCAAGACTAGCAGCTAGCATCTGAAACTTTTTTGACGAGAGTGACAAACCAACTCTAATATTAAAGGCAACTGATGATTATGGGCACTGAAGGGAAGGTAACCCCAGGCTGGTGGCCTGGAATAGGGATGGGTCACAATGTTGAGGACATTTTGCCTGTTGCAGAACCCACCTGCAACACAGTTTAGCCCTTGCCACGTGACTTGTGTGTGTGTCTGTGGTCTGTGTGTGCGTGTTTTAATTTTGACTTCATATGTACTCTAGTTATGAGCTTATTTAACATTAGGTTTTACTAATGGGGTATGTTTTGAGAAAATTTCAAAGTTTTAGAATATGGTTCACCCACACGTTGCTTCCCTATAAATACAATTTTTAAAACAAGATTCTGGGCTGGGCGCGGTGGCTCATGCCTATAATCCCAACACTTTGGGAGGCTGAGGCAGGCGAATCATGAGGTCAGGAGTTTGAGACCATGCTGGCTAACATGGAGAAACCCGGTGTCTACTGAAAATACAAAAAAAATTAGCTGGGCATGGTGGTGGGTGCCTGTAATCCCAGCTACTCAGGAGGCTGAGGCAGGAGAATCACTTGAACCTGGAAGGCGGAGGTTGCGGTGCGCCAAGATCACGACACTGCACTCTAGCCCGCATGACAGTGTGACTCCATCTCAAAAAAAAAAAAAAAAAAACCAGATTCTGTTCCTCAGATTCTTTCCATTTTTGTTTCCTTTTGTCACTTACAGACATTTGAAATTATGGTGATAAACATTTTTAGTCTCAGTTAATTATTACTGGTTTATTCTTGAAGCACTAACCCATAGAGAATAGAGTGTAAATCTTAACTTGTTCGTGTAGACCATCCCCATTAAACATCATAGTGTTTTCTCATTCATTCTTTTTCATTTTCCTCCTACAGGGCTGAATTTTCTAAGAAAATTTCAGCAGTTGGCTCTTTGGACAACATCATTAGATTGTCCTCCATTGGGCCCATAGGCACAAGCTGGCCAGTTTGAATTTGGCAAGAATCCAGGCATTGGAACTTATTCAAATAACTAGTTTGCCTGTAATTTTCACTTTTTCAGAGTCATCTGGTAAAGCTTTCTTGCTACACATTTAGATAGATACACTCAATCCAGTTGTCTAGAAAGTTCCTTGAGCCAGTTGGGAGCAGGAGGGGTAGCTGGGGCCTGGAACATTGGGGACGTGTTTACTGAGCCCCTAGAAAGTAAGTGCTAGATTTAACATTTCAATCCCTGAAGGCCCTGAAGTTCAGTATCAGATGACTGGTCCTGTGGACTGAGCATCTGTGAATTGCATATGCTTAGAATAAATTTTACTCCCACCAGTTTCAGCAGCTTGCTTTAGCAAGCAGTATGAAAACACTAACATGGGGGAGTAGAATTTCTCTCTCTGATTGAAGTTTTATCTCGTTCTGGTGGGTTTTCAGGGAGAGACCCAGAGTCCAAGTGTCCTTTCTGAATATATCTAGAACTTCTCATTAACAAAAGACTCAAGTTATAATTTAGGGGACAACGCACCCAATGAGAATGCCTTGCGGACAGCCCTAAGTACACCTGCAATTACACCATTACTAGCGGGGCAGCACACATGGCCCTGACTTAGTTTAAATAATTATGTAAGTCAACCATGATTGTTTGCCCTTTGAGTAGAAGGGCAAGTATGGGTACCTGTTACAACTTAGGCTTTTTTTTTCTTTATGTTTGAGCCATGATGAGTGATTTACACTGTTCCATCCATATGTTGAGATGTAAAAATAAATTAGACTTGGTACTTGCCCTTAAGTGTCTGGAAGTCAACTGGAGGAAGAGAGAGCTAGAGATAATAAGTGTGAAACAATGTCACAGAATTAATGACAGAACTCTTCCCAGGACAAAGGATGACTTTTGAGTTCAGTCTTTGCCTTTAATTCTACACGGGGAGGAGAGCACGTTTAGCCACAAATGGAAGGGATTGCTCATTTGAGCTATTTGGTTATATGGTTATTTCCCCCAGAGAATAGGTTGTGGAGGACATTGCACAAGCAGTGCCAATAGGAGCAAAGTTCTTGAGAGTGCTAGTAATTCAAATGGCAGGAAGAGAAGGAGTAAATGGTAAGGCTACCTACAGTTCACAGAGAGCTCCATCCTGTGGCTTTGGATTTTGTCCTGTGTGAAAGAGAAGTGACTGTGAACTGACATGCTGTGTTTGGTGTTTTAGAAAGATGGCTGCAGCTGTGGTTTGGGGAATGGACTGCAGGGGTGGCATTGGAAACAGGGAGGTTTGTGACTATTACCAGAGACAATGAAGCAAGAACAAGGAAGATTCAGGACAGGGGACTCTGGGACTGATCAGGAGGCAGAACTGGTTGATAAGTATATGTAGCAGCATAAGAAAGACAGAAGCCCAGATTGACACCCAGGCTTCTCACTTGGAAGCCTGGATAGATCCTGAATGCAATCACAAAGGCTGGGAAGTCAATGGGACTGCAGAGAAGGGAAGGGCAGGGAGGGGAAGGGCAGGAGAGTCCAATATGAATATTCAGCTTTTAGGTGTATTGAGCTTGAATTGCTCAGATGGAGAAGTCCAAGAGGCAGTAGAATACGGTGGTCCAGAGCACAGGAGAGCAATGTGGCTTGAGCTGTCATTTGCTCACTTATTTCCATGTCAGTTACTTGTCTTAGGTCACAGGACAACTCCTCCCCTCACAGTCTCCTGGCTCTCCCTGTCTCATGCTCACCATCAGCATCGAAATTGAGCCACACCAGGGGTTCTGGATACCAGCTTCTCTCTAGGTGAGGTTGCTATAGTCAGCAGGTGATTAGCTGCAGTTATTGGCCACTCGTAATATAATATATTGTGCATATAAGTGTACCAGGAGTCATGTTCGTATATTGCTACAAATCCTCAGAATGGGGATCTCTTGTTCCCTGCTTAAGACTGCATCACATTACTTGGTTTTGTACATTAGTGACTGAACCCAAAAAAAGTAGGAGATGGTTTTTTTCTTTTTTCTTAAAGCAGTAGCTTTTGAACCTTGATCATGCCTTGTAACCAGCTGAGGGGCTTTTGAAAAAGAGGGTGCCTTACTGTGCCCCACATCAGGACAATCAGTATTTCTGGGGAATGGAACCTGGCACGCACACATTTCTTAAAGCTCCCTTGACAATTCTGAGGAGTGGATTAGGTGTTGTATGTAGCTTGTAACAGAAGGAATCTTGTCTTTGCTCTCAGACCCCCATTTCTTACTCATCTCATGAGCTCCTTTGAGATCCAGAAACAGTTGCATATTTAGTAAATCAGTTCCACAGTCACATTTTATTTCACAAGTTAGTCCATTAAAAGTTTCCTGCAGTGAGGAAGTAGCCAGAAAGAACACGCCGTCCCTCGTCTTTTTTATAACTATAGGGTCTGGCTCGACAGAGCAGGAGCATCGCCATCTTGGACAAGCCCATCATCCTAAAGTTCACCTTAATAAAAAACTGCCTAAATTCAAAGGGCATCAGCCTAATGACTAAGGTCAGCATGACCATAAATCACAAATAACATCTCCAACCAGAAACATTCCAAACTCCTCCCCGACCAGAGACATGCTAGCCTCGACCAGAGACATGCTAGCCCCAAGATAAGCCCCCTCCAGCTGGGAAGGTGCCAGTCTCGAGATAACCTCCCTCTGGCCGGAAAGATGCCTTCCCCAAGATAAACTCCCCTCCTCCCAGTGATATTCCAACCCTGCCATAAAACTTCTCCCTCACACAGGCACATTCCAAGCTTCTGATCATCCCCCTCACCCTAAAACCAATCTATACTCCTAGTCTGTAAGAGAGAGCGCTCCTGACCGAAATTGGTTTTAACTAAAGAAAACCTGTCTTTAACTGCCAAAAAAAAGAGAAAAAAAAAGTTTTCTGCAGTGGCTGTCAGCGGGCCCAGCATGGCAGCAGCACCTGAGAACCTGTTGGAGATGCACACTCTCGGACCCCACCCTGGCCTCTGAGTAAGATACTGGAAGGGCAGGCCCCAGTCTGTGCACACAAGTCCTCAGGGAGGTTCTGACTGATGCATGCCAGAGTTTGAGAACTGCTGATAAACTCCAGGCACATCGCATGCTGGGATCTAGATACACCAAGGGAACAAAATAACCGCACTTGTCCTCCAAGGACCGACATATCTTCTGGAAGGACTGAGAAAGAGAGACATACATGATCACTCCCTGTAATGCAATGTTTTATAACAGATGTGATTTGGGATTTCAGTGGGAGCTCAGAAGGGGGACTGACTAATTCAGACTCTGCGACAAGGGGAGTTTCTCAGAAACAGAATGCTTAGCTGGGCCTCCAGGCACAGGGACAGGAATGAGGAAATACTTGTAGGTCCTGTGCTCCTTCAGCAAACCCTCAGTTTCTTGTTATTTTTATAAATGCAAACATCTTACCAAAGTAGATGGTAAGGCGTTAGAATTTCCTGCTTTATTTTTCTAAATGACCCTGGGAAACTTGGAATATGAAAGGTAAAGTGCAACACATTTTGCATTTAAAAATTAAAATGATCCTTTTTTAAAGTAGCAACCAGATGTGAAAAATTGGACTAGAGTCTAGAGTATAGTTGATAGCTTTAACTTTCTCCCCAGCAGCACGATTTTCCCTGAAATGTGTTATGAATAAGTAAAATGACTACTTCGCATTCTTGAACTCTTCCTACAGAAATCTAAGAGAGAAATGAAACAAAAGTTTGCATAGTTCTAGACGCGATAAATACATGTGATAAATACATCACACAACTCAGAAAATGTCCCTTAAATTAATTGAGCCATTGGTACTTGTGAATTAGAAGAGACATCTATTTTCTGATTCACTGTTGAAAGTTGTACAACGTTACCTATTTATTTGCAGAGATCATTTGGAAACAAATAGGCAGATTTGTAACAAATAAAGAGTAGAGTACAGCTGCTGGTGTTACCTTGTGCATTCATGCCTTTATGTAAAAACACACACACACACACACACATATATATATATGGAAGTAAAGACCACTGCTTGCTTTGCAGTTGTTTTAAGAGCGTTCATGAAGGATTTTATTTTATAAGCAGAAATATGATATCTAACGATTTTACCACTACGTACTTGCAGGCCGGCGCACAGCAGATGACGTCATGATTGTTTTAGCAGTCCTATCGTTTTACTTATGATGTCATTACAACCCTTTGCTAAAATTTCTTTCTTTTACTCCAGGTTTTGGATAAAACTGATGCATTGCACATAGTCTCTCTGATAAGACAAACTGGCATTTGTATGTGAAAAACTGTGCATGTAGCGTCTCTACTGATACTCAAATTGTCCATTATTTTAGTGCCTGGAATAAAAACAAACCACTTAGTGAATCTGTGCAGGTCCTTAAGGACAGGCAAAGGTGTCCTGAGATTTTCAGATCATTGTATACCAAATTTTAGAAAGTGTTTCAAAAACATTTTTTTAATTTCAAAAACCTGGTTTTGTTTATTTACCAGCAAACATTGAATACCCGAAAGCTTTTGGGAGATTTTATTACAATGGTTTCTCTTCACTTACAAAATTATCTCCTAGTTCATTCTCATACACTGTAAGCCATTGTAAATGCTTCAAATTTTGCTGAACAAGATGAACTAGACAAACTATTTTAAGTTTGCTCTAGTGCTAACTTGCAAGATCTAATGGCTCCAACTAGATTTTTAAACTAAAGTATATTTTAATATATTATTAGAAAGTTAAACAATTATTTGTTTATAGGTAACAAAAACCCCAGAACCCCAATGTCAGATGTCATCCACTTTTGATTAACTCCAAATATATGACAGATAAACAAAAGGTGGTTGGCTGGGCACGGTGGCTCATGCCTGTAGTCTCAGCACTTTCGGAGGCTGAGGCAGGCGGATCACGAGGTCAGGAGTTCGAGACTTGCCTGACAAACATGGTGAAACCCCGCCTCTACTAAAAATACAAAAAAAAAAAAAAAAACCTTAGCTGGGTGCCTGTAGTCCCAGCTACTGGGGAGGCTGAGGCTGAGGCAGGAGAATCGCTTGAAGCTGGAAGGTGGAGGTTGCAGTGAGCTGAGATCACTCCACTGCACTCCAGCCTAGGCGACAGAGCAAGACTCAGTCAAAAAAAAAAAAAAAAAAAAAAAAAAAGGTGGTCATTGAAGAATTATTGTGTCACCTGTTGTTTTCTAACGTACTAATTTTGAGGAGCTTTTAAATAGAGTGCCCTATAGAACTTTTTATTGGCTTCAATCTGCTACAATGTTAGTAGAGAATCAGAAATCTTATCCTTTTTTTTTTTTTTTTTTTTTCTGAGACGGAGTCTCACTCTGTTGCCCAGGCTGGAGTGCAGTGGCACGATCTCGGCTCACTGCAAGCTCCGCCTCCTGGGTTTACGCCATTCTCCTGCCTCAGCCTCCCGAGTAGCTGGGACTACAGGCGCCCGCCACCACACCCGGCTAATTTTTTTTGTCTTTTTTTAGTAGAGACGGGGTTTCACCGTGTTAGCCAGGATGGTCTCGATCTCCTGACCTCGTGATCCGCCCACCTCGGCCTCCCAAAGTGCTGGGATTACAGGCATGAGCCACCGCGCCCGGCCCAGAAACCTTATCCTTATAGATACTTAATGATTTTTAAAAAATTTCTGATGACATTTATGAGTGAGAATACTGTATTGCTCTGTTTTCTTTCTTTACTTCCCTTTCTTCTTCTTCCTTCCTTGCTTGCTTCTTCCCTTCCTTCTTTCTCTTTCTCTCTCCTTTTTTGCAAGCTGTTATGAATTAGCCTTCACAGAAAAAGAAAAATTTTGATAAATAACTGGAAATGAAACTTAGCAAAGGACCGCAGATGAGAAACTTTGTCAAATGACTGTAAAAATATACTATACAATTTTTGAAAGTTAGAAACTACCGAACACTCAGTATTCATGGTTATACAAGTATGCATACACATGTATTGTCCCTGAAAAGTGGTGTTGCTAAGGGAGTTTTTCTCAGTACATGGCTTAACATATTTTTTTTCTGTAATTTGTTGTTAGTTATAATGGAGCGAGAAAACAGGGTAGAGTCTCCCCTCTCAGTTTCACCTTCCATAAAATAGTTAAACTAGACGATCCTCAGACTCCTTCCAGCTGAAAACATCTGTGAAATTAAAAACAAATCGAAATGTATGCAAGATATATATTTAAACATGCTGGTAATAAGGGTGCTGTCCCTATAATTTAGATGCTAAAACATTGATGTCATAATAATAACACCACCTCGCATTTGTACAGCACCTCATAGTTTACACAATGCCTTAACATCCTTCTGTCTGAGCCTCCTACAACCCCACAGGATTGGGATAGCTTTCCACACTGGGAGGTGAGGGACCCAGGCTCAGAGCAATTCTGCAGGTGTCCATAATCACCAGGCTGGTGAGCACTGGGCGCTGGGTGCTCTCTTGCTACACAGCACTGTCTCTCAACATGCAGGTCAAGGTTCCTTATTCCTCCGTCAAGACATCATTGGGTTTTTTAGCTATTGATGCCCCTATCACTTTCAGTTTATTTGTGAATCAAAGGCTAAATAAAGTATTCCTCAAAATTTGTTATACTTCTATTACTAATGCCTAATGCTCCTCACGATTTCTGTATGTTTCTGTGTATTTCTGCTCTGTTTTGGCTCCTTTTCCAGTTTTCTTTTTTGTTATGAAGTAGTTTTTAGACTCAAGTCTCTTCTGCGTATGTTATAACTGCCCATTCCATAAGATACAGGGCAGTGAATTTTTGAGCCTTGGAAATATTTACTTTAGAAATGAGAAGTACGACTTTTCAACATTGTGTCATCAACTTCTGTAAATTTTCCAGACCTATAAATACTTGCAGGGAAAACAAAATGAGGGGAGAAGGCAACTTGACTTAGCAGTTGGGTCAGTTAGCAATGCCTATGGCAAACTGTAGTAATTCCCTTACACAGATCTGTAAGACTCATTTCTATGGTTTAAATGAAGGAATACACTTAACCTCATTAGGGTGTGAAACAGCTTTTACAAAAAGAGACAAACTTAAGTAACAGTGTGGCCCTCCAAGAGTGTTCATTTTCCATATGATACCATTATAATAAGCCATTCTGGCTGGGATTTACTTGCAAGCATTGACTTTTAAGAAGAGATGGTTACACACATCAAATTATTCACTTGGAGGCACTTTCTGGGTTGAAGGAATGGAATGGAGAGAGTGGCAGTGAGTAGATCTATCAGTGATGGTGATGTGCCTCTCCCAGAAGAAATTTCAAAATGCAGTGTTCGTTTTCCTCCACAAGAAAGGAAGAAACTGTTTTGTTATTGTTTATTCCTAACATAGTGGAAACTTTTCCATACTCTGGCAGAAATTTCCATAAAGCAATTTTCTATTTCATGATTATAAAGTGGCAAAGGGAAAAGTCCTGCACTCCAGCTGAGCAGTGGATCTCCGGTTGTTATCTAGGTGCTGTAGGTTTAGAGAGTACTGCCAGGAGAACACATTGATTTTTCAGGCCTGTGATGACGTGTCTCTTGTTGAATAAGTAAACCCTTCCAGTAAATAGACAGTGAGTATATTGATTTCAGGGTGGCTTTAGTCACTGAACCTCTAAGTCTTGCAAAGGTTACTTGGGCAAAAGCATCATTATTTTACCTTCAGTCAACAAAAATCTACCTAGCCAAGGCAGAACAGAAAGTCCAGCAACATGAAGGACAACATGAAGAATCAGGTGAGTTGCCCACTTTTTCACTTCGCTTTCCACCTTTAGAGATTCTTGTTTAGATGCAGAGTAGTGACATGCCTGGTGTCGGGGAGAGACAGTTGAATGAGAAAAGTCCCAGAAGGGCAGAAGACTTGGGTGATTATCTGAGTCCATCTTTCCTTATCGCTGGATAGAGTTCTTAAAGTCTTGGCTAGGAATGCTAGGCTTTTAGGTTTGTTGGGCAATGGCTACTGAATGTTCATAATGTTGCTCAGTTGCAAAAACAAGACATTCAAACTATAGCCAGGGAGATAAGTAGTCATGAACTCAAGGCCTAAACTCTGCTGATGGAGCCAATGAGAATTGGGTGCTAAAGCAAGGAGACTTGCCAATATTATATTCTTTGGGGTTTTGTGTTTTTATTCCCATTTTGGAGAAGGAAAATATTAGCATTCCTCTGACTTGATACTGGGCAGACATTGGGCACTCTTTTTCCTCCCACAATTGTCTTCTTTCACTAGGTGACAAGGGAAGAGGTAGCATGAAGTGGTGGTCACAGGTGAGAGGGGCTATTGTGAGCACAGGCATGTTGAGTGCACGTTGGTCACCTAGTAGAAGTTTTACAGGCTTGGTGACTTCTGAACACTGTTTTCGAGGTTGATTTTTAGTTGAGAGAACCTCTAGGTACCACGTAATGTGATAACAGTAGTACTGATCTCACAATTGCCCTATGTCCCATTCGCAGGATGTTCTGCCAAACCATCCTTATAGGCAGACAGAGGATGATTAAATCATTCATCCCATCTCTGTCTGAGGAAGCAGCTTAGCACAGCATGGTGGAGGCTAAATGGGCCTTAAGGGAAAAAATGATGTCTGAAGATGCATTTTATTTCAAAAAGAGTTTGCTCCCGTGAAGTTTCACTCTCTATCTAGAACGGCACCAGCGCACCCTTTTCCTGGGCCTTTGCATGTGTGGCAAGTAGTGGCCTGGCAAGATTCAGGTCAGTGCCAGCGTCCCGGGGAAGTGAATGAGGATGCAGATGACGAGGATGTGTTCACAGTTTGACACATCTGACTCCCAGATCAGGGACCGCTAACTCTGCTGGCTGGTTAAGCTGATGATTCTATCTTTGCCTGGTTCTCTGACTGTCTCATGCTTTCTGTTATTATTATTATTTTGTAGCAGATATTTCTGCTCATTTGTCAATCATATATGCATCCTGGATGGTATAGAGTTGATTCTCCTAATGAATCAGTGTCCCTTTGTATTTTTTTCTGGCCATAAGATAGAATATATATGTCATTTATTAAAAATGGAGAAAATGTTCAGGAGTTTCTTGACTCAGGGACTCAGGGAGGGAAAAGGGATACTCAGGGCACTTTTTCAGCCAGGAATTTACTACCTTTGTAGGGTTAAGGGGACTCACCACGCTGGAAGTCAAAATAAGCCACCAGTGCCAAGAGTTCAAAGCCCTTAGGATCATAATGCTCTTAAAATAAAGTCTTCAAGGCTTGAAAACTTCCACTGGTTCTCAGTATGTCCCAAATTGTCATGTCTATGAGTGATTTTCTCAATCTGAAAGTTTTTATAGCAGGCTAAAGAATGCGGTAGGTCAGTGATTCTAGGACTAATCATTAACATTCAATAGATGACTTTTTTGTTCTAGAAAAAGCAGCAGCTTTCCATTTACTCTCTTATTTTGATGGTAAATTCTCTGTAGGTAGAAAAAGCAAAATGTGGACATGGGACTAACATATGAATACACAAAGCAAATGTACCAA
Source organism: Macaca nemestrina (assembly GCF_043159975.1). Taxonomy (NCBI): domain Eukaryota; kingdom Metazoa; phylum Chordata; class Mammalia; order Primates; family Cercopithecidae; genus Macaca; species Macaca nemestrina. The sequence goes on from NC_092128.1 coordinate 125,438,182, forward strand.
ACAAATCTTAAGACCTGCCTTGTGGTGTTTTGTTTTTGTTTTAATTAAAGTGACTTGTTAGCCTCACTCCCTATGAAGCACAGGGAGGTGACATGACTTGCGCAGGGCAGACTCGGCCACATGCCCCAGCCTTGAACTCAGGCCCCACTGAGGGCTGCAGGGGAAACCGGCCATGCTGAGCAATGCCTGTGGGTATCGGTTTCCTCATCTGCAGAATGAGGGTAGGGCTGGTGCTTATCTCATAGGGTTGCAGAGGGGATTCAGTGACAGGGTGGTGTAGAGGCTGGAGCGCGCCCCATGTGTGCACAACAGCCCTCCAACTAGGGGAGGCAGACCTGGACTCTCACCAGTGAGCCTGTGTTCTCCATGGCTACATGACTGCCCCAGACGTCCTTCCCGTGGTCTGGACCCTGGGAAGTCACCAAGAGCCAGAAAGGAGAAAGGCTCCACTTGGCTCACCTCTTTGGTGATCATCCCTTGCCTCCATGGCTGGACTCTCAGATGACATCCCAGCAACCCTCACTTTCCTTCCTTGATGGGTCTCACTTTCCCTCAAGATTGTTGCTTTTTTGTTTCCTGCATAGTCCTGGGCCAGTTTTGATAACCCTCTTCATTTCATTTCAGAAACCCTGATGCTTTCTTCCTGTGCTCTTTTTGCCTTAGGACTTTTACTATGACGACTGTGAATGGCCCATTTCTTGTTTTTTTCTCTTGCTCCGCTTTCTCCCCCATCATCACTAAAGCAAACATGGCAGTGATGGCCATGCACACTTTCCAAGGGTCCAGCTGTATATCCTCATGGTTCCCCAGGTGCCTGGACCATCTCGCAAGGAGGGAGGCAAACACACCCTACCTGGCCCTTTCCGCAATGTTTCAGCTTCCTCAAGTGAGAAAAGAAGGGACTTGTATTTCCCCTCTCCATTATTGTTTTTGCTTTGTTTGTTTTGTTTTGTTTTGTTTTGAGACAGAGTTTCACTTTGTTCCCCAGGCTGTAGTGTAGTGGTGCGACCTCGGCTCACTGCAACTTCCACCTCCCGGGTTCAAGTGATTCTCCTGTCTCAGCCCCCTGAGTAGCTGGGACTACAGGTACCCGCTACCACGCCCAACTAAGTTTTGTATGTTTTGTAGAGACGGGGTTTCACCATGTTGGCCGGGTGCCCATTATTATTTGATCTGGAATTAATTGAGCTACTGCAGGAATTGCTTGATTCACTGATGACTGGTGTTGAGCCAGTCCACACCCACACCCAGGGACTGTGGCTGTCATCTGGGGTCCATCCTCAGAAATTCCTGTCTCTTCACCTAGTGTATAATAAGGCCTGCACGTGTTATATGGAACTGTAAAGAAATGCGTCGACCATCTGTCCTTTCTCTTTATCTGATTGTTTATCATTGTTCTCTAATTTGCAAATTAATAGACGGATCATAAATTAATGCATGCTGGAGACTTGCTGTTTCCTACTAGCAGCATATAAAAGTTATTTTTAAAGTTGTTTTAAATCTGTGAGTAAAAATAAATCGCTTTGCTGCAAGAAACACCAAAAATGGAAAAGCTAACGGTTCAAAGTTGGTAATTTATCTTATGGACATCGCTAGTGGCATAGTTGCCTTAAACAGTGAGAGGATTTATGAGATATTTAATTTGCAAATGGGATGAAGGGTGGTCTAACCTTTGTCCTGTGTTCGCCTTCCACGAGATCCTAGAGGTTGTAGAGCACAGTAGTGACATGTGACACACTTGAGAGTGCCTGTTCTGTTTGGAAACCTGGAAGCTATGAAGGGAAGTGGCCTTTGAGCTTAACCTATACGCCTTGGGAGGCAAAACCTTTTATTCTCTTTAAATATTCACTTTAGGGTAAGCATTTTTTTAGGTGCTAGGAACAGGGAAAAATGTGTGGTTAGGAAGGAAGAAAGAAGAAAGTTAACTGTTGTACATTCCCTAGGTAATGTTTTTAAGCATTGTTATTCATTTTCAAAACATTTTATTTATTTGAACTTAATATTTTGATCTTATTTTTTCAATTTCTTTTAACAGACAGGATGAGTTTTTTACAGTCGTATTACTTAGAAATTATACTAAAAATGGCCGAGTGTGGTGGCTCACACTTGTAATCCCAGCACTTTGGGAGGCCGAGGCGGGTGGATCACTTGAGGTCGGGAGTTCAAGACCAGCCTGGCCAACACGGCAAAATCCTGTCTCCACTAAAAAACAAACAAACAAACAAAAAAACTAGCCACGCAAGGTGACAGGTGCCTGTAACCCCATCTACTAGGGAGACTGAGACACGAGAATCACTGGAACCCAGGAAGCAGAGGTTGCAGTGAGCAGAGATTGCACCACTGCACTGCAGCCTGGGCGACGGAGCAAGACTCTGTCAAAAGAATAAAGAAATCATACTAAAAACAAAACAGAATGCTGACCACCTTATAGAAATAGAAATAGTGGTTTGCTGTGATAGCAAATTTTCTTGTTAACTTTTTATTTTTAAAGAATTGCACATTCACAGGAAGTTGCAAAAAAATCTACTGGGAGGTCCTATGTACCCTTCCCCCAACCTCTTCCAGTAGTAACGTCTTAGTAGCAAAGTTTCGTGTATTTATTTTGATATCATTATCTAAGTTTGACATCAAAATATTAACCTAAGCCAAAAGCCCACTATTTTAATTACCTAGTGATGCAGTGTTATAGAACTCACAGCCTTTCACAATATTATTTGGAAGTTAATTTTCTTAAGGGAAATGTTTTTGGTCTTTAAGGTTTGGAGGCCATGGAGGCATGAGGAGAAATGGGAGGAGGGAGAGAGAGCTAAGACAGATAAACAGACAGAGATGGGGAGATCCATTGATTCGTTGAACAAACCAGATACTTCCTTAGAGTTTTTGGATTAACTTATATGAGCTAAGTGTATATTCTGTTCAGATCACAAATGGTCAAGTTTGTGTGTGTGTGTGTGTGTGTGTGTGTACCACTCTACCCATCCTGTATTTATTGTCCTGTATTTGGTCTGTTCTGCCTTCTTTATTTTCAGGATAGGTGTCCTAAATGAGGGTCTTTGGAAAGCTGGTGATGCCATGTTCCCCATTTCAGGTGCTCCGTGCTCAAATGTATTCATTTCTTCAAAAATTCAGGGAGTTTGCCCTTTTGTACACTTTCCTATGTGTATATGATACCATTATAAAAATCTTAACAATATATATGGTTCCCCTGAACTCCCAGCCATTCGGTAGAGAAGTTAGAAAACCTACAGAGGAGGCTAAGATTTTATTAGAAAATTCAGCTTCTCGACGGAGGTATCGGACTTTAAAGTCAAGGCAAAGCGTCTATTCTTTCTTTTGATATAACTAGTAGCTAAAAGATCTCTTAAATTCAAAGTGGCCCTCCTCTTACTGTTACTGCAATTTACTCTTAATTACAAATTATATAAAAAATAGGGTTTGAAATACTGTAGCAACAAAGTAACATACCCCTGCTCCATTACACAGATAAAACCTCTAAGGAACGCCTCCTCTCTTAACAGGCATTAACCAACTGCAGAAACTGCAGAAGGACAGGGCTATTTGGGAATAACTACAGCTCCCTTCCTTGTCTGTTCCCTCCCATCGTCAGGCTTCTGTGGAGCCATATTCAGAGCAACATAGGGAGAGGGAAGAGAAAATAAACCCCTTGGTGAAGGAAAGTTCCCAATTCACTGAGCAAACACGGGTACTCTTGTTTGTGGGAGCTCCCAGGGCCTCCCAGCTCACCGAGCATTCTGAGCCCTGATCCTTACACCATTTGTATTATGCAACCATAAATGATGTTTGCGGTACCAGCAGGGACAGTTTATTTTAATAGATTGGTCTAACTTGGCAGAATCTTATCTGCATGTTTCATCTTGGATTTTTAGCTCAGTTCAACTCAATAGGCATGCGTCAAATGTCTACTGCAGACTGCGCACCAAAAAGCTGCTGGGTACAGGGTTACATGGATAGAAAACGTAGCCTCTGCCCCCTTAGGAGTCTGTAATCCAGATCCCCATTCTTTCCATCCCATTCCCCCAAGTAAGAATTTACCTCATGTGGTTTGCGAGAATTTAAGAGCTGAAAAGGTGGTCCGGAGAAACCAGAATGGGTTCACTAAAATGTGTCTATATAATTAAGTGTGATGTAGCTTTGCAGCACACTTCACAGCTTCCTCAGAGCCTTCCACACGCGGTGTCTTATTTGAATACTTTTGTGAGGATAGCCTCATTCCCCTCAGTGAGCTCTTCATGGAGTGATGCAGTAAACAGCAAGCCCCACATTTCTGTGCTCACGGAGGACTAAATTCGCCTTGAAAATAGTCTCTTCACATTTCTAAGTTGGCATCAAAAATCGGTTATTATAAAAGCCTGAGCCTGAAGAGATGTAATTTCAATTATTTGTTAAAGCTGACCTTCATTGTCAAAGCAATTAGTCAATTCAGATTTACTTTCTCCCAGATAATAGATTTTGACTTCTTTTTTTCTGATTAAAAAACTTAATACCTTCCTCAGGAGATATTTTGCTACATGCTGGGAAGAGGGGTACTGAGGCATGCCGCGATTCCACGCCAGTGTTTTCAGTTAGTCGGGTGCCTCTGCACTCCCAGTGTTCCAGCGCCAAGTTAGTTGCTGTGTACTCCGGGCTGTCCCTATACTAAAGTTCTAAAACACTTAACGATTGCAGATAGGAGGCAGGATTTCCAAAACCTTGATTCTGAAAAGCCACAGGAGGGAGATAGAGAAGGGGAGGGTGGAGCCACAGTACATTCAGGTGGGTCAGTTTTTGGAAATAGTACAAATTGGAGGTGAAAACCTGGAAATTGATCTGTCATTCCCATACTTCGTGCTGAGTCCTTGTGGACCCACAGAGACACACTCGCCCCAGTTTGAAGGCTGCTAACTTGATTCCAAGGACACCAGCGAGGTGGTAGTGTGCAAAAGACATGTGAGGAAACTTTGGAGGAGTCTCACCCTGCTTGGAGCACGTGGCCCCTACAACAGTGCAGCCTCCCAAAGAGAGAAGATGTGGACTGTTGAGGAGCCAGGTACAGTGACTGCTGCTGGATGGAGCTTGTCCCACCAGAGGCTCACTTGTTTCATTGAGCACCTGCTATGTGCTTGTGGGATGCAAACATACATGTGGTCCCTGCCCTCAGGTTGATAGGTAGGGGTGGAACAGTTATGAAACTGCTCTAAAGTCATTTTCTCAAACTGGGAGTGACAAATATATCCACTGGGCAAAGACTGAGAATTTTATAAGATTTTTAATTTTTATTTATTCACATTGAGGAGAATCTAAATTATTTTGAACTTATGTATAGATTTCACCATTTGATAGCAATAAATCAGTCCTTGTGTGTGTGTATGTGTGTGTGTGTGTGTGTATGTATGATAAACCTCACCTTACAATATTATTATTTTAAATAGTTACTTGCATCTTAAGGAAATTAAGAGGACAAAAGAAAAGCTGCTGTTTTATATGTATTCATATATTTACAGGGTGCTTCCCTGCTGGCAGGTGCTCTGGTTCTGCACTGCCTGTTGTCCCTTGCCTGAAAATGGTTGCCTGCAATATTTTGCTCAGTTTTCTGGTTGTTTACAGTGGCAGAGGAGGGTAGATCTGGTACCAGTTGGTAATGGCCAGAGGTAGAAGTCTGTGGTTGAAATTTGTATAGCATGGAACCTTAGTTCCACAGTTAATGCTATTCACACTGGAACCCATGGAAACTATTTTTCTGTGAAAAGCGCCCATGCATTATGAAATCTGAGATCCATCACTATAAATGAATGTAGACCCTGGATACAGTGGGAGCTCAGAAGAGCAAATCAGTTGGTTGCCTTGCTCGACATATTTTACTAAGGGCATCAGTAAGGCTTTCTATGACCTGCTCCTTCAATGCTTGGTTGACATTTGGGGAGCAAAGATAAACTAAGGATTCTAAGCTCTGTCCCGTGATGCTGTAAGGGGAGCCTCAAACCTCCAGGTGGAGGAGCACAGAGATGACTAGGACGGTGGAAGCTGCAGGAGAGCTGAACACCTGAGGACACTCAGTGGGAAGACCAGGACCTCTAACGTCCATATCTGCTGCTCAAGGCTGGCAGAGAGAAGAGGGTTTGTGATGAGAAAAGGTGGTAAAAGGCACAAGGAGGCACAAAGCATTTCAGGTCCCAAATCCCAAGAGGAATGTGCTTAGGTGAGAGAGAGCTCCTCCATGGCTGGAGGCGTTCAGAGACCAGGCAGTCACTTGTGGGTTTGTGATTAGAGTGAGGTTCATTTATAAAGGGAATGAGAAGAGAAGGTCTGTGAATACTTGAGTATATCAATAAATAAGAAATAAATAGGCCAGGTGCAGTGGCTCACGCCTGTAATCCCAGCACTTTGGGAGGCTGAGGCGGGAGGATCATGAGGTCAGGAGATCGAGACCATCCTGGCTAACAAGGTGAAACCCCGTCTCTACTAAAAATACAAAAATTAGCCTGGCGTGGTGGCAGGCGCCTGTAGTCCCAGCTATTCAGGAGGCTGAGGCAGGAGAATGGTGTGAACCCCGGAAGTGGAGCTTGCAGTGAGCCACTGCACTCCAGCCTGGGCAACAGAGCGAGACTCCATCTCAAAAAAACAGAAAGAAATTGTGTACATCCTATTTCTTTCCACATTTTCCTGGGCTGTCACAGTGGCTGCAAAGAAAGCAGTCCATGAACTGAACTGTGATCCCAGACAGGCAAGCACACCAGGAATCTCTTCTCAGCTGTTGAAAATGAGGGAGCACTGGGGAGAGAAATGGGGTCCTCTTTGAGTTTCCTCTCTGCTGATACCTTTCCCTTTGTTAAAACAGCTAATTAAACACTGAAGCAGTATAGCTCTCTTATTATACACTGGTAGTCATAGTTCTCTTACTGTTCTCTTCACTGACTGTTCTCTTACTATACACTGATGGTGAAACAGAAATTCAGAATTCCCTGCATGTGTCCCGGTTTGAAAGCCGCTGTGCTTTGCTGTGGATTAGGATCAGACAGTTGAGTCTTGTTCCAACAAGGAAAGTTGCCTGTTGGAAAGTTTTGCTGCAGGGAGCCCTGAGTCTTCTGCATCAGGCTTGGAAGTGGGCTCTGTGGATGTCAAAAGGAGGATTCCCCACCCACAGCCTCAAGAAAAATATGAAAAGTGGATTATGCCTCTCTAGCTATATTGCCTATAAACTTTCTGCAGAATTACTGTATTTGTATACTACATTTTTTCAAAGCAATATTAATCCTGAGACCTGCAGCTAAAGTCAAGTAGAATTTAGGGATAATTAATAGGAGAAAGTTGGTATTGGAAGATCTGCATGATTATAGTCCGCTGATATAACTGGAAAATTCTTTCCATTAGCAAGAAGCTTTGGTTAATATAAACTGGGCAGATTAGACCTATACAATTTATTTTACTCATTGCTGTATTTTTATTTCAGAGCTGGTTGAAAATATTACAAAGTAATATTTCAAAGTGCTTGTCTAAATTCTTCACTCTGCATTTTATCATTGGGTTACGAAACGACTGGAGAAAGACTTTTCTTGCTTTTATTTCTCAGTGTCTACTTGTAAACATGTTTTTTGAACTACTGTTTTTGTGACAACATGCCTTTTTCCCAGAAAATCTCAGGTTAACATTAAATAGGCACTGGATGTTTATCTGATCTTGTTTATAGAAGCACAAGAAAATTTTAACCTTGTATATACTTTACTCAATTAACTAGGTAAGAGGTCATTGAAACATTTAGAATTCCACCCTACATTTCAATAATTATCAGGTGAAATCTACTGCATCTACATCAGAAGATGTTTATAATTCATTTAAGAATAAAATTAGCTATGCAAGAAATAGTATGTGGAGTCCTATGTGGAAATCTCTTCACTCAGTAACAGAAACCCTGACAACTTGTTGATCTTTCCCCAAGTTAAAAATATCACTCTGGATCACAGCAGTAGAGGTCTCTGTAAATTTAATCTGTGTGTCTCCTGTAAATAAGTGCTTTAGCAGTACACAGGTGGTGTCAGAGTTAGTGATGATGGATAGAAGTTCTACATAAAATCCAGGCTCAGTGGCTCACACCTCTAATCCCAGCATTTTGAGAGTCCGAGGTGGGTGGATCACCTGAGGTCAGGAGTTCAAGACCAGCCTGGCCAACGTGGCAAAACCTCATCTCTACTAAAAACACAAAAATTAGCTGGATGGTGGCACATGCCTGTAATCCCAGCTACCCAGGAGGCTGAGGCAGGAGAACCTCTTGAACCTGGGAGGCGGAGGTTACAGTGGGCCGAGATCACACCATTGCACTCCAGCCTAGGCAACAGAGCGACACTCCATCTCAAAAAAAAAAAAAAAAGAAGTTCTACATAAAAACGTGGAGTGAGCCCAAGGCACCATTCATCCAGCCCATACGCATCATACCATGTACAGAGTGGACACCAGATAAATACACTGACTGCATGCCACAAACATATGTAGGCACCATTGCATTCAAATAGACATGTGCAGTCCTACCACATCTTTATTTGCTAACAAGCATCAATGTATTTAAAAACAAACAAGAAAAGACATTTTTAAACTAGTGAATGATTAGATAATAATGATCTTAATTCATAAATTTTCTCATTGGCTTTTTTTATACTTGAATTGTAATACCTAGAAAAACAGTTATGTCCAAAGGAGTGAATAGGCCTTATCTGAAAACAGGTGGGTGTGACAAGTATTTTCTTACTTATTTTACTTTTCAGATAATTCATCTTTAAAGTACATTAGTTTAAAAGTACTTTTAAGGAAATAGTAGTTGGATTAAAACTTGAATCATTGTTAAGGAAAAGTATACCTTAATTTCATGTAATCACAATTAAACCTCTTCATATAGAAGGATCTAAGAATTTTCTGCAGCATTCACCAGCACCAAAAAGCTCAGAGACATATATTTCTTTCTCTGTATATATATTTTAACTTCAAGTTAGTATAAATTGACAGGCAGGTCAGAGTAATATATGATCTTCTGAATCTCCTTAGTAATTAAAAGAAATGATTATTTTTGCATGAACTATGATAAAGTGATTTTAAGTGCCTGATAAAAAGTTTTAACCATGACAACCATTAAAGATTACATCAAAGAAAAATAAGTTTGACTCTCATTTATCTTGGGAACAGCTATTAACTGGTAACCTCAAGAAACACCATGAAAAGTGAGTTCGCTCCACACATGTCTTGGAAAAGTCAAATAACTGGTGGTTAGCCAGTAATGACAAGAGGTAGAAGTCACATCCCTGCTGTCTGATCAAAGCTTCTCAGAGCTGGCACAAGGCTGGGAAGACCATAGGTGCTAAATGAGGAACTACTTAAGGAAATAAAATGGAATTTCAAGGACAAGAAAAGCCATGCCCCATTTGGTTTTGTGACCCATATCCTATGTATCCTGTGCTTTTTTACACTTGGTACGTGGTTGCAAGATTGCTCCTGTTTTCTACTTACAGTTCCATGCGGCATGGATGTGGTAAAAAGTCTTCTCTGCAAAGGGAGTTAATGCAGGTCGCTCTACATGTGTGCACAAGGTCATTATAAAGCTTGAAAATATGGACTCACCAACCAGGTGATTTTTTAAATTATCCAACCGGAAGACATAATGTATAGGAGAATCAAAAGAAATCTCTGAATAAAATAATAACAGGTCAAACTTTGCTGTCCCATGTGAGGCCGGAGATGCATATTGTCTTGACTTTGCATGTACAAGTTTAACAAATGATTCTTTCTCAGTTTACCTCTGGAAATGGAAATTAGCATTGCAAGTGACTTCATGAGGAGGTAGAAGCTATCTGTGAATTTCCTTTTGTTGTGTTTACGATAACTCTCACATCTAGATGTGTCATGTATTATGAGAAATTGGCATCTCTTGAAGATATAAAGCACAGCCCTCTATGAGTATATGTATTCCACCTCTTTCAAATCAGATGGTACCTATCCTTCAAACTGCGATTTAATGACTGTCTGCTACATTCAAGGCACTGCTCTCAATGTTAGTACTTGATGAGTACTAACATTCAAGGTGATGTGGCCATAGACTCAATGTTAGTACCTGAAATATAGCCTATGAGCTGAGTTGTGAATCAAGTTAATAAATTTTGAGAATGTGAAGGTCTAAGCCAGTAGCTCTTAACTGAGACAATCCTGTCCTCGTCTCACCCAGGAGACATTTGGCAATATTTGGAGAACCTTTTGGTTCTCCAAAAGGTTGTCACACTGGGGCTTCTAGTGAGTAGAGGTCAGGGATGGTGGTAAACAATTTTTTTCTTTCTTTTTTTTTTTTTTTTTTGAGACAGAGTCTCACTCTGTCACCCAGGCTGGAGTGCAATGGTGTGATCTCAACTCACTGCAACCTCTGCCTCCTAGGTTCAAGCAATTCTCATGCCTCAGCCTCCCAAGTAGTAGCTGGGATTACAGGTGTGCACCACTACACTAGGCTAATTTTTGTATTTTTAGTAGAGATGGGGTTTTGCCATGTTGGCCAGGTTGGTCTTGAACTCCTGGCCTCAAGAGATCCGCCCCCTTTCTGGCCTCCCAATATGCCGAGATTACGGGTGTGAGCCACTGGGCCCAGACTAACATTCTTTAATGCATAGGACAGCCCCTACCACAAAAAGGAATCCCCAGCCCAGAATGCTAATAGTTCTAAGGTTGAGAAACCCAAGGTTAAGCCAAATCAACTTATCTATCTTATTTAATGTTGCATAAGAATGCAGTCCTGTTCTTCATTCCTCTTGCTTTGCAGTTATTGATCCTTTGCCTGGACTTTCTAAGTGCCCAGAAGTGCAACAGCCAGCATGCAGGTTGGCATTCCTGACCAGTTGCACTTGGCCCAGCATTCCAACCTCACCTGCCCCAGCTTGTTCAACCTGAAAACCTACCAAGTGAAAGCAAGAGCCACGTGAAGATGTCTTAGTTATATGCACCTACCCATACGCTTGCTCAGAAAGGAATCAGTGGGGCCCTGGTCTTAGAAACTGGATCCTTCACTGCTGTAGAAACAACATAAATTTAACAAAAAACACGTGCTTTTCTTTTTTCTTCTTACTTTTTCCTGTCTTGGCAATGCAAGGACGCCATTAGGTAAAGAAATCCTTCACCACACTAATCCTGCAGAGCCAGAAGAGAAACCAGCTTGTTCTAGCCCAGCTTTGTCATGGAGAGAAGGCAGCTGCTCCATTCTGAACTATTCTTTCTTTTGGTAGCAGCCTGCCCAAGGGTGAAAGTGTGTTTAATAGTTTAATTACACAAGTGAACAGTAAATGTATGCCTGTTTCTACTTTATGGGACTTTGAAATAATGTTGTTTGTGCCAAAGTTTTAGATTACTACACCTAACGACCTAGAAAAAGAAATGGAAAGGAAGCCTTCTGCTAGGCAGAGGTAACTGTGGGCCTGGAGCTGGGCACCTGACTCAGCAGCTGCCCAGATCCCCAGAGGGCTGAGAAGTGAAGTCACCACGCATTTGTGGTGCTTCAAGTGAGTTACCAGAGTCCTGGAACAGAGCAGCATACCTGTGGGGTGCCCCCTTGGCATTTGGGCAGGGCAGGTGACCAAGGGTCTTGTTGGAATTGAAGTCTAACTTGAAAAGCAAATCTGGCTGTGATGAGAGTCCAGTAACACTTGTTTCCCACCTAACCCCCCTCTACCCATAACTCGTGTGTGTCCTGAAACACAGTAATTTCTTGAACTTCAGTCACTTATGCCTACAAGCAAACATACAACAGGGGCACAAGAAATGTTTGTTAAGTGAATGAATTCTTTCTGAATTAGATGGAATCTTAGTCCAACTGTCTTATTTAACGAGGTCCATAGAGGTTCCCCGATTGTCTAAGAAAGAAGGCTGTGTTCATGGCCTAGTTGTTTACGTGGCCCTGTGATTCTCTTGGCTCCGTGAATGTCCTGATGCAGACACTCCGGCCATCTAGAAAGGCATGCAGACAAGCCATCCAGCTGGCATGATCCTGAGTCCAGCTTTCTTTAAAAGAGCTTCCAAAACTGCTTAAGCTTTGACTGCACAAAACCTGCATCACCTCCAGTTGAGAAACTCAAGAGAATAAATAAGTTATGGAGTTGGAGACCCCAGCTTGACCACTAGTTTTAAAATAGTGAAATCAACATTTTTAAATGTTTGACTTCATTACATTTAGTAAAGTTTATTAATCATATATTATGAGTTATTGCTGTCTCTATATGTCTGTAATGCAGTTGTTCCTCTCTGTATAAATTAGTAAGTTTTAGAGACCTAAAATGAGAATTTAAAAATAAATTACATGTATTTTAATCAAGTTTAATTTGACTATATCCAGCTAAATAATTGATTGAACTTCACTTGATTTTCTATGATAGGTTTTTTTGTTCTTAATAAAAGACCCCAGTTTTCTCACTTGTAAAAAAAGGGGTTAGACTTCATGATAGCTAAGTTTCCTTCCATCTCTAACAAAAATGGCCTGAAGAGAGTCTTCTAGACCATACTCATGGTGAATTCTTGGGACCTCAGAGTCAGTTCCATAATTTAAGTGACCGTGTGATTGAGTGGAGACACCTCAATCTCTTGGTGCCACAGTTTCCTCACCTGTCAAGTGTCAACATGATGGCACCTAAAGCTGTTGAGGCTTCAGGAAGGTAACGTGTGAAAAGTGAAAAGTGAAAAGTGCTTGGCATCCAGAAAGCACTCAATAAATACTAACTATTTTATTGCTGCAACTATTCTTATAGATGTGATTTCTAGAACATTGCCTTCTAATAGGGTAGCCATGGGCCACATTTGTTGGCTGTTGGGTGTTTCACATACGGTTAGTCTAAACTAAGATGTGTTGTGAGTCTAAAATACACACTGGATTGTGAAGACTTAGGACAAGGAAAACAATGTTAGTAAAATCTCATTGATAATTTTTAAATTAAATACATGCCAAAATGAAAATATTTGGGATATATTGAGTTAAATAAAACAGGAAATTAATTTCTTCTGTTTCCTTTTACTTTTTTAAATTAGTGTGGCTACTCAAAAATGTGACATTATGTGTGCATCTCGTATTACATTTCTATTGGACAGCAGCGCTCTAGACAGTACTATGGGTGGCATCTGTGGGGAGGTTCTCAGAAACATGCCGCATGATCTTTTAGAACCTTAAAGCATTCCTGGTCTCCTCCACTTCCAGCCCTTGGCTCCTGGGCCTCGGTCTTTTTACTTTAGTGGCTGTGTTTCTCTGAAGGATAGGCATTAGTAGATTGAAAAGAATAACCATCTAGGGAAATGTGAATTCAGTTTCTTTCCGACATTCTGCTCTCAACAACGGGATATTATGTGCGCATAAACCTATTTCCAAAATAGTGAAGTGAGGCCTAATTCCTTACTCTTCAGAGAGCTCACTGCGGAAGTGTCACTGACCCTGCGTATGGGCTGCCCTTCGTGGCTCTGGGAGTCATTATAAAGGGCAGCATTTGGCCTGATGTGTCCTAAGCCAGTGTTTCTCGGCTCTGTTCCTTAGACTCGTGTTAGTGTTAGTAGATATTCTTGAAAAAAACAAAAACAAGAAACAAAAAAGAAAACAGCATTCTGAGGTCAAGGATGCTCAGAAAGCTCGGAATGTGCACTACGCTTCTTGTGCGCATTTTATATTCAATAATTTGGAAAGCCCCGCAATACAGAGCCCTGTCTAACATTGCTGCAACCCATAATTGCTCAAATTTAAATAGATTTGAGTTTATTTACATTCAGATCACCTCTTTAGGCCCCACCTCCCAATGCTGTCACAGTGGTGATTAGATTTCCACATGAGTTTTGGAAGGGACATTCAAACCATGGCAGGGGAAAGCAGGGCACTTATTGTTTTCCAAGTGTGTCCACGTCTAACTAATAGTACAGTTCTTACTCTTGGTAGGACTGGTGATATTAAAAATTAATGTGCCTTATTTAGATAAGTAACATAAAAATCCCAAAATGTATGCCTTAGATTTATATTTATTTATAACTAGTCTATTTCCTGAAAATAGTTGAGACACCTTGTAAAAGTTACCAGTATGATAGGGCCATTCCAGTAAAGCTGTAAAGTGGTGATAACACAGTCATAAAAAAGAAGAGATAGCTCTGGGAGAAAATGTGGCCTAGAAACCAGCTCTGAGCCTCATGGCTGCAGGCAAGGCCTCTGCAGGTTCATGGTCCTGATTCCAGGCCATTTGCTGCCTTGAGTGGTGGTTACCCAAGGCCAGCCCTTGGGGTATCACCCAGAACACCTAGTACACAAATTTTAATTTAGAGGATGAAGCATTACTGGAGTATTGTTATGCAGAAAAACTTCTTCCTAAAAATGCCCTGAAAAGAGAGTAGCCTAATGCATTCAATCAAAATGTTTTTAAGTGGAAAACATATTGTGTGTACTTGATCTGGCCTGCTGCTTTTAAAAGATTAAAACTGGGACTGGGCACAGTGACTCACGCCTGTAATCCCAGCACTTTGGGAGGCAGAGACGGGTGGATCACCTGAGGTCAGGAGTTGGAGACCAGCCTGACCAAGATGGTGAAACCCCATGCCTACTAAAAATGCAAAAAGTTAGCCAGGCTTGGTAGTGCATGCCTGTAATCCCAGTTAGTTGGGAGGCTGAGGCAGTGGAATGACTTGAACCCGGGAGCCGGAGGTTGCAGTGAGCTGAGATCGCATCATCATACTCCAGCCTGGGCAACAAGAGTGAAAACTCCATTTCAAAAAAAAAAAAACAAAAAAACCTGGGGCTAAAGAAATCTATGTGCTGTATCACCTAACCACATTTCATGACACAGCTAGAGAATCATGCAAATAAAAATTTCCAACATATTCATAAACTAGGAAAGTATTTCACTGGGGAGTGAGCGGAAAAGTAATACTATAACCTCTATATCTAGGCAAATGTGAATTCAGTTTCACATATAAATATATATGTGAAAAAATATATAAATATAAATAAAATGAAATAATGGTTATCTCACCACTTTCTACATCTTTTGTGAATATTTTTAGTGCTCAAATATTTTAGTGCACTAGTATATGTACATTATAATTAAATAACTAATCATTTAGCAGAAGGATATGCTTGTGTTTTTTGCTAATAAGAGATGATGATAAAAAAATCCTTAGACCCCCTGATCTTGTTTTCAGTTAGTAATTAGGGGTATTGATAAGAATATGTTTAAATGACACATGCCTTGCTCTGGGACGAGGCATCTGCATGGGTGACACGTATGTGTTGTGTGTACAGGCTCCCAGCATTTCCAGGGCCCTGCTCAGAATGTAGGCCTTACTGATTCTTACAGGGTTACAAGCGCTGGTGAGGTTGGTGAGGTTTAGGTAAACACAGCTGGGACTGCCCCATGGCCTCTGGGTGACCTTGGACATCACTGAACTTTACCTTTAGAGATGCATACATGCATGTTTTTTACCCTGATAGGACCTTCCGTGATGCTTTCAAAGTGTTTTTGTCTGCTTTTCAGTTAATAGACTTTCACGGTAGACAATTGAATATAGTGGTTAAAGGCATCTCTTTATACACAGACTGGATTCAAACTTAGGTTGTGTCTCTCCCTGGCTGTGTGACCTTGGGTAGGATCCAAGTGTCAGATTACTCAATTTCAAAATGAGGACAGAGCCTTTCCCTTCCAGGGCTGCCAGGAGCGTTGAATGAGAGAGTGCTGGCAGCTTAGTACAGGTGTTCATTGCTCTTGTATGGTACTGGCTGTGGCACAGCTAGATAAAATACAGTAGCCACTGATTCAAATTTCAACTGAGGAGTAAAATAAACCGAATAACTTAGAAAAGTTTTCTTCTTTTCAATGACTCTGAGAATTTAAAGAGCATGTGAGTGTTGACGGCTCTAAAAGGGTAACAGAGCCCAACTAGCTCAGTTCTCAGCATGGAGATAGTCATATGGCGCAGACTCAAAGGAGTGGGTGCACTTTAGTAAAGGAAGCACAGATGCCCTACAGCAGCATCAAAGATGGCACTCTAAACTACTTTCAATCCTTTAAAATAAATGGAAACGCACATTTAGTATGCATATGACAACATGAAGCACTTCAATTTTGCTGATGCAATACAGTTTTACAGGACTTTTTATACTCAAATTAGTAAAATTCTGTATTCCATCCGAATTATAAATTATAATACCATCTAGATTGGACATAGGAATAATGACCACTGGTGTCTGCACAGAAAGCTCTACCGCCTGTTTATAAGCTCCTGCAGGAGACACAAAAAGAAGAGAATTCGAATACAACTTGAAATGACCGTAATCTCCTGCCCCTATGCATTTCATTACCAAACCACCTCTTTCTTCGTTATTTCTCCTGAAGCACAAATCTATAGAGAACTCAGCTGCCCAGTCTCTCCCACCCCACTCAGCAGTGAAAGGGTTAGGCCTAGGCTTTTCAAGCAGACCAGTGCTTGTGTCAGCCCTTAAACATCTCTGGAGAAGAGAATGGGATCCTTCTTTGGTAATTCATTTTTGACAGTTGGGGATTAGGTGTTCTGTATCTGGGGGACTTTGCTTTCTTCTCTCCTCCTCCCACTGCAGACCCTCTCCTCCCCTCCCCTCTCCAGCTCTCTGATGACTGTTTCATGCTCCTTCCACCCGAGGACTGCCAGCACAGCCTATTGCAGGAACAGTCAATGAGGGGCTGATTGTGCTCTTTTATTTATAAAATTATAAACTCAAGCAAAATCTAGACTATGTGTCCCCAAGATCAGAGGAGCACAAATCCCTTGCTTACAGATTGCACGGTGGGTGGGGCGGGGGACACATCCTTTAAAATTAGTCCCTGATCTAGACTCTAGACTGAGAATCATCTTTAAGTTCAGAATTTCCACTCATGACCTCACATCTGTGGGCTCCCACATTGTCTTCCAAAACACACATGGCATCTGGCATCCTCTTCACCCCCACCCTCAGAGCCTCATCTCTCTGCAGGTAGGTAGTCATGACAACCTCTTCACTCTTCTGCCAAACCTCCTCTCCTCAGCTCTTCCCTTTCTCTTTCTTTTTGAACGTATTTTTCATTGTGGCAAAACACACATAACATAAAATTTGTCATCTGAATCATGTATAAAAGTAGAATTTAGTTGCATTAAGTACATTCACATTGTTCTATAGCCATAAACACCATTCATTTCCAGAGCTCCTTTTATCTTGCAAAGCTGAAACTCTGTCCCCATTAAGCTCTGGCTCTGTATTCCCCCGTTCCCCCAGCCCCTGGACACCATCCTCAGTTTTCTGTCTTTGTGAGTTTGATTACTCTAAGCACCTCTTATAAGTGGATCATACAATGTATCTGTCTTTTTGTGACTGGCTTGCTTCACTTTCCATGATGTCTTCAAGGTTCATCCACGTTGCAACATGTGTCCATTTCCAGGCTGAATAGTACTGCTTTGTACATGTGGACCAGAATGTAGGCCTTACTGATTCTTACAGAGTTACAAGCGCTGGTGAGGTTGGTGAGGTTTAGGTAAACACAGCTGGGACTGCCCCATGGCCTCTGGGTGACGTTGGACATCACTGAACTTTACCTTTAGAGATGCATACATGCATCTTTTTTACCCTGATAGGGCCTTCCATGATGCTTTCAAAGTGTTTTTGTCTGCTTTTCGGTTAATAGACTTTCATGGTAGCCATGGACCATGTCTCATTTATCCATCCATCCATGGGAGGGCACTTGGGTTGCTTCTGCTTTTTAGCTATTGTGAATAATGCTGCTATGAACATAGATGTATGCCTTTGTCTTTTAAAGCCCAAATCTGATCAAGTCACTCCCCAGCTTAAAACCTTCCACGGCTCCCCAGCACTGGGATAAAGTCCAGTCTCCACTGTAGGTCTCTCCTGCCAGCCCTGCTCAGTCTTCTTGCTCATCATCCTTGCCTAGGCCCTGCATTGCCATAGCCCTCTGCCTCTGTTCACACTCTGTCATCTTGGAGCATGAGCCTTCCATCATCTCTACCCAGTGAACTCTCATTTCTTCTTTCAAAAAATCAAAAAACCAAAAGATCCAGAGATCCCAAGTGTCCTGGTGTCTGCATAGTCTTCAGCACACACCCTCTCCATGGCCCCTCCTCCATAAGCAGAATCACTCCTCACTGTTCCTGCAGTACCTCTTGTGTGCCCACATGGCTGTCCTGGGGTGGGCTGTGTGTGCGAGTGTGCCCCCTCCAGGACCTGAGCTCCTTCCTGGAGGGTGGGCACAGCATCCATTCATTCTGGGAATCCTGGTCAGCACCGTGCTCTTCTCCAAGTGAGTGCCTTTGGTGCTGGCCCATGGGAGAGCTGTTCGTAAGGCATAGTTTTACAGATTCCAGTTGCTGCTGAGGTTGTTGCTCTTTGTACCAGTTTCTTCTACTCACCAGTGAAATGTGTGGCAGGCATGGCCCAGGGAAGTTTTTTCATAAAGAAGAGGTTGAATCTTTGGGGCTATGGCTTGAATTTGTCCCTCAAGGTTATGTGTTGGAAACTTAATTCCAGATGCAATAGTGTTAGGAGGTGGCGCCTAATCATAGGTGATTCAGTCCTAAGGCTCTGCCCTCATGGATGGATGAACATGGTTAGTGAGGCAGTGGGTTAGCTATTGTGAGAGTGGGCTTGTTAGAAAATTGAGTGCAGCCCCCTCTCCCCCTCTTGCTTGCTGGCTACCATGTTGTCTTGCTTTTCTGCCTTCTACTGTGGGGTGACACAGCAAGAAGACCCTCCCCAGATGCCGGCACCATGCCCTGGGACTTCTTGGCCTTCAGAACCACGAGCCAGACAAATTTCTTTTCTTTATAAATTACCCAGTCTGTGGTATTCTGTTATAGAAACACAAAATGGACTAAGACAATCTTCTTTAATCAGGTTAGGGTCCCAAACTTTAAACACTGCCAGTCCAAGGTTAAAGGAAACTTTTCAAGAGCAGACCAAACAAGATCTGGCCTTCAGCTACTCTCCAGGGTCATGCCACCCTATCACCCACTGGTTCATACAGATGCTGACCACTGCTTAATTTCTCAAATTGAAGTTTATTTCCTCCTGAGGACTTTTTCAGAACTTTTTCTTTGCCTCGAAAACTTCCCCCTCAAATCTTTAGTTGTAGGTTCCTTCTCATCTTGCAGGATTATTAGTTTGCTCTTTAAATGTCTCTCCAGCTAGACTATCAACTCCAGGAGGGCAGAGTTCTTCTCTGCTTCCTTCACCCATGTGCCCACTGAGTCCAGAACTGTGTAGCAGTTTGACTGACAAAGTCCACAGGGTGAAGGATGAGAGGACCCTGGATCCCAGCCTCATAGCCTCTTACTTCAGCTGTGTGATTTTGGTCAAGTCCTTTATTCTTCCTGGGCTTTAGTTTTCTCTTCTGTAAAATATGAGAAAAGTTCCCCTCTCCTGGATGTTCTGGGAAACTCATGTAAAAGTCACTGAGCTAGGGCAGCACACCTATGACCAGGAAGGGTCAGCTTCCTGCCTTGCATGAGACACACATTCCCTTCTTCATGCACGGTTATTCATGAGTTAAATATGTACTAGAAGTGGGTTCTCAGCAGATGATGAATCCACACTATTGTTGGTATGCCTCTGTGTTTAATGTCCCTGCCTGAGTCCCCCACTTTAGAGCCCTTTTGTTCTTCAGAAACCAGACTTTTCTTTCGATAGTTTTAGTAATCAATCAATCAATCAGCAACCAATTAACAGTGATAATAATCGTGAGTGAGCCCCTGCCCCGTGCTGGCTGTGTCCTGCTGAAGGCACACTAAGTGCTGCCCTCCCCGGAAGCCTCAGGAAGCTTGCGAAGCTCAGGTGCGTGAATGCCCAGTAGAATGAGGAAGGAATGCAGCCAGGTAGAGAAATGCTCCTGCCGTCACTCGCATGTGCAGCTGTGAAGAGCTGGCAAGGCTTTTGCTCACAGTGGTTGACACGGTCAAGGAGCAAGGGCCCCGTGGGAAAGGGGAGTCACGGGGCTCCTGGTGGGAATGGAACTGGGGGTTGATGCTGGCTTCTGGGATACCGTAATGTGACTGAGAAAGGTGAAGGAGCCACTCTGAAAAAGCAGAAGGCAGGAGCTCGCACAACTCTTGACTCATCTTGACTTCCTGTTCCTGCTTCATCCAAGCAGGTCGACTCTCGTGATCTCAGAGACAGAGTGAAGTCATGAGTGGGAGGGGAGCACAGAAAAGAAGACCTTGATTCCCAGCTTTGGGAGACTCCCCACTCCCCTGAGTCTCAGAAAATAGCACCCTTTAAATGTTTTGGGGATCCAGGTTTGATGAAGAGATGTTATTTTGGCTTTTAGATTCTTAGGAGAGATTTGTCTTTCTCAGGTCAGGAAGAAAATGCTGCCCACTGCACATTCTTCAGGACAGACTCTTTTAATTATTACTAGTTTAACGTATGTTTTGCTAAGTTAAGGAAAACCCCTGTGGTTTCTTGACATGCTTCAGTATTCTAACTCACAGCTGATTCAATCCAGGGGGCTGGGGAGATGTCCTCGACCCCTGGGAAGGAGGGTGAATCTCTAGAAATAAGGCTAAGGATGCCACTGACGCTGTCTGCATAAACATGTGTGATCTCAGGTCCAAAGGATAGGGCCTGGTCCAAGCCGGAGCCGTGGGAAATCATTTTCCTGTGGCAACTTGTGAAGACCATTCTGTGACCTTGGTGTCTCTGGGCCTTCTCTTAGATTTTCTAAGTTGGCTAGTCAGTGGAGCTGCCATCCCTCCTTTGCCCATGTTGTACTCCCAGAGTTCCTCCAAGACATTGCAGAGCAATGCCTGTTTCATGAGAGCTGAATTTGCTGTGTCCTCCACTTGGAAACAACACTGTGGACCAGGAGGACACACAGCTCCCAGAGCCAACACCTCACAAAGTGAAGGCTGGTGAATCCGAGGCTTCCAGCCCTTGCTGGGCCAGGCCGGCAGCGCTCCGCTCCCCAACGCAGCTGCCGCTTTGTCGCAGGAACCTCAGCAGGGCAGGGTGTTTCCTAGGAGGACATTTGATTCCCAGCCATTCCCTTCAGTGAATCACCTGAGCTCACATTCCTTTTTCTTTTATTTTTTAAGCTCTTAGCCAATCTGCTTTGCAATGAACCAGTTTTGCTTGAAGCAGACAAACCCGATTCTCAGGAGATAGTGATGATTTCTTCAATCTCTGAGAAAGAGTTTTCATTTTCCACAACTAGCAAAAAAAAAAAACCTCAGGTCCCTCCCTCCCTCTCTGTAGAATATTTTCCATGTGTGTTAACAATGGCTGAGCGTGGTAGATGCCAGGAATTTCTGTCAACCCTCAAAGAGGAAAGCCCTGCCTAATGGTCTGCCCGTTCTTGTTCACTCCCTGCCCCGGGCTCCCCACCCGCCTTCTTTCTGGAAGGTCTAAAGGCTCCTGCTTATACATGGCACTGCTGGCTTCGCTCCCTCTGATCTCCTCACCGTATGCCCAGTGTCTCAGCCTATCATTCCACCTCTAACTTGACCCTGAGTGACCTTGAGCAAGTTTCTCAGAATTCCACCTCCAAGTCGCTCTCCCTTTGGGGCGTGCAGCACTAAGTTAAGCTTGCCTGGAAAACATCACTTGAGGCTTGAAAACCACTTTTAACACGGTGGGAAAAGCTATTTGTTCAGACAGGAGTGGAGTGGGTCTGGGCAGAGCACGGCTCTAACTTAGCCATGCCATGGCAGCAGCTCCTTTAATGCCACTTTTTCCTGGCGCGCCTGCGGGGCCTGGAGCTCAGAAAGGGGGGAGCACTCCCTCGTCTCTCAACAGTTGCTCCAGACGGGTTAGCAAACATGGAACTCAGGATTTTCATTAAACATTGACTGTGTCTTTTGTGTTCAAAAGCAGGACACTGTCTCTGAACCATGGCCCCACAGAGAGTGCAGAATGTATGAAACCCGCCGGGAAGGTCTGGACCCCTTGCAGGGCAGTGGGCAGCACTGTGCCTCCGTTCACACCCCTCACATGGCTGTGCCTCTGCTTCCTCCTGGCATGGCTGCTTCTCCCCCAGGTCTCAACCATCTCCCTCAGATGCTCTTCCCTGTGTTTGTGGATAAAAGTCTCTCTGACCTGCAGAGGCAGAGCACTCACCAGCAGCCCAGCCTCGTCGTGCACCCATGTTTGCACTTGCAGGCCCTAGAACCACTCCAAGCTCCATGTGGCGAGATGCACTCTCCTGCCCTTCACTGGGGAGCTGCCCTCCTGTTCACAGTGGCATCTGAGTCACACATCCAGAGCCATCCTGGACTGCCTCATTTCCCTGACTTCATCCATCCTGTCTTTTGGGTCCCGATAATGACTGACATGGGTTGGCCCTTACCAGCCCTATGAGAAGGGCTTTAACTGTCCTCCCACCCACTGCTCATCTTAAGGTTTCTCTAATCAGTGATTCTCAACCTCAGCTGCACATTGAGATCACCTGGGACCCTTAAAAAAATCTTAACACTCGGTCCAATAATTCTATTACAATCAGACTGGGATGGGGTCCTACAGGTATTTTTTTAAAGCTCTCCAGTTAGTAATGCATAGCTAGAGTTGAGTATCGCTGTTCTAATGTGCAGATCTGGTCATGTTACCAGCCTTTTAGGTGGCCTTCTTTGGCTTTCTTTATCTAAAGTTCAAAACTGAACATGTGCACATTCAGTGCACACATTTTCAACTGTGCGTTAACGCATTCAGCCCACCGGCAAGATTTATGAACCATTTTCTGCAGTTGTATATAAAATGTCATATGCATAATGGCATAGGTTATTGTTTTCTTCAAAATGTATGAGACGTGAGTCCTTCCACAAACTGACCCACACCGATTGTCCAACTTCCTCTCTCGAGGTCTTGTCCTCTTTCTCTGCAGCCGTGCCCCCCGCCCCCCAAACACACACCAAGATCAGTGCCATCTACCCTGGACTTCGTCTTGAACTTCTTCGAGTGTGAGTCATTAGTCCTTTGTGCACCTCTGCTTTCTCTTCTTGAGATGTTCCTTGAGCGTCTTCCACTTGCCATGTTCACCACAGTGCTCAACATGCCTGAATGCACGGACGGTGACTTCTCAGAGCCTCAGTCTCCTCATCTGGGTAATAGGGCATTGAGTTGGTGGGTCCGCCTGGTTTCTTCCAGCTCTGAGAGTGCATTTGCTCTGTGATTCATTCGCTCCACAACACTTCACCAATTAAAGAGAGGGCACAAAAGGTGAGCATCCTTGGCTCCCAGCAGATGCTCCTCAAAATCTGAAAAACCAGATAGGTGAGGGAAGATTGAATGAAAGGCCTCTTATGATTCTGCAGCAATTTTGGTGGTTTAAGAACTCTATGGAAAACTCATCAGTATTTCTGGAATTTAAGTAAAATGGAGAGTGAGCCTCTATGTATGTGTAGGCCCACATCTGGAACACAAAGGAACCTGTCTGCTGCGTTCTAGTCAGGAAAGCAGCTAGCCAGTACTATTTATAGAATTTACAGAAACTGAAGATTTTGTTTCTACTGATTTTCAAAATAGTATTAGGTCTGATTTTTTTCCTCAGAAATATACTTTCTGCTCTTCTCAACAAACTCATTTGAAAATATGATCAGAACATTTTACTCATTTGCCCACTGCAGTTCCCATTTCACATATAGTTAGAATTCTGCATGGTAGCTTTGCTCTTTAACCACTAACTGATAAATGATGTAGTGAGCTTTTAAATTTGTGGAAAAATATAATTCCAGGTTCAACCACAGGTCAGAAGTCCATGTGTTTTGTGAGTCTATTTGTCTCTCAATCATCTCATGGAAAATTGTCAGCTTTTGGTATGGAAATAATTTTCTTGAAGGCAATATTTGTTGAGTGACTGACGGAATGAAAAACGCCAGTTGCGTAAGTGTGAAAAAGATCTGGGTGTTTTCGTTGGATCCAAATTCCACATGAGCCAACAACAGCGTGGTGTGGAGGCTGGAGCATATTAATAAGAACAGTGTCCTGAATTCAGGAGGTAATGCTCTACCCATGCCCTGTGCAGGTCAGACGGTGTGTGCAGTGCAGTATGTAACCCAGGGCACATTTCAGGCGCCCACGGGGAGCTGCAGTTTGTAAGGTGGAGTGCAGCCAACAGAGCAGAGTCAGAATCCCTGTAGAGCTGTTGAAGACACAAGGATATGCAGCACGGAAGACAGACTTATAGGTGGCATGACTGCCATCCTCCGGTACTGAAGGTGCTATCGTGGAGAGGAGAAGTAGATTGACCCTCCTGGCTCCAGAGTACAGAACTCAGACAAATGGTCAGAAGCTTACAGGGAGGCCGATTTTGGATCAACTTTAATAAGAATTTTATAAACAGCTAGAGCAATCCTAAAATGGAATTTGCTCTTTATAAAGTTGCGAATGCCTCACCCTGGAATTGCTTAAGCAAAGTTGGGACGGGCAGTTGTGAGTAATCTCCTTTCCAGTGCATACCGCAATCACCAGAAACATGTACTTCCCTGACACTGAGCGCCTCTTAATTAAGCATCTTATGAGTGAACAAAGCTCAGCACTTCAAAGAAGTCACTTTATTTATGTGCGGGTCTGCACCTTGGATTTCTTGATAATGTTAAATAAAACTCCACCTACTCTTCCACAAACACTTCAAGAAACCTAAGACTTTTAGCTAGAATAACACTGAAGTCTGAGAGAAAAGATATGTGTGTGAGAGGTATAGTTTCATTAGAACGTATTATTTGACTTCATGTTGAATCAACACTTTTGTGCAAAATGCAATCTTACCAGCCCTCTTCCTTGTTTTGGTCACATAATTTAACTTAACATTCTCAGTACTTCATTTTCTAACATAAAATGGGATTGAGAGGGCAATTTTGAAGTTCCCATGGTCTGTCCTCTACATTCTGACAGCTCATTATCTATGTAGTATTGTTCTCACATTTAAGTGAGGTTAGCGGAGGTAGAGGCCTCTCAGGCCTGAAGATAGCCTCTGTTTTCAGGGAAATGCTAGACTGTGAGATCTGTGACACTGAAGCACTAAGTTCATTTCACAAAAGCAATGTGCTATTTTTACATGGTTGATCAAAGTTACTTTCAAAAGAAAGTGTTAGTTTTTGTTATTAGCCAAATCAAGAGCTGATTAAATGTAGTATATTTAAAGTCACACCTCAATTAAGATGTTATTCAAAATACCATTCGACCCACCAATCTCATTACTGAATATAAACCCAAAGGAATAGAAATCATTCTTTTATACAAACACGTGGCTGGGCACAGTGGCTCACGCCTTAATCCCAGTACTTTGGGAGGCCGAGGTGGGTGGATCACGAGGTCAGAAGTTCAAGACCAGCCTGGCCAAGATGGTGAAACCTCATCTCTACTAAAAATACAAAAGTTAGCCGAGCGCGGTGGCAGGCGCTTGTAATCCTAGCTACTCGGAAGGCTGAGGCAGGCGAATTGCTTGAACTCAGGAGGCAGAGGTTGCAGTGAGCCGAGATCATGCCACTGCACTCCAGCCTAGGCGACAGAGAGAGACTCTGTCTCAAAAAAAAAAAAAAAAAAAAAAAAAAGCCACATGCATATGTGTTCAGTGCAGCATTATTCACAATAGCAAAGACATGGAATCAACCTAAATGCCCATCAATGGTAGACTGGATAAAGAAAATGTGAGGCCGGGCACAGTGGCTCAAGCCTGTAGTCCCAGCACTTTTGGAGGCCGAGACGGGCAGATCACGAGGTCAGGAGATCGAGACCATCCTGGCTAACACGGTGAAACCCCGTCTCTACTAAAAAAAAAATACAAAAACTAGCCAGGCGAGGTGGCGGGCATTTGTAGTCCCAGCTACTCGGGAGGCTGAGGCAGGAGAATGGCATAAACCCGGGAGGCAGAGCTTGCAGTGAGCTGAGATCCGGCCACTGCACTCCAGCCTGGGCAACTGAGCGAGACTCCGTCTCAAAAAAAATAAAAAAATGTGGTACATACATACCATGGAATACTATGCAGCCATAAGAAAGAACGAGATCATGTCCTTTGCAGGGACTTGCATGGAATTGCAGGTCATTATACTTAGCAAACTAATACAAGAAAAGAAAACAAAATACCACATGTTCTCCCTTATAAGTGGGAGGTAAACGATGAGAACACATGGATACACCGGGGCCTACTTGAGGATAGAGGGTTGAAGGGAGAGGAGCAGAAAAAATAACTATTGGGTACTAGGCTTAGAGCCAGGGTGACAAAATAATCTATACAACAAACCACCATGACACAAGTTTACCTGTGTAACAAACCTGCACATGTACCCCTGAACTTAAAAATTTTTTAAAAAGATGCTATGCAATAAAATTGTCAATTAAGAATTTAACTTGGTAAATGTTCATTTAATGATCTAAAAATATGTGTCTGGACGGCTCTAGCAAAAAATAAATAAATAATAAGTTTCTCAGCGATGGGAAGGCTGAAATAAATGGGGAAAAATCTGAATTGTAATCCTTTTTCTGTTGGACTTGGTGTTGAGATTTCACACTTGTGGGTGAATGTGGGCCTCCTGTGAGCACCAGCACAAAAGACGGAACTGAACAAAGGATTAAATGTCACCTCTAAAATTCTGGGCAACAAGACTTCCAGCCACAGAATGTGCAACTCAGATTTCCAAGTAAAAACACACCAGGAAGCAGATCTCAGGTCTCTTTTATCTCCTTGGCACCAGCTGGTATTCATCCTCAATGCTAGATAAAGTTGAAATAAAGAGCGAAAGAACTTTCTCTCTTATTACTTAATAAACTTGCTTGTTTGAGCTGTTTTAGGCTTACAGAAAAATTGAGTAGCAGGTTCAGGGAGTTCCTGCACGGCCCCTGTTTCTTCCTCATAGTCCTGACAGGTTTCCCCTATTATTAACATCCGGCATTAGCATGGCACATTTGTTACAATTAATGAGCCAATATTGATACATTATTCACTAAAGCCCACAGGTTGCGTTAGGGGTCACTCTTGGTGGTGCAATTCTTCAGGTCTGGACAAATCTATAATGACATGCATTCACTATTACTGTATCATGCAGAGTCGTCTCCTGGCCCTCCAGGTCCCCTCCTTCCCCACCTGCTCATTCCTCCTTCCCACCCTCCCCAAACTGTGGCAACCACTTAACTTTTGACCGAATGGATTTATTCTTATTCTGCCTTACTGTATGTACACCATAGTTTAACAATATAAAAGAATAGTCTATAGTAGGCTTCCATAAATATTCAGTGAATAAATACTTGCATGGATGCAGGAACAATCAATCAGTCTTACAGGATTTCTTATGCATTACATCATCCTTATAAGAAAGCAGTCATTCTCACTGAGATGCGCTGAGTGGACACTGTACATGTTCTGACCCAGCTGAGGGCTGGGTGGAAGTCGGGCCGGAGACACAGAGAGCCAGTGCCGACTTCCAGGACCACTGAGCGTCAGAAGAACTGAAGGCAGAGAGGTCCTCTCAGTGTGGACTGAGCCTCTGCTGGCAGCCACCGGTGGGTACAGGGCTGATGTGTGTTATGCCACGTGGGGAAAACCTACAGACGATTCCGAGAAAGGCTTGCAGGGACACCCTCTGCCCCTAAAAGAACAATTTAATTCTAATTTATTTCTGTCACTCTACATTTGCTGACTTCTCCCAAGGGTACAGTTTTATATGCATTTAACTGCCAATAAATGGATTATATGATTATATTTCATTAATATATTCTAGTTTGTTCAGCTATTCTTATTGGGTGAATTTGTGTGGTTTCCTGACATTTTTGTTGTTAGTAGTGCCTCAGTAGTTTTATACATAATTATGTTTTCCTTCTGGATTATTTCCTTAGTATCTGGTTCAAGAAGTGAAATCGCTGGATTCTCGTGGTAAATTTTGAATTTCACAGTATAATACTGATGTTTTTCAAAGTCTCACATTCTAAGAAAGTATAATGAGGCAAAACAAACAACAAACATCTTAAGTTGATTTTTTCTTAGTGTCTTTTCCTTCCATCTTTGTTTGTAGAATACCAGACTATTGCATGAACCCAAAATATAATCAGTACCGTCCTTAAGTATGGCCACAGTGAGTTTCTCATTATTTTACCTCCCCTTCAGGAAATGACTTTTCATCTTGTGTTTTGGGAGCCATAGATGGTTCTGGGCAGGAGACTGTCTCTGGATAGACCCAGCATGTAGATGGCTATTTGGCCTTGCTCCCAGTATAATGATGCAGTTCCCTGTGAAAGGGTTTGAGTAGGTTTTGGGACCCTGGATGCCGTGTGGCCTGAAGAGACAAGGGCTCAATGCCAACTCTGCCTATTTCCAACCATGTAACCATGTGAACATCAAAAATCATGGATGTGCTCTGGTTAACACAGAGTGGGAGCTCAACAAATTATTATTTTTAATAGTTACTCGGACAAGGACAAGTTGACTACACTTTATGCTCTGCTACCTACCAGTCTGAAAGTGACACTACAGAAGGTGAACCACATATTGGGAGATGCTCCTCATCTGCTTAGATGAGGTGCAAGCACAGCCCATGCGCCTGCTCTTCATAACTGTATCTGTACCAGCAATATTTGTATTGGTACATCACATGCCCCACTGGGAACTACTTAAGGAGAATTCAATGGATTTCATTCCTTTTATGTAACTGGCCACTTATTAATAGACAGGTCTCTTGTGTGGATGAGGATTCTGCCTTTTATATAAGATATGTGCTGCAATTCAGCTTTCAGGCCCCAGCCCCGGGGAGGCTCCTGGCCTTCACAAACTGGCCCACCCACGAGAAGGAAAGCAATTGTCCAAATGTGGGTAGCTTTTCTTCCCACTGTTGTCAGCTGCTTCCAATTAGCCCCCATATACATAATCCCAGTTTGTGTCTGTATCAGTACAATTCTCCCATGTCAATGTGAATTTTAAGCCATAGAGGGAAAGGGGACAGAGAATATGCTTTCATTCGGCTCTCCTCGTCTCGCACCTCTTGTCTTGCATACATTTCTTTGCTCTGATTAAACAAGCATTTTATAAGCCACATTTGCTGTGTGAAAGGCAAAGTTTTCCCTCCCACGGATGACGGTCTCCAGGGATGTCGTGTGTGTGTGTGTGTGTGTGTGTGTGTGTGTGTGAGAGAGAGAGAGAGAGAGAGAGAGACTGTAAACATATATCTGTGTGAAACATCATTTTCCATATGTGAATTTTTGGAACTGAGACAAATGGAACTTAGCTAAAAGATGGGAAAAGGTAGACTGACTCTGACCTAATCTACTTAACCTACCAGGCAATTTATAACTTGATGGCCTAATTTTTGCAGCACCCAGAAACAAGCCTGTCTCAGCACAGCAAAGGCTCAGCCGCTAAGTGGGCAGCGTTGTTGGAGGTGAGCAGCTTAGGCTGACTGTTCACCAAAGGACCAAGCGCTTGAGGTTCGCTCATTGCTTGAGGCCAGAGTGGGGAGGGCCATTTAACTGTGCAAGGCCATGGGACTTTACTGTCAGTTTCAGGGAAATTTGGGACCCTGGAGCAGAAACCAAAACTCCAATTAACTGGGAGAGAAACTCAATCCCCGGGAGATAAGTGAAGAGTAAGAAGTATATCTTTAGAAACAAGAGATGTCCAAGGCTAGAAAGACGGGGAAGGAGGGTGGAACTGTTCTGGAAGTGGGTCTCGATCTGGCAGCTCTCAAGACTTTCTAGAGAAGGAAACTTAATTTCTGAATTAAAATTAGTCTTCAACGGCATGGCAGGGATTTCGGCACACTCTCTCTTGCATCATAGTCCACTGTGTTGGAGGCAGAAGTGTTGGCTTTGGAGGCACAGAGATTAAAATTAGAGTAACACATGAGCACTGAAAAGGTTAAACAGTAGAGACATGGAGGACTCCCGACCCCAATGTACCCCTTTCTTAACCCTTTAATTAAGATCATAGCCCTAGAAATAACTTACAAAACTATTGATCATTTATACCTTAGTGCTTCTGTGGGCATGTTTTCTCTTTCATTGCTGCTCTTCTGCATGGAAATGTGTGCGTGGGTTTCTGAGTATACTTCCATGGTGCTTGCTTCCATTATATTTGTGCCATTTGGATCATATCTGATAAGCAACCAAAGAGCCCCGTATTACTGCACGTTCCCATTACTATTTTACGTGAAGGTGGTGCTGGGGGCTGTTCTGAATCCTCGGTTGCCTTTCTTCCCCTCCCCAGTTCTTTGAAAATATCAGAAACGGACTTGTGGCATCTTTGAAAAGCTACTTAAAATGTGCTGCTGTGCTCTGAACTTGAAAATGTGCTTTTAATACAAAGTTTGTGCAGCTCTTGCTGCCCATACGAGATGAATCCTACCATGTGGTGGATGCCCGTCTCATGCCAGGCACTGTGCTCTAAGCCCATCGGTTTATTTCAGTGCTTGAAATTGGCTTTTGAGAGAGGCACCACGGTTCCCTTTTTGCAGGAGAGGAAACGCCAGAGGATCAGAGATGGAGAGTCTTTCTCCACAAACTCACAGACCCCAAACGCAAGCGCAGGGTTGTTAGCTTCCAAAGTCTGCCTGCTCCAGGACCTCATGTTGCGTCTCCATTCTCTTCACTGAGAGTCAAATGGAAAGAACACATGGGGGTCAAGTTTCAGAAAATAAGAGAAATTAAGAAATATGTGCCCGGAAGCAAGAATGACTGACCTCATTAAACTGGCTCCATTCACCTCCTCTCACATCTTTTTCTGCCTTTTGGCCAAGTTTTCTCTCCCCCGCATTTCCTCCTTGATCTCGTTTGAATCCTCTTCCCTGGTGAAGTCATTTAGGTTCAGCCTCTTATTTTACTTTGGTCCATAATTTAGATTGAACCACATGTGCTGATGTGATTGAAATGATGTGGAATTCTCTGGACAGAGATAGAATTATGGAGGGGTTAGTGTGTGTGTTTAAGATTAAAAGACCAGGTGTAGGGGAGGAAATATAATGAACAAAAAATAGTATTTTAAGTGAACACTAAACTTGCACTCATGGAAAAAGTTCTCTTCCCATGAGGTTCTCGCAAAGCATTTTACCATCAGCACACGCAGTTTTTCTCAGTCTTCTGAGATGGGGCCATCTTGAATCCAACAGACAGCACACAGCATCAGCCAGACTAACACAAAGGACGTCATGGGCATGGACATAAATACTGGTGTCAACACTAGGTCTGCGCCTCGAGAGGAGCGGAGCAAGAGGATGGAGTGGCAGGTGAAGGTACGCTGTTCAGAAGGGAGGCGGAAATGAAAGGAAGACCATCAGTGCACCCCACAGCTTGAGGATCGTCCTGGAGGGCAAGTGCCAGCTGCTCACTTCTGAAACAAAAAATTCCAGTGAAATGTGTACAGTCATTCTTAGGATTACTCGCTTGATACTGCGTATGTTTCTTCTTGGCTTCTCATCTCCACACGAAACCCTCAGGTGGTAAAAATCTAATAGAAAAGAATTATATAAAGTCTTGTAGATTTATTAGCCCGAACATAATAGAATATTTTTTAAAGCACATTAAGTCTTCCATGGACTAAAAGAAAACTTCTAAACCTAAGAGAACCTCAATTTTTGTTATATAAAATAATACATTTCCTTAAACTATGATCTTGATACTAGAATTTTAATTAAAAAATACCTGCAGTTTATATGCAGTTATAGATTAATGCTTAAAAATAGGTTGTATGTAGTATCCACAGGTCATGTTTGACTGTCAAATAGATGTCATTTTAATTCACAATAATTGTGTCATGTTCTTCCCCACTAGAAGCCAATTATGCAAGCTTCGCCATTCACACATGGAAAATAATTTAATGGAGTATTCATTGCAATTTCACTTATCCAGAATTGGCTGTTGTTCTCAGAGCAGCTTGTCTTGCCTTATTAAGGAGAATATGTTAGTATCCAGACATCCAGAAAGGATCCTTTACTGTTTCAGAGTCCATTTTCCCCACTTTTGAAATACACACACAAACACCCATTCATGCAAACCAAACGGAGATTGTAAAGTGATTCCACTGACATTTATGCACTTCTTTTTTCTCTTTCGTTCTTCAAACTCTCAGTCAGTGCCCATTTATTCTTAATTTAGATACAGTTTAAACCTAATTAGAAACAGAATCTCTTGTATTTCCACAAAGGATTATGACAGCCCCAAGAAAAGATAGTGGAATAATTATATAACAAGATAAAGACTTCTTAACAATATAAGGATGGATTTTATCATTGATCGTAGCCTTCTGAATTTTAGAAATTGCCATTTCAAAGTCTAAAACAAAGGAAAAGTCAGGGAATAAAGAGTGGCAAGTAGACACAAACCTACTGGCTTTATCATTTCTGTTTTAGCAAATAACCTGCCACACATACCAGTAGCCCAAGAGATGGGCATGTCCCTGCATTTCCTGGTCAAGGTGACCACACTGCATCCTCCTGGAAAAGGTCTACCATGCATCATACGAGAAATCAAATATAATAAAATCAGAAGGCACACTATAGCGAATTTTTTAGAGGCATGTATTGAAAAGCATCTCAGCTTCCAGAAGTCAACTTGAGTTATCTGAAAAGTGACACTTTCGATGATTGCTCGCTTGATACTGGGAGAGCCAGATGAAGATTCCTCCCTACTTCCTCAAATGTGCAACTCTGGAATTTCTTAGTCTTACTGGAGATTCCTGCTGCATTCTGGGTCTTTAATGCATAAACACTGAGATGTTCTAAGGAAATTACTCCCTAGGGAGGAGAGGGGTGGACGAGGAGTAAGCTTTGCTGGTGACTCATGTGCTGAGTGGAAACTCCCTGCACAAGAAGCTGCGCAGGGTGAGTCTAAAGGGTTAATGCACTTTCAAAAGCCTCTAATTTGTTATTCCGGAAGAGTAATTTACTCACTAGAAGTATCTGGGTGGCTACTAACACATTTGTGTCCTTAAAAAGATCAGTTTTATTTTAAGATTAAAAATATAAAGAGTTGGAAAGTCACTAAAAACTGACAGCCAGTTTCCCATTTTCAAGAGTATTTATTAAAAGGTTCTGGGTGCAGAGGGAATAAGAAATGGCTTGAGATCATGACACAGTGAATCACATTGTAAACATGTTAGCTCTGGCTGTGAATTCAACCAGTGATGAGATCAAGCGTCCCCAGAAGGTGTTGGGGGAATTAGGGACATGGCTGTGTTTCCCCAGAGAAAAGTGGCCATTTTACTTTCCCTCTTCACCAACACGCTTTTGACGTGCATGGCAGAGCTGAAGGCAAGGGGAAGGGGACAACGTAGTAAGTGACTAAGTGGCATTTTTTTTTTTTTTTTTTGCCAAGTGAAGCTGAGTCATATGGCCTCTGTCATTCCAAAACTATTCTCTACGGCTGCATTCCTTTCGCTCTTGCCTCCCTTTAGAACCCTGGAGAGGGCTGCCTGAAGCCTGGCCCTATTATGTATCCTGACGAAGATAAACTTTTCCAAAAAGCTCCATGTTTTCCTAGCATAGTTTTTCCTCGCAGTGACTACGTGACGAAAGTGCCATGCAGAGGAGGTGTCTGACTGAGGTGCTCATGGTATGTGACAGAGTCCCCTGTACAGGACGGCGGCCGCACTCCCCTTTTGCGTCCTTTCCTCCCGCATTTGCAAAGCCTCTTTGCCTGTCAGCAGGGGGTGTTTTGGCAGTTGACAGTTCTGAAAACTACAGCCTACATTTTTTAAAAATCCAGTAAGTGAAAACTAAAACATTAACACTGTGGTCACAATAGTGAGGCATTTGATAGCTAATGAGGCATTGTCGTGCCACCTATTATTTTCAGGCATTTACAGTCCTTTTTTCAATACAAAGAAAAATCTGGTGTGAAATGTTCCCTGGGAGTTGGTGCAAGCAGAGGCGACAGGGCACGGGAGCTCAAGTTGTAGCCTCGAATTCCTCCTGGCCAGGGCTACTGTCAGCCTGCAGCACACAAGTAAATAAAATATAAAACCAAGATTTCTTTAAGCAAATCAGTTTCTAACTCACTGTAATGAATTATCTTTCGCACATCACAAAGGTATCTCTTTTCACTGAGTTTGGTTTGCTTGGTTACAAAAAGGGCAGTTCAAAAGCTTTGGTTCTTAGGATTGTGAAAGTCAGCTGAATTCCTCCCACCGTGCTGATGCTGGGGTGGGGCTCATGCAGATTCTCTTTTGTCACCAGGGATGCTGTGGATTCGCAAGTAAGCGAGAGGCTCCTCAGGTCAAGCCTCTGGCTGCTCCCTGAGGTCAGCTGCCTAGCTTCTCCTCCTCTGAGGTAGACAGGAACAAAGACTATGATGTTTGCATTTCTCAAGCCTGACAATGATACAGCTACATAAAAACCCATGATTTCATATAAATATTCCAAAATGTAAAAGTAAACCATGCATTCACAGAGACACGGAATTACAGAACTGGATGCTGAGCTGGTCACTTGGGAGGCAGGCGTCCTTGCCATCGGTTTACGCCTCAGCCCCACCGCGCAGTGGCTGGCCAGGTGACCTAGGCCGGTCCTGCATCATCGGCTCCTCACCTGTCTGGTAGGGCAGTGACATCGCTCCTGCAGCACTGCTGTGAGGATGAGGGAGGAAGGGTGTGGTTTCAGAAAACCATCCAGGCTACACCTGCGTGAGCACAGCTGCGATTTCAGGAGCAAAGCTCAGAAGAAACCCTCAAGGTGGCTGTGTCTGCAGGAAAGTGCTGTCATCTCCTGCAATGCTTTCAAGACTACTCAGAAGCACAGTGTGAAGGGAGAGCCGGAGCCCGTGGGGAAATGACTCCAGAGTGTTCCACATATTAGAGGAAGGTGTCTGTTGGAAAACAAACATTCAAGCAAATAGTTGCCTGCATAGACACGCAGAATGACTGGGAAAGCCCCGACAGGTTACTTACTGGTAAATGAGGTGAGAAACTTAAAGGGAGAACCCCAATCCTGCCTCTTTCTCACTTTAAAAACATTTCAGTTTTGAATTATGGTGAAATACACATAAGATTTACTATCGTAACCGTTTTTAAGTGTACAGTTCGGTAGTGTTAAGTATATTCACATTGCTAAGGAACCAATCTGCTACCTTTGTTTAATAATTTTTTCCTGAGGGGAAATATTTTTAAATTTTAAAATATTTAATTGACAAACAAAAATTGTGTATATTCAAGGTGTAAAACATGATTTCATATGCATGGACATTGTATACTTATTACCACAATCAAAGAAATTAACACATCCAACCCACCCATAGTTGCCATTGTGTGTGCGCATATGTGCGTGTGTGTGTATGTGTGCATGTGTGCCCTGTGTGTGTGTCTCCGTGTATATGTGTATGTGTGTACATGTGTGTACATGTCTGTCCTGTGTATGTGTGTCTGTGAGCATGTGTATGCATGTATATGGGTATGTGTGTACGTGTGTGTGCATGTGTGTATATGTGTGTCTGTGTGCACAGGTGTGCCTGTGTGTATGTGTATATGTGTATGTGTGTACATGTGTGCATACGTGTGTGTATGTTTGTGCACAGGTGTGTGTGCCTGTGTGTGTGCGTGTGTGTGCATGTGTGGTGGGTGCACTAAAAATATCTCTTATCATCTTTTTAGTCAAAAGAACAGTTGTTTTGGTTTGGCTCTTCTGTTTTGAAATATCAGAACAATAATAATTTCCCATAGACAAAATCCTCAATCCCATCATCCTTCTATTCCCTGTATTCATTGTAAACTTCATGCTTGATGTTGAAATTATTTTCTGAAAATAGAGAATACAAAGAGGAGATTTTAAAATGTCAGTGGCAGTCCCACACTCCTTTTTAATCTTATTTCCTGATACCTTGAGTTTACTTGGGCGTAGGGTTTTCCTTGACTGTGGTTATTTCTGGTAGTAGCAGCTCCAGATTAGGCAATGGTTTTCTTCAGAGATAGCTTAGAGTGAGCCCCAGAACAAGGTCAATGCAAAGATTGCTTGCGTCTGTGTGTCCAGGGCACAGTGATCCTCATCACTAGCCGGGGCTCTGTGAGGATCTGCTCCTGGTCGTTTCTATTCTGTATCTTCCCTGCAGCCTTTGCTGAAGCTGTTACCAACTGGCTCAATTCAATTCCTGCTGTCTGCATCATCCACAGATTGCTGAAGCATTGAGAACACTCCAGTGACCAGGAGGCAATAGTCTGTCCACATCTAAGAACACACTTGGATAAACCTTAGAGAAGAGAGAAAGAGAGAGAGAATGCATGGTTACTGGGTTATCAAACTCCTATGACTTTTCCTGGGAAAAGGCCTTGTCCACACCAACTTTAGGAATGTGTAGAAAGAAGGGGCAGGGGCAGGGGTGAAATGGTGGGCAGAGCAGTTGGTGGGCACAGGGAAAAGGCATCTGGTCATGTATTTGGAGTAGGAGGTCTTGCTTTACTGTTGAATTGCAGCAACACTTTGGGAAGAGTGTTCACTTCTTTTTGCAACCATTTCTTCAGAGAAAAGTCATGAGACTTAAGTCTTCTTACAAAGCAGTTTGAGGCTTTGAGTACCAGATTGATTTCAGAGACGACTATAAAACATTATTGTAGTATTTTTTAAATGAAATTCACTAAATGCAAATAAACTAGCAAATGCTCTATGGTTATTTTTTTTCTAAAATTCAGATAATTAAGACAATTCATTCTCCTGAAACTGCTGTTAATGTAAAAAGAAACATTTTATCGAGGTGGCCCTTGAGTGCCAAATAGCCTGTACTCAGCTGCAAAGTGAGTCCTTGATCCTCCAGCAACAGATACTTTTTAGCTCGTGTGGTGACTGCTGCATAGGGAATATGTCCAGCGAGTATCTGCTGAGCTAATAATAAACAGCCTCAGGCGGAAAGACAGTGGGCACTTGCCACAGTCTGTGGCACAAGGTCATGCTTAAAAAGACCCCTCATTCCATTGCATCCCAGCTCCCCACGATGGGGCCTCACAGGCCTTGGTGACCAAGAACATCAGACTTGGTTCTTGCTCAGTCCTGGGGGCCACAGAACCCACCACGTACTTTACCCCCAAGACCAGACTCCAACTTGGCTTTTGTCCTTCTCTCCAGGATTGGTGACCTCCTAGGTCATGATGCTGTGACGGGCAAAGATACACTCCTCTCCATCCTCCCAGCTTCAGGTCCCTTCGACAGTGTCAGCAGGCATTTAAATAGCAGACCACCCACAGCAGGACTGGTAGATGCAGTGAACTCAGGAAGGTGCCTGCATAGACTGTAGTGTTAAAGACAGAATTCTTACAGGGCACCCCCATAGTTACCTAACTGCTGTCTCCACCAGTCACAGAAGTGTGATAACCCACTAATCATCATTCTCTCTCTGTCTCTCTCATACACACTTACACACACATACAAACGACTTTGTTGCTTAATTTTTAGAGAGTCTACTTTCAGAAAAGCCTTCAGGAATACATCATGTACAAAACTGAGAAATTACCTGAAATATCTTTAGATTTAGTAAAAAGTTGCATTATTTTTTGAACATCACACTTGAAAAGTACATGAATACAAATACACTTAGGAACTAAAAACTTTAATTAATTTAAAAAGGAGAACAATGCTATATGCTGTATCCCACCTTTCTCTGAATGTTACATTTTCTCCCCAATCCCAGGCTGCATCTAAGAAAACTCAAAGGGAATATGCTATCTATCTTTTCCGAACAGTGAAAGTTCTGGGTTTCCCCCACTTTTCAGGGCACACTACTTCCCTTTCTTCCTGGTTAGACAGGATAGGTTCTGAGTCCCCTGGTATCATCAGTTTACTTATTCTCTGTTAAATGTTCACAAAAATCACTAACTTTCATGCCTCAGCAAACCTCCACTGCCTAAAATATAGTGAGGTCATTCATTTTCAGAGGAATTGCCCCAACTACAATGGGAAAAAAACCAATGTGTTGGACTATTTATCTAATTTTTATTTAGTTCTGGGATATAAATAAATGAATAGATACATACAAACATACATACATAATAGCAGTAGCAGCCTGTGGAACATTGACAAGACCTGGAGTTGGAAGAGGACTTTGCAGTCCTCCAGTCCAAAGCTTCCTGTCACAGATTAGAGGACTGGGACGTGTGCAGGCGATTATTTGCAAATGGCCCTGAGTCCCCCAGTTTATGTCTTAATTCACAGCCAGTGCTGATTGTAGAAGCAAATTTGCAAACATGTGCAAGAAGAAATCACACATCCTAGAGCTTGGATTTCCTCCTCTCTCGCTATTTCTATCCGTAGACAGAACCATTGCTGAGCTGTTGAATTTGTCTCCTTCCCCCATACCAGTCTTGAAAAGGGAAAGGAAGTGGAGAAAAGAAAAAGAAATTAATAAAGCCGACAGATCCTAGGAGAATCTTAATTCCAGCTTTGTAAAGTTTTGCTTTATTCCATGGCAACATGGGTATACACATCCCACCGGATGTTTCAGTGGCTCAGAGCAGGTTAGACCTGTGCCAAATGCCACTAGCAGGAGGAACATGGAGACGGAGACAGCCCCAGAGGTAGAACGTTGGCCCTTCTGTGGCTCCGGTGTCTCAGGACCTCCCTAAAGCCCAGCCTTGACACCGAGCGAGGTTCCGCTGCTGTGAGGAAGAAGTAGAAAGGAATTTGGAGGGTTGGTGTTACTGTTCAAGAGCTGGAAGGCTCCTAACTCCATTCCCATTCTATTAATTGTGTGAGGTAGAGAACTCATAGAAGATAGGAACACATATGCTTATTTCCAAAATTGCCTTTGTATATTTTCACATGAAGACTTTAGGGGCAAAAGGAAAGAAGCTAGCATATCGAATATATGTTTCAATTTGCCTTCTGTTATATAAAATTGTGTTTTCTCTATTCTTTTTTCATTATTCAGAACCTTCAAGAAATAAATTAAGTTCTCTCAGAAATGTGTTTTTTGAAAAGAGGACTAAAACAGACGGCCTGACTATGTTAAACACAGGGACCAGACCAGCACGCACCTCTCCACCCGCCCTGCCTTCATTGGCAGGATTGTGATCCGTCATGTTCTCTGTTCAATGTCGTCACCCGTTTCAGAGCATGGGGCTCTTCCTTTCTAGGCAGTCTTACCAGGATGCATGGGTGTGCCTTTGCATGCACACACGCAGCTCCCAAGGACTCTAAAAAAGATATTTTTCCGCTTATATATTAATAATATGTTAGAGATTTATGTTTCAATTCAGTACAGAATCACATGCTTCTCTCCAAATTGTATTTGAGAAAGAAAGAAAAGAACAAAATTTATTTTACAAAAATACTCAGTACATTTAGGACACATGCGAAGATGTTCCAGAATGTAGCTTATCTCTTTAAAGACAATTAACACCGTTTCTGGGCAAGGCAAGGCAAAATATTCAGTAACTTAGCAACACCAACAGAAGACAGCCAATATTGCAGCACATTTTTCTCTTGGATTGGGTCAGAGAGTACTATGGAGAAAATGGCGTAGAAAGATCTGAAATACTTTTGCACTCATGGTGGTCAGTGCAGTGTCCAGTGAGTGCCACAGTAATACTAGAAACTCCCTGGCCAGGCCTTGGACTCCAGCTCTCATTTCGTATGTGACCTGCAGGGAAGTAAGTTAAATGCACACATTTTACTAAGTTCAAATGCAAACTTAATTTTAAATGCATGTAACATCAGTTTAAGTGTTATAGCTATTACTTGCAATTGTAGCTATTACTAGTCTGTACTCTGCACAGACTTTGGAGCATACCGCCTACTCAAGGTGGATTTTAGAGCTCTATTTGTGGCATTATATCACAGACAAAAGCATGTTCATCAGAGTCAGAGGAATGTGGTGCAAATCCCAGCTGTCCCACTTACCAGCTGTGGGACTTGAGTAAGCTCCTGAAGCAGCTGCACCTGCATTTTCTGGTGCGCACCATGGAGCTATCAGCAGTGCTTTCCTCAGAGGGCTGCGGGCTGGATGAGGTTTGCTGGTGGATGTGAAGTGTGAAGCATTGCTCTCACAAGTGGTGGTGCTGATGGTGTTCCCTTTTTTAGGGAGGTGACTTTCCCTTGCAGAGGCACCAACAGTTTCATGTTGGCCCATTTTTCTATTAATTATTTCCACTAATAGGACCAACAGTGGTCGTCCCATCATTTTATGACTGCTGGTCATACCACAAGCAGGTGCTTCGTTGTGTTTAGATAACTATTGACGGCTGCTTTTAACAGTCTGCTGTTGTGTCTCCTTTTGAGGTCCTTAAAGTAATCCTTAAAAAGATGACAGTGCAGAAGGAAAGATGTCTGGAGTCAGTGAACCTGCCTTCTTTCCGGTGTGCTTGTCAGTTTCTAAAATGCCATACACAAAGGACTTTCATGATTTCTTTTTAGGTACATGGTTACAGTTCAATTCACTTCGCTGTCTGGAAAATTTCCTTATAATCAGGCTGAAATTTCTCATGTTCGCATCTCACATCTCACTACTTTTAGATAAGGAATTCTCAGGCTTTGTTATATCTGGCTGCTCTTGGAGACTGAGCTTTTGGCTAACTACCTGACCCATCTTGTCATTTCTCTTCCCTTGGAATGAAGCAAATATCTAACTTCTCACTTGTTGTTTCTGCTATTTCACCATTTAGTCATCTGTGAGTTTTCTAAATACCGGAGGACTTCCCTCAATGTGCCGGATCAAGGAGAGGGCAGTTGGATACTGCAGATAGCATAGTGCGATGGTTACGAGTGCCTGCTTACCAGCCATGCCGCCTTGCACAGGTTATCAAGCCTCTCAACCCACCTCCTCAATCTGTAAAATAGGTATGAGTGTAGGACCTTCCCAGGAGGACTTTTTTGTGAGAATAGAATGATTATCAGAAAAACTTTCACTCAGTATGCACATGAGGCACACACGGGAAAGGCTTCTGCAGATGCAGTGATCAATGCTGTTCTTAGTGTGTACATCCCATAATAGAGACACGTTACCAGAAACTCCCTGGCCAGGACTTTGATGGCAGCTCACATTTTGTATATGGCCCATAGGGAAATGAAGTGTGTATTTTTTATAAAGTTCAAGCATGAACTTAATTTTGAATTTACTATCAAATCTCAGTTGTTATGGGCATAGCTATTAATACTTCGTCCCATGTGTCCCATGAGGAAACCAAGGATACAGAAATTAAAGTTCTTTCTGGAGTCCCCTGAATCTCGTTCCTGTTCTTTTGCCACCCTGTTAATTACATAGAGACATTCACAGCTCTTCAGACGTTATCAGCGTTAAGGAAAACAGAAAACCAGTGTGCTATTTGTTCTGTCCCTTAGTCAAGCCTTCTCAACGTATATTTTTCTTCCAAGACTTTGCATACGCACAGGGATGCCTATCCTCTACAAGAAATATATTTTAGGCATATTATAATTAAAATGCTGTTTACATCTCTTCAGCTTTAGAATTTAAAGAATGATCATTTCTTAGATTGCGTCGGAGCCACACCCTTCCCCTGGTCTGGAGAGGGCGAGGCCCGTGGGTACTGCAAACAGCCTGACGTGGTCAGGGGCAGTCTCAGCGGCTCGTTCACCACATCTGCCTCACGATGGCTAAGCCACGTTCTGTTACCCCTGCTGCGCCCTGGCTGGTTCTAAGGTACACGCTATCAACCTTGTGAGAAAACAAAGAGGCCAGCCCCACCCTTCCTGCTCACTCTGAGTCATGGTGAAAATATTTCAGGATCTCTGTTTTGACCATGAGCCCTGTCCAGGTCCAGGAGGAAATTCGAAAGGACCACATGTTCACTCTGAGATCCCAC
Source organism: Macaca nemestrina (assembly GCF_043159975.1). Lineage (NCBI taxonomy): Eukaryota > Metazoa > Chordata > Mammalia > Primates > Cercopithecidae > Macaca > Macaca nemestrina. The sequence goes on from NC_092128.1 coordinate 125,479,866, forward strand.
TTTCTCATTTCCCTCCTGTTGAGCAGCATTAATACTCTCACTGGATTTAAATTCTGGCTTTCTCCAGTTAGAACTGAAAGTTATGACAATGTCATCAAAATAGAATGCGGGTTTACAGCTGGCCCCCTAGCCTGGTTTGTGTACATGAAATAGAAACAGAAAGTGTAAGTGGTGACATCATATTCTCTCATTCAATGTGAAAGGCCACCGAAATCTTTCCAGAATTATTTTCGAGAATAATATGAATTTCTTAAAAATACTTAATTATTTTAAATATTGTCTTGCCTGTTCCCCAAATACCTACTGTTTTCAACTTGGATATATGACATGATTAAAGAATATCTAATAATTGGGAATGCATACTTTAACCTTATAAATGACTACTGTAAATAAACAGATTGATTAAAGTGAAAGGACATTTTAAATCAATTAGTAAGCAAATCAATTAGCTGGCAAAGTCAAGATTATTTTTCCTTATGGTAGTTGAAGAATAATGCTTAACCTGTCATTCTAATTACCAAGCACAGTGTTCTCTTTGGAAGGTCATTTCAACAAAACATTATTTTCATCCAGAATTTGAACCTTGAGATTGTATGGTATTTTAGAAATCTATTTTAGAAATCTTTGGCAAAGGTTACTATTAAAACAATCACATTCATGGAAAATCAGTATAAGAGCAACTAAAAGAACTCACAATACCAGTAAAATCACTTTGTCATCTTCGTAAGACTTTTAAAGAGCATTTGTAAATAACTGAATACAAGGCCAAAGGGTGTGTAGGTAGCCCAGACCATCAGTGGGCAGCCAGGGCCAGGGCAGGGGCCACGGTTGCAGTCCGCATTCTTCTAAAGGGCAGAGCAAATTAAAATTGAAGCAGGAGCTAAAAAACAAAACGAAACAAAACAAATGTTTCAAATAATTCCACCAACCAGAGGATACTACCTAGGACAGTTTGGGCCTCCCTTGTCTGTGAAGGCCTCCAGCTTCCTCTGCACCAGTGGCTACTTTTCATTCACTCGGATCCCTTCTTTGTATGGAGGTCATTTTATCAATTGAGCTGTGACCACCACAACAGAATGTCCTGTTTTAGGGGCTTTTATAATATAGATAGTTTATATCTAATTTCAGAATATATTCACTGGGGAAGGGACTTAGCAACCACTACCACAACAACGCAGCAATGTGTTTTGGAACAAATTTACCAATCTGAATTTCCCCCCAGATTAGGTCACAGGAACATCGCAGCTGATGCACAGCTATGTTCCTTCTGAAACTTGGAGACACATCCTCTTGAGCTGGGTTATAATGGGCCACCTGAAGCTCGAGTTCCTGTAATGGATATACTCAGGCAGCGGAACCTACCACCGTAGTGAGGACAGCGCCCGGAGCCCTCAGAGGCCATCACAAGTGCACCACAGCTGCCTTCTCTGGCACGCTTGGAGCTACACAGTGTACTCTGGGATTGGAACTCTTTATTTTTTTTCAGTTGATTTGTAAATAGGATTGCACAAAAATCCATGCACATCAACTCTCCAAATCAGAATTTGCTGAGCTAAAAAGAGCATTAAATTAGATGGGCTGGCTTTCAAGTGGTGGGGGTGCAATAGTGGAACTCTGCACAACAGTTCTTTACAAAGAGACAAGCAAGCACATCGCGTGGAAATTTCCATTCAACTGGAAATGTCCAAGCCTGTTTACCTCAATTAATTGTCCTTGTTCACTTGTCCAGCCTAGCAATTGTCCATTAGTAATTTGTTATAAATGAGACATTTGGTATTAAAGCATCTCTTTTGGGATACTGGTATGGTTTATTATAACATTTTGTTAATAGTGTTGTACCAGCTTGAGATGTATTAGTACTAAATCCAAGCTGCATGAGGGCTTTAATTCTGAATTAAAATATGATTCTCAGTACAGATGAATAAATCAACAGAAATGGTAATACATGTCAAATATTCTTAAAACCCAAGAAAGCCTTGTAACTTCCTTCAATCTAATGGGAAATGCAGGCAAATACAAAACTGTTGTCCTTGAGTTTTGTTATCAAGACTGAAGGGCACCAGTAAAATCTAGTTTCATTCGTTGGGGAAAAAATCCCGATAAGCACTGTTGGGCATATTAACTTTAATGATTACAATTTTTAGGACACTGTGTGACCTAGACTTAGGAACACAACTAACGTCCAGAAAAAGACTCCTTTTTTTATTCCATCATCTGATAGGCCTATTTTTACACACACACACCAACCAAAAGTAGCCAAGCAAACAAAACATACATTCTCACACCCCTTCACCTGTTATCATCTAGGTGACTTTCAATGCTCATTGCAATAAAACCTACTTAGTGTGCATGGCACCCACCCCCACTGAGGAATGCTGTAGTTTCTTTCCCTTTGAACTTCATTAGTAGAGCACATGGTTCATTCACTGGTGAAGTTCTTCATATGTGAGAATATATATATACTAGGACATAATTTCCATCAGAGCTCTGACCACCCCCTTATCTATTTTCATAATGCCTGCTGCTCCATCATTAGCTGCTGTCATATAGGCTTTCAATAAATATATGATAAATAAAACAGTGAGGGAATGAGGGAAACTGACTAGCAGTCAAGGACCTAAGCCATCCTCTGCTTGGACAGTCGAAAACTGAGTTCACTACAGTCATAAGATATACAAAGGCAGAATGTAAGTCATACAAAAATCCATGTCAATCCCAATAGGTGAGTACAACTATTGAACACCATGTACTAATGGATGAGTTGGTAAATCATTCAATGTCTTGGTGAGGTCAATTACAGATTATTATTTAGACCGCAAAGATTCCAAAGACGATGTTTCAGTCAATCTTCATCCTCTGTAAGCCTAGCAGAAAATATGGCAGTTTTATTGACCTATATTCTGTGTGGGGTGTGGTATTTTTAAACTGAGGCATCAGTGTGCCTAGCACGGGGCTTCAAGCACACAGAAAAATTCCTTGATAATCATTACATAAAATTTCAGCAAAAAATATCATCTTAAGGCTGTGAAATTATCTTCCTGTATGGCTAAAATAGAATAAAATTCAGCACAATATAAATCATAGTAAAATTTCATCACTTAATTTTCTGATCGTGGCCTTGTCGTTTTACATTGGAAGTAAAAATGTGTCCTCCGCTTTTTCTGTGATAGTGGAAAGTGTGTGTGTGTTGCGTGTCCGTTTGCACAGCCTGCCTCACACTTGCTGGTCTAATTCCTTCCAGCATGATTATGATATAATTAAACGACAGAAATGTTTACTTCCAAGTGGAACTAAGCCAGCGCAACTCAGGGTAGGGCAGCTGCTTGCACCGAAAAGACCAAGACTGCTAAAGAACTAGGAAACAGGTGGTGCAAGAACTCCAGGCCCTCATGGAAGAGCGGGAGGTTTCCAGGGGGCTGCAGAAACGCTTTGGTGCTTGGGGCGGGGGGAATGGGTTAAATACTCATAAAAAAGAAACCCTGGCAGAGGTAGTTTCCGGATGCCGGCCCGTCTTTTATTTTAAACAGAGGCAGCACCGAAGAGCTGGACATTGAACCCTGAGCAGGAACTGGAGGCCGTCAGCGCGACTTTGTTTGGCGAGCGGGGCTTTGCAAGGGTGTAATGCTGCACCAGGGAGACGCTATCTGCAAGGACCGGTGGCGTCGTGGGCGTGGAGGGGGAGGCAGTGGCTGGCTCTCTTGGGGTAAAGTACGACCAGGAACAGTTTAGAATAACTTGCGCGAGTCAAAGGGAAGAAGCAGCTCCTGCAGACCTTCTGGGCACTGTGCAGGGTTTCTCCCGTCCACCGTGCGGTGTTCCTGTCCTGGGGTATTTGGGTGTGTGCGGTATTGTGGCGTGTGCGGAGGCGAGAAGGATCAGAGCAGCAGCGAGGGGATGAGGACCGCCCTGTCGGTGGTATAGGCCCTGGATGCGTCCCGCATCCACACTGTCCTGGGACCTCCTACAGCTCAGAGCGGTGCCAGGAAGCCCCCTCCACACAACCGTATCTTGAGGCTCCAGCACCATCCCAAGGGTACCATGCTACGTAGAGACACTATTTTTCACTTTGTGTTCGTCACTCCTAAAGCATGTGTGCCGGCTGCACCAACCCTGGGATGCCTCGGTGCATAGGGTTTGTGTGCGTCCTCCTTCTTCCCTCTGAGCTGGTCCCCCCTGGGGAACTGCTGCCCAGACTGACCTGCGTCCTTCTGCATGTGCAGGAAGATGTCTGCGTGCACTGGTCAGTGTGGGGGCCACACGGGCAACACCACTGATCATCTGTGGCGTCGAGTCACTGCCCATGCAGGTCCCACGCGCAGGGACCAGTCCCTTTGATGAGAGAGTGGACGCTCTGGTGACTCCACGGCCTGTGGCTGTGCTCAGGAGGACAGAGAGGGCACATCCTGAGACAGTTTGGGCAGCCTGTGCGTGTCCCCAGAGCCTGCACCTTCTCCAAGGAGGAGTGGAGCGGTGTTGCTGAGACAGAAGGTTAAGGTTCTATGCATGCAGCCCCTACTCCCCTGTCTCTGGCCGGGCACGCGTCTGCGGTGGAGACTCCAGGTGCCCGGGGCCCTCCAGACCTCTTTCCCCACCCCCAGGAGCAAGCGGGTGCTTCTATTCCGTTTGGCTTCAGAAGGGAAAAGAGAACCTAAGTTCGGGGAGTTCTCGTCCATTCCTCTCCCGTGGGCCGGGCGGGCAGCAGGGACAGCCTCCAGGAACCAGGAGAGGCCCGAGCTGCGAGGCCCTGGAATGAGGCAGGCATGGGCTGAGGCTGGAGGGAAAGCCCAGCTAAGGCTGGGTGGGGGCGGGCGGGAAAGCTTCCCACCAGGGGGCTCGAGATGTAGAAGGAAAGATCAGAAGCGGAGTGGCCAGGCACGGGGTGTGAGAGGCCTGCAGAGCTGGAGCAGGTGCTCCGCCCAGAGCCAGGCATGCACACTCGGAGTAGGTGGCCTGTGCAGCGGGGAAGAGGGGCGGGTTGGCCTGCTGCTAAAGATGCAGGAGTTGCGGCCTGCTCTGTGGGTGCTGAAGGTGTGGTGAGAAGCACTTACGAAAAGAAATGGACGGTGTTAGGATTGCACATTTTCCTTTGTTTCTCCCAAATACGTGTTCTTTGAATTTTTTCCTTCCAGGGCCAGGATTGGAGTGATGGTTGAGACAGGCACTCACTGGGTCTTGTCCGCATTTACATTTTGATATTTTGTTCAGCATGGATTTTTATGGAGGGTTTTTTTTTCTAAATACTGCATCGTTTATCGTGATAACAGAGTCCTTTGCTGCCCCCTTAAGTTTTGTGCCCAAGAACGTGCCCCACCCTGGGCCCGGGCCTGCTGGATTCAGAGTTCTCATCATTGCCATGGAACCTTAAGACCTGAGAACAGAAAGGAAGGAAACAAGCCCAGTCATGTGAAAATCCGGGGTCCCCCCACCCCAGGTGTCTGCAGCAGAGCTGAACACATGTAGGCTGTTGCCAGGAGGGGCATTTGTATGTTCTGAGTATTCCTTATATTCTCAATATGATGCCTTTGAAAGATCTGTGGTTTGCAAATCTTTACTCCCAGTCCATAGCTTATCTTTCCAACCTCTTACCAGGCTCTTTTGCTGAACAAAAGTTTTAAATTTTGAAGTCTAATATATTTCAATTTTTTTTTTTTTTATTTTATGGATCATACTTTTTGTGTCAGGTTTGAGAAGTCTGCACCAAAGTATATCCTGTGGTTTTCTCTTAGGTCATCTTCCACAAGTTTCATAGTTTTGTGTTTAGATGTAAATCTGTGACCCATTTTGAGTTAGTTTTTGCACAAGGGTTGAGGTCAAGGCTCTTTTTTTTGCCTGTGATGTTCAGTGGCTCTGGCACCATTTGTTGAAAACATGATAGCCAATGTCAAGACTTAATCGTTATAATAATCAGGAGCTTTTGTTTCTTTTTGTTTTGTTTTTAGTAACTGCCAGTCACTGCTTGTGGTATACATACACAATGGAATACTATTCAGTCTTAAAAAAAAGAAGGAAATCCTGTCATTTGCAAACCTGGAGGACATTATGTTAAGTGAAACAGGCCAGGCACCAGAAGAAAAACATGGCATGATCTCACTCCTTCGTGGAATCTAAAAAATTGTATTCGGAGAAGCAGAGAGTAGAATGGTGGTTACCAGGGGCTGGGAAGGTGTGAGCTTGGGGAGATTTGGTGAAAGGACACAGAATCTCAGTTAGATAGGAGGAATAAGTTAAAGAGATCTATTGCACATCGTGGTAACTGTAGTTAGTGACAATGTATTGTATACATGGAAATTGCTAAGAGAATAGATTTTAAGTGTTCTCAGCACACCAAAAAAAGGTATGTGCAGTAATACAGTCATTAATTAGCTTGATGTTGCCATTCCACAATGGATACGTATATCAAAACATCATGTTGTATACCATATATATATACTGTCTCTTTACGTAAATTTAAAAATAAGGTAAAATAAATGTTATTCACTGTGTTGTGGATGTGGTGGGGACAGGTGTGGAACAGCCTTCCCTGTAGTACTAGGACGTAGGGGTGATCTAGTGACACTGGTCATTTATCAGGAGGTATGGGTGCCAGTCAAGATGATAAAGCTTCCTTTTGGCCACTACACTACTTAGAAATGCCCTGCAAAAGGTGCACATCAAAGATTGAAGGTTCAATCCTGGATTTTAAGTGCTTCAAAAGTGCACTTAATTGCCACATTTTTGTCAAACATTTTCCCAGGTAGAATTTTTCCTCATGTAAAACAACAGCAATTTAATTTGAACAGAAAGCATTTTGAAACACACTTTTGGCAGGGTTCCTTGCAGATCAGAGTGGAAATGATTAACAGGGGAATTATCAATCGTGGACTTTTGGCAGCAGAAGGTATCATTTAGTAGTCTGGGCCAGGGCCGCGCACCCTAACTGAGATACTCGATTCTGTGGACGGTTGGAGGGGGCTGTGCTGAGCAGGGGAACTGCATCTTTTCCTGGGCTGTTCACACTGTTGCCATGAAGGAGTCTTGTTTAGACTGGACCTGCCTTTCTTCTTCGCAATGAGTGTTGCAGACTCGCGACAAAGGCCAGGTGGTAAAGTGGGGCGTGGGTGAGCAAGAGCCTGAGATGCCTGAGCTGACCCGTCCTCAGCCACCTGCCATCGTGCAGAGGTGGGATCAGCCCCTGAATTCTGCCCCTCAGTCTCTCTGTAGCTAAAGCAAAACCATCCTTCCGTGCTCCCAGGACAAGCAGGCTATTACCAAATCTCTCACTAACCCTGGGCGAGGAGGGGCCATCACTGCACAGTTCGTCGGTGATTGTTTGAGAGTGGTATTTTTTTTTTAATTTGCAAGCTTTTTTTCTCTTTCCAAAACATGCTGTCAGTGTGTTCTAGTTTACTCTGTAAGGAATTCTGGAGCCAATCATATGCTCACAAAAAGCCAGCACAGGAAAGTTTCCCAGATAACATCTATTTCAGTGGCTTTCAAACATTTTTGACCTTAGCAAAGTAAGAGATGCCTTTTAATATCATGGCACACATATAGTTGTATCTAAATTTTCTGCCTTTACTATATCACTCTGATATTGTCTATTCTTTTCTGTTTATTTTTCTTTGTGTCCCTTGTTATGCTGGTCGCCACCCACTCCAGTGATTTCGCAATGCAGGCTGGGTGGGGGCCCACAGTTTGAAACCCCAATCTAGGGCCTTCCTCTCACTGTACAAAGTAGGTAACTGGGGACATTAGTGGATCAGTGATCAAACCAAAGTTATTTGATCTTACCAAGTGGCATCAGGATGAGAAAGCTGTTGGACTGTCGGATATGTGAAGGAACTTGGGTCATTTCTGATACCTCAAAGAGAAAAAAGGTAGTCCTTGAACACCACCTACTTGTAAAGGATGCACGATCCTACATGCCCCCCCTTTCCTTTCCTCCCCTCTGCACCCCACTCCTGCCCACATTTTCTTCATAAGCAGCTTTGGTGTTTTGGTTTGTTTGTTTCCCTTGTCTCCTACCTGTGACTTTATAGCCTTTTGGAGATTCACAGCAATAGTTGTATTTAAACTCAGTGGGTGGCATCCAAGGCTAAAAAGGAGATTGCCTAGACACAAAACCACCCACGGGAGAAAGCAGGACAGCATCCTACTATGATTATTTCTTGTTTCTTCCTGTTTCATGAGGATTGTTATCCAGGGTTTTCATTGTTTTCATGTCATGATTCATTTTTGCTCCAGTGTAGACATACAATAGACCACTCATCCCTGCGGCTCCGGGCAGCGGCCTTATCTGAGACCCTCCTGAGACATCTGGTGCAGGGCAGCCTTAGTGTGTGGCTTCCCCAGGGCTGCTCTAACAGGTCACCATCCTTCCATGGCTTAAGAAGCTGCAGATTTATTTGCTTACAGCTCTGGAGGCCAGAAGTCCAAAATGGAGGTGTCAGCAGGGCCTCTCTCTCTGAAACCTGCCAAGGAGGATGCCCCTGGCCTCTCCCCAGCCTCTCCTGTTCCCAGCAGCCCTTGGCATTCCTTGCCTTATAGATGCAAAACTCTGATCTCCACCCCTGTCCTCACAGTGCGTTCTCCTGCGTGTCTGTCTCTGTGCCTTCTCATTCCTCTCTGTGTGTCTGTGTTTCCATCTCCTTATAAGGACACCCATCACTGAATCAGTGCCCACTCTATACCAGTACGACCTCATTTCAACTCCATTACATCTTCAAAAACCCTGTTCTCAAATAAGGTTACTTCACAAGTGCTGGAGGTTAGGACTTAAACATACCTTATTGAACAATTCAACTGATGACACATAGTAATTTTTGCACTCCTCCTTGGAGATGTTGACTTTATTTAGTAGCATTAGCCATGGCAATGTCACCAGCATTGCTGACATCCTGAAGCATATGATCTCCAGAATGTATTTTAATAATCATGTTCACTTCCTTGGTATTTTTTAGACAATAACTCAGCCTTGAACTCCAGAAAAGGGTTTCCCTGGGATTTTCTTCTTGACTCACTCCACTGAGGCCTCCCCCATCCAGGACTGTAACAGACGCCTGACGTCGGTGGTCTAGACCTCTCTGCTGAATGTCATCTTTGGCGAATGTCTTATGAGAAAAACATATGGTAGATCACTCTTAGAAGAGCATGAAAAGCTGTCCGCAGTATAACTAAAACAGGCACATGGTGAGGCACACTGTGTGCACGTGTGTACAATTAATATCATGGTTTTAAATCACTTTCAGGCGAAGTGGAGATCTTTGTTGCATCCACTGAAGAAAGTGAATCTTTTTCTTCCTGAAAAAAAAAAAATGGCTACTCATTAGTCAAATTTGTGTTTTAAAAATATGTGAACTAATATAATGCAGACATGCATTACTGTTTAAATATACGAGAAGTTTTTGGTAAAATGAAACCCAATGTCTCTGTTGATTACTTAGATGAGTCAAGAAGTAACATCCTGGGAATAATCGGCCAGTTTAAATGAGTGCCCCAGGTTTTTGGAATACAAGAAATCAAGAGGAAGGGATTAGAATGTATAGGTTAGCAAGATTGGGATCCTAAAATACAGACCCAAATGAATGGAGCAAAATCATGGAGTTTGTTAATAACAAGGTCAAGGCCAAATCAGTAACAAAGACACTGAGTGGAAGAAAGGTGGTTTAACCAATGCCCCTATGAAAGATAGAGATTGGCTTACCATAATGAGATATAAGCCCAAATTATAAGGTCGTCACACATAACCACAAATGTCATAGCTTAAAACAACACACAGTTCTTGTCTCTGTCTCTGTGGGTCAGGGTCTGGGTTCTCAGGGTACTTAGGGACTTTGTATGTTTTCATCTGGAGCTCCAGGTCCTCTTCCAAGCTCATAAGGGTTCTTGGGTTCTTAGCAGAATTCAGTTTCTTGAGGCTGTAGGACTGAGGTCCTGGCTCCTAGAGGCCATCCTCTCCATAAGCAGTTCTCAGCACAGCCGCCTGCTTCTCCAGGCCCAGTGGGAAAACATGTGCCTCCTCCATCCATTCTTCATGGCCTTTACCTGATTAAGTCAGGCCCGCTCAGAATAACTTCATTTTTTATTAAATCAGAACCAGCTGATTTGGGATCTTAATTACATCTGCGCAACTTCAACTTTGCCATATAACCTATCCATGGGAGTGATATTTATCAGGCATTTTGGTCAAGTTGCCTTACGAGATGTAATAAAGCTGAACAAGCTTCTGTTGACTAGAAGTGTTCAGTTACAAGGCTACACTTGGGAGGAATGTTTACAAATTGGAATGGTCAGAGGATGGGGAAGGCACTTGAGAAGAGTCAAGTGATGGATGAAGACGAATGTGGATATTTATCTGGGAGAAAACTAAGAGGAGTTATAATAACTGTCTTCAAATATTTAAAGGGCTTTTGTTAGGAAGAGGAATTTGGCATATTGGATTTTGCCTTCAGAGGAGTGGAGTCCTGAGACGCTCTTAGCCATTCATTCCAGCCTCTGGGGCTCACCTGTTCTCTTCTGTCCAGGTTCTCAGTAACAGGGGAGTACAGCCCTATCCATGATCTGCCATAGTCAGGCACATTGTCACACTCAGTGAGTGGAGAGTCAACTGGGAGGAAGGCACTGTTTTGTTGGAATGACCTACAGAATGGTACGCTCAAATGCAAATTCTCCTTCCCTTCCCCGGTCCTTGTCCTTCAGATCGTCATTTAGGAGCTTAAGGTCAGGGCACCAGCAGCCTTTGGAAGCCTACAGTACCTCAGAGGACAACAGTCAGCCTGGCTAGAAAAAAAAACAATGTCACAGGCATGTTGTGTTTAATCACGTGAAGGATATTTGCCAAGTTGGAAAACAATGCCAGCAGACACAGTGTCGGTGGTATCATGCCTGGGGTGTCAGAATTGACACTGAGTTGCCCCTTCTCTGAGGCATTCATGTAAATCCTTTTAATTTTACAAAACCTCCATGTGGCTCCTGCGTGCTTTGTCATTTGCATGCGTCTCTTTTTCCAGGAGAGGCAGCACGGGGAGCAAGATGCTGGTGGCCTCCAGGCACAGAGAGCAGGGTGGGCTTCAGACCTCAAGTCCAATGTGCGCACCCTCTTGTAGAGCCCGTTCCGTTGTCCATTAGATGAGGAAAGTTCTTATCTCTAAAGTATTATCATGAAAACCTAATAATATAGAAAGAATAAAGCACATGGGTGGTGCTTCATAAATAGTATTTCTCTCACTTTCTGAAAACTCCTGCTGAAGTAACTGCCCAAGAATCCTTGAACATTCAGAATTCTAGTTTTAGCCATACCATAAAATCAGTAGTGTGTGGTGGAATTCTGCTAACGACATTTGTGAAGGATCAGGGTGGAGTACAGAGCTGATGTGTAGCGGATACCTTCTGTCTGCTGGCACTAGGTATTTTACACATTAAATCAGCTCATTCTCACACCAGCTCTTCTAAAGATAAGGAAATGAGGAGCCACAGTGGCCCAAATGATGCAGTGGCAGAAGTAGAATTTGAGCCTGTGCAGATGTGCCTCCGTGTTTCGTCTCCTGAACATGCTGCCCCAAGTTTGACAATACTACGATTTGTACTGGACCATTCCCTCCCATCCTCACCCCCTAGAAGCCCCTCTTTCTCCCTTAGATTTGATACCTAGTTTGAAACCACTATTAACTACCTTATGAGAGCCACTGTTTGTCAAATGCTGACTATGTGCCGTGCAATTTTTGTGAATTATCTTGTGTCTACAATGCTTCACAGTTTCTCTGCTCAATACCTCCATGTTACTGCCAAGGAAAGGGAAGCTCAGAGAGAGTAACTAATTTGCTCGAGTTAAAGAGTTGGCCAGGACAGCCAGGGACTTGCACCCCGGAGCCTTCATCCACTACACTGTCAGCTGGTATCTCAACCAGCCATTACAAGCTGTAAAAAAATTATTTAAGATAGTCTATGGTAATGCAGAAAAGGGCGGTTATTTTGCTCCCTTTGAGGAAAAAAGCCCTGGAAAGACGTATCACTTGAGTATGGGAAAAAATGAAGCTGTGGCTTTTCTGTGAGCCAATTCTTTCCTGGCAGCATCTTGGAATAAGACCAAGTATAGCAGCAGAGTTCTCTGTTTTAATATGAGCTGCGGGGTGACTTTTTTTCTTCTATGCTTTCATCTCTCTGTGGCTTCTTTTGCCTCGTTAATTTCATGCCCTGCCCAGGCGGGCTACTGTGCTGCCCAGTCACCCGGGTCTGGGGCGGCCACCGCTGGCCAGCAGGCAGGCCCCCCAGAGGCAGAGGTGGCCACGCTGAGGTCGCTTCCACTGTGGGGGCAGAACACTCGGGTGGCAGCACAGATGTGGTGTGGCGGCAGCTGGCGGCCCCGTGGGAAAGATGTGTGAAGTGTGGGGTTTGATGACCCATGGGAGAACAGACATTCTTCCTCTTTTTGTTTGCCCTTCAAAGCCGTGAGTCAACCTCAAATTCTCTGTCCTTTTTCTCCACCCCCTTGTGCCTCTCTCCCTCACTCTCTGCATCTCTCATTGCAAGCTTGCATTTTTTTTGCACACAACACTATCCTAATATTTCTCTTTTCTACAGGCAGGAAATGAGAAGTCATTTTTTAGGGTCATTCAGGAAGTCGTCCAGAGTTATAATGGCCCATTATCTAACGGTCAGAGTTTACTTAGGCTTTCACTACTTCCACTGCCCACTTGAAACAGGGAAAAATATTTTCCCCCAGCACTGTGAGCATGCTATTTAGAGCTGACCACAAGCGGGGGGAAGACAGGACGGCTCGGATGCTGCGTTTCCACTTGGAACACAAGGCTGGCAAAGCTTGTCTGCTGCCCAGCAAGCACCTCAGACTCACACCATTTTAGGTTCACTTTAAGAAGTTTCTCAATTATTAAAAAAAAAAAAAAAAAACCTGTACTCTGAGCATATGCTTATAATCCCACAGCTAACCCAGAATTTCTTAGAGAACTGATCAACATCAGCAGTGGCACTTACTGAAAATGCACATTCTCAGGCCCTGTGTGGGGCCTACTGACTTAGAATGTTAGAGAGCAGGTCTCAGAAACATTCGATCCGGCAGTCTTATTCTATGCACCCAAAGGGGTAAGAGCCATGCTTTCATGAAGCATGGGTTGTGTGTAAAATGTTGAAAAGGTATGGCAAAATATGTTTTATTGGCACCAATGATTTCTGGTTCCTCCTAGAGGCATTAATCAAACTTTGAAGGAGAAATAAGAGAGCCGGCATTTTCTTGCACACTCTTTGTGATGTTGTGATGAGTTGGAAACTTCCCGATCGGGTTTAATAGAGCATGAACACCCAGGCACCCAGCTTCAAGCCAGCCCTGTCAGGCACAGTCTCCTCGAAGATGTGGAAAGGACTGACGGACAGCCAAGGCTTACAGGAACCTGAGCAGGCAAGGGGAGGGGCACCCTGGAACCAGGAGCAATGGCCTTCCCACCCTCCCTCGTCCTCTCCTCTTCTGCTTTTGGAGTTGCAGGCCACAGAAAGGAAGTGACATGAGTCACTTTGGGCCTTCTTAATTCCTTCATCAAAGGGGACATAGGTGTGTATGTGTGTTGATGGCTAATTGAGGTAGGCCCACAGGGAGGTAATAGATGGACATACTATTTCCTTTCTTCCATTCTGATGTAATGCAGGGTACACACACACACACACACACACACACACACTCTCTCTCTCCCACTTCTTCGGCATCTACCACACCTGTCCCAGTGCCCATTCCTCTCCCACCTGAATAAAAAGCCCCCACAAACCCTGAGGTACATAGAAAGGAGCCGTGGTGTGGCTCCAAGGAGTATGAGAAGCAGCCATGTTTTCAGAGGCTGCATTCCACTTGGACCTGGCCCTACACTGAAGGTAGGAGTGGATGGGGGAGGCCCCCTTCGCACAAAGAGCCCCATGAAAGAGTGCACAGTCCAGTCTATAAAACAGATGCAGAAAATGTGTGTAGGACTTCTCCTGAAGCAGAGCGCGGTGCATCCACCGCCTCCATGCACATGGAACTTCCCGGTCTGCAGTTTACCCTTTTGTGCAACTCTCTCTTGGCAAAGCCCTGGTCACACTTCTGGTTGTTCAGATTATACAGGGATAATTCCAGAGTGATTTTAAAGTCCACACTTGCAAATTAGATGCCTGGCACATAGTTGTGTTAAGGTAATAATTCATTACAATACAAATTACAGGGGAGTTCCTCTGGGCATGAGACCTTTCCCGTCATTTGACTTTCCCTGTGATTATCAAGGGAGCCTCCTTCATGCGCTAATGGGACCTTAGCCATGTGTCAACCCATGGCTGTAATGCTGACACTGTTTTCTTTCTGGAATGAAAGGCCTTCGCAGATGAAACCAAAATGTTATCCATCTCAGTCCTGTCCCTTTGACGATGAAAACATCAAGCTCTGGAGACTGGCCAGCCGGCCTCCCTGCCGCCTCTCCCACGCCCTCATCATTTTTTGTCTTTACTTACTTATTTATTTGGCTGTATTTTACTTACATAATGCAAAAATACTCCTCTTTGTAAAAAGTATAATGATTTCAGGAAATTATAGGGTAAAAAGCAAGAACCATGCTTTCACTCCACTGTCAAGAGTTGTGGAAGAATCCTTCCAGCATGTTTTCTGTGTATTTTACATACACACAAATATGTGTACAAATAAAAGTCAGTCATTTAGGTTTTGTTTCTATTTTTGTACATATGAGCTTATATCATTCATGCATATCGTTTTGCCACTTGCTTTTTATTTAAACTTAATTTCACTTTCCTTGAGGGCTTTTTAAACTGAAGTGTGTGTAAGTTGGTCCCATGTGTGTAATGGCTCCCTCATCTTCCACGAGGTTGTCACTAAAAAGGGGATTTAGCTTGTTCTGGGCTTTGCAACCCGTACACTGGGCACTGTCCATACGTGCTTCTCTGTGCACACAAAGGAGGACTTGCTAGGGAGGCCTGGCAGAGGGTGCCTTTCAAAAAGGATTTTCAATAGAGGAATTTTTAAATTTTTAGTTACACATAGAAGTTTTAATACACATCCAGAACCCCAAATCATCAAGATTGTTTTCTTTCACATCTGTCCTTCCATATCTGAACTATTTTAAGACCAGTCACGTCTCATCCAAGAAATCCCATCCTTTCACCCAACACTATCTCCATTTCACGTTATGAATCTCTAAAAGCATGATTTTTAAAACATAATCACAATATTGTCATCAAACTTAAAACTTAGCCATAAATCTCTTGTTACCCGAAAACCAGCCTACTGACACATCTCTAGTTGTCTCAAAAATGTGTTTTCCGTTGTGGTTTGTCTGAAACATGATCCAAAAGTTAGGCCCACCTCTCACCCTTCCCTGACCTGCCAGAGCCCACGTTTCTTTCCAGCCAGGCTGGGAGACCTCCACACGGGGTTTGCTCCATGGGGCCTCCCTCTAACCCGCTATGCAGGGTGCCCTCTTTCCTGTCAATACAAGCTGCTCAAAGGACTCATTCAGTTCAAATTCACCTTTGTGAGCCCAAGTGATACTTTCTACTTGATTTATGTATGTATTTATTTATTTAGAGATGGAGTCTCACTCTGTCACCCAGTCTGGAGTTCAGTGGCGTAATCTGGGCTCGCTGCAACCTCTGCCTCCCGGGTTCAAGTGATTCTCCTGCCTCAGCCTCCTCAGTAGCTGGGATTATAGGCACGTGCCACCACGCCCAGCTAATTTTTATAGTTTTAGTAGAGACGGGGTTTCATCATGTTGGTCAGGTTGGTTTCAAACTCCTGACCTCTTGATCCACCCGCCTCGGCTTCCCAAAGTGCTTCATGTTTTCAGGAGCTGTATGTGCATTTTTAGTTTTGATGATCGGGTCCTTTTTCTGTTTTTTAAAGAACTTCAAATGATCTCCAGGGTACACAGTGCTTGTTTGCTGATGAAAAAGTTGGCAGTACAAAGGCCGCTAGCCAAGGTCACACAGCCAAGAAGCGCCTGACCTTGGGCCCCTTCCCAGACCCTGGGTCCTTTGCTGCCACATGAATCGTCTTCAAGGTCCTATGTGCAGATTTTCTTGACTTGGCCATATTATTTAGGATTCAGCTATAATAACAAAATAGATGATAAAGTGTAACATGAAGGCGTTTAAAAGGGTAGAAAGCACGTGATTTACTAAAACCATAAATCTTATGACCTGAATGGTTCACCTAATTTCTTAAAAAATACCGTGCTAAACCCTAATTGAAAATCAGAGCTCAGACATACAGCCCGAGATGCCAAAAAAATGGCCAGGCTTGTCTGCTGAGAAAGCCATATGTAACTAACTATTTGGAAATTTAAAATATATCTTATCGTTTTAAAAACATCCTTCTTCTAAAGACAATAATCTTGGCTTAAGGAATAAGGCTAGTAAAAAGTGAAATACTCCTACTTGTGGAAGAAATCCTCATTTGAACCATGAAGAACTGAAAAATGCATTCTGATGTTGATGGACCCAACCTATATTTGGGTATTTTATGATGTTCACAATATACTTTTGTACATGAGATTGTTATTAAATGCGACTTTGCTTTTTCAAGACATATAATGTTCCTCTGGGGTTCAGGCACTGTGTTTAGCACTTTGTCCTGACCTCATCTGACTTCTCAGCTGTCCCTGAGAGGTACCAGTGTGCAAGATTGCTGAGTTGGCAAGTGATAGAGGCAATATTTTGACCCCAATTTCTAACTTAAAGACCCCAATTTCTAATTTTGTTTTGTATTGGCTTTGCACAATTTCACATTCTGAAGGAGGATGCCCTCAACTTTGCAAAATGGGCCTTTTGAATGAAAAGGATCAGTCATGTCAGGAAAAGCGCCATGATGATGAAATACGATAAATAAGCCTTTCATCTGTAATTATCTACTATGGGGTAAAAAGTGATGAAAACTACCATCTTGAAAGGTTCTGGTGATAGTGGTTCCTAACGCAGTGAAAGATGTGTAAGCCAAAGATTTGTAACCAGCCAGGGAATGGGAGGCGAGGCTGCAGCTGGTGGGGAGGCCACAGCTGGGTGTGGGGAGGCCACAGTTGGGTCGGGGGTGGGGCCTATAGTCATCAACACCCCTCCCACCTCCTTTCGACAGTACAGGCTTCCTGGTTACCTTCCAGAGAGTAAGGCCAGGGAGAGTTGAATAAGTTGAGAAATGTAGAAGCTATTGGTGGAAAGAGATCCATTACTTGACAATACAAGTCCCTACTATGTTCTAAAATCTGGTCCTGACTAGTGACAAGTGGGGCCCAGGAGTAGCACTTAAACAATGGCAGGCTTGTGTCGCTGGCACGATACTTCAGCCTCAGAGGAGCTGTGTGCAGCTGGAGAGACTCACACTCAGAAGATTTCAAAGCAGAGGGGATCTCATAGAGCAATTTATCCAAGCCCTGACCCGCTGTACACACACACACACACACACACACGCACACACACACACACACAGAGAGAACTGAAGTTTGGCAAAATAATACATACTCTAATGAAGGTTTATTAATGATTAATCTACTCCTAGCATTTCCTAGTCTACTCTATCTCCTTTAAAAATATGTTCTGGTTGCGGCCCACTAACTTGATTGTACAGCTCCTTAATGGATAGCAGGCTGTAACTTTCAGAGAACTGTGTAATGCAGGCTGCCTCTCTTCTTCCATGCTACCTGTGGTTTCTGCTCTGCTCAGAACAGAATGGGGAGGAAAACAGGCCCTGTAGCACAATATTGGCAGGTGAAATTTTGTAAACTGGCCCTCCCTTCCTTTTGCATTTGGCCTGAAAATTCAATTAGATGCTGAGTCCTACAATGTATTTGAGGAGCCCAGGAGTGCCCTAGAGGATGAGACTGGGTGGCTCCCCATCAGGTTGAACATTTGCCTTAATCACTGTGGCAAGATTTGCATCAGTGGTATTAGTCCCTGCCTCACTTGAGGCCTGCACTTAAGTGGCCACATTCAGGTTCCAATTTCCTAGTGATTTCATAGTGTAGGGCATTTGCAATCAAAACTAGGCTTAGAGCCCAACCCTCTTACATTTTGCCCACCCCCACAAATTCAGCAAATAAAATGACTCTGATTTTCATTCCCTAGAACTCTTTTCTTTATTTATTATATTATTGTCAAGACAGTTTTTGAAGAAAGCTGTTTTATTTAGCAAAATAGCTTTATGGCATCAACTTCATATATCTTCTCTGCCAGATCAAAACAAGCTTGTAGTATCAGATGTCACCGAGCACCATGACAGGCAGATGCACATCATCCCTGTGCCCAGCTAATGATAGCTCAGCCTGCCCTGGCGTCAGCCACTCCAGGCAGGGCCGGCGGGTGGTGTGGGGCCGGCACCGTATCTCCAGCAATTCGCAGATAACAAACGTGGTTCTGATGATGTTACTAAAGATCTGTCCATTTCAAGATTGGATTAGACATTAGGAATTTGGAGGGCTTTTTATTGCTAGCAGTTTTAAGAATAACCAATTAGAGTATTGATCCTAAAGTCCGAAACCCACGTGGACAGAGTTCACGTAATTGGCTATTTTATGTGCCTCTTCCTAGATTGCCCTGTGTTTTCAAAACAAGAGCCTATTTTAATCAAAAGAATGCAGAATGAAATGAGGCTTTGAAAACTCAGCCTATATTTGTCTTGATTTCCTTAACTGACATCTAGAAGAAAATATGAGCTCAGGGGTCCCCTGGGTTCCTTCCAGCACCTAAGCCTGTAAGCTCCTCCAGCTGCAACCAAGCTTCGAATGCACTTGTCAGTCATGTCCTATGAGAATAGATACTGCCTTCCATGTTTTTTTGGTTCTGATTTCCGTGTTTGAAATGATGAAAATCATTTTTCTGTGCTTTTTAAAAATGGAATTGCTTTGTGTTGGGAATTGTGCTGCTCATTTTTACTCTACCTCGTTTTGGAATCACTAACCTGGCCAATTTATAGCCAAAAATCAGTATCGTACAGTGAGTAATGAATGGCATGGTGACCTTGTGAGCAAATTCATGCCCTGCCTCCCCAGCACTTGCCCCGCGTCTTAGTCCTCGGTGATGGTAAACAGAATGAGGACCCTCTCCCGACCGTGATGCACCTCAGCCCTACTTCCCTTGTCCTTTCCTCTCATAAAATCTTCTTTCATAGAAATGGTCATTTCTGTTCATATCTGTGGACTGTAATAATGAGGAAGTCATTTTTGAGGTGAAAACTGCATTTAGACTCATTCCAATTTTGATGGAAACTTTTAGCTGGTGGATGGCATTTTGTTTTGTCTTGGTTTTGCATGGAGTTATCTTAATTTAGGGAAATGAAACTAGTCTGTGATCCAAGGTCTCACTTCCATCAGACCTCGGGCAGTGTGGCTGCCTGAATCATGCCTGGATGCCACAGGTGCTTAGCCGGCCGGTCCTGTCGTAACTGTCACTAGTAGCTCAGGGAGTGCAGAGGTGCCAGCAGACACCATGAAATTGGCCTCATAAGGCATCTGTTATGTTGCGATGGTGGCAAAGCTGCACACGAGATAGGAAGTGCAGCCACTGAGAACTCACAGTAGAGCGTGTGTAACATAAAAGGATGAAACCCATTGCACACCGCTGTGTACTGCCTCCTTGAAGTCAAATTTCCCCCATTACCAAGGAAAAGTTTTTTCTGAACAGGGCTGCTTGACAGGATGACATCTGGTGATAACATTTATTCCTTTGGAAATCAATCTGTGGAAGCGAGTTTCCAATGACTGATGAGGAGAAAAATGAATTGGCTTCGCCCAGCATCCAGCTTCTTATCCTGGGAGCGATAGCTCTTGGTCTGTCATCCACGCAGCTGCCTGGTGCAAAAGCCAAGTTTGTGCAGTCTGCAGAGCACTCTTCCTGAGCTGTGGGCTGCCAGGCGGGGGGCAGGGGGGCCTCATCATGCAGCCTCCTGCCACCCACTGGTCATCTGGGGAGACTGGCCTATCCTGTCAGGAGACCCAGTTGCCCAGATGTTTTCAAGGGCCTAAGATTTAGGCAGTTGCTCCACGGATTCTGGGAGAGTCCTTGAGTTGGAGATTACAGGTGACCTCAGAGGAAGGAGTGAGAACATCTGGGTCATGCGTTTCTACTAGGAGTCCACAGTGAAAACAGGAAGAGGAATTTATGATAGAGAAGTCTAACAACTTCCTTTCCAACTTCGCCTTTCACGTATGCTGGATACTCCAAGACTTTGCGTTTACATGGTCATCACAGATCCACTTTGAGAGAAGTAGGGTAAAAAGAAATAAATACATAGTGCTTTAGGTGTATTTCTACACATCTTAATTGATATGGGATTACATTTTCACTTGTGTTTATTGTACAGACGCTAGACAGATCCTGCTTTTTGGCAGGTAAAGCAAATATTTCTTAAAACCTAGAAAGACCCAAAACAATTTAACAGAAACATTTTGGACCATTTTGGACCTCAGCAGTTAGGCCCCAGTGCAGCAGTGGCAACCATAAACCTCTCTGTAGGTGCTAAACCCAGGTGCTCCCTGGCACCGACAGCCTTATCTTAGGGCTCTCTTATCGCTGGTTTTCATTTCTCCCTAATAAAAGTGATAAAAAGGTTCATCTTTTAAAGAAACAAGGACACAGAGGCGGATTCTCCGTGACGCTAGCACAGCTCACGCCCAGGCCACTCCTGCAGGGCTCTGCTCTAAGTGCAAAAGCTGGAAAAGCTACAGGCCCCGCAAGACACAGAGCAACCCTGCAGGCCAGGTCACCTTCCCTCTTCTCTGCTGTCCGACTGGCCCTCCACCATGCCACATTCAAAAGCTCAAGTCACTTAACCTCTCAAAACTCAGCATCCTTTTCTGTACAATGGGGAAAATACTAGACTGTTGTGAGGATTAAGTGAGGAGAGTGGCCCAATGAGGTTGACAGCTATTACTGTCATCGTCATTATTCGCCCTCTCACAGGCAGGCATGCCACAGTCATTTTACTGAAGTTGCTTCAGTGGGTCCTGAATTAGGCCCTGTCCTTTGGGAAAGACAGTCCTGGTTCAACACACGGCTCCCTACACAGGGCAGCTTGGGAGCGTAGGCCAGTTTCATCTCTAGAGCCACAATTCTCTGATATATGCAATGAGATAATTAATTATTGACTCAAAGGATTGCATGCAGACACACACAGATACACACACATACACACAACACACAGAGTTACACACAGACACACACACACACACGCCGACAACACACAGAAATACACATAGACACACACAGCACACAGATATACACACAGACACACACAGACAGACATACACACAGACGGGCACACACAGACACACACAGGCATACACATGCAGATAAGGTAATATTAGCTAGTTCAGGAGGAGAAAGAGATAAAGAGAAAGTAATATTAGCTAGTTCAGGAGGAGTGAAAGAAGCCTTGTTTTTCTCCACTTTCTATAGAAGAGAAAGTGAAGATTTGATTAGAGGTAAGTTCAGCATAAAAGCATATCCCAGGCTCTGGCTCCAACTGCACCCCTTTCTACCTCATTCCCAGACCCCACCTAAGCCTTTTCTTTTCGAAATCTTCTCAGGCACACTGATACACATACCTCAGATTTTTAATTTTCCAGTTGTATTCACCAGGTGCTTGGTCATGATTAAGAATCCTGTGACGTGTACCCCGTGTGTTTAAATTTGCTGCTGAGTTAACTCTGTGGCGGCCTATGGACTAGACCTCTGCATATGCAGTGGGGAACTGCAGGGCCAGATTTGAAATCCTGCTATCTTTTCATCTCCCTTGTAAAAATAACATCAGGCAATGGGAATACGATGCCAGAGGTCACCTGTGGGAAGTTCTGTTTATGGCCATTTTACTTCTAGGAATACAGGAAGCGTCAGGATCTCAGGGATCAAGGAAGCCAAAATGTTTTTCCACTCTGAAATAGTGATGATCAGGAGTTCCCGGCCACGCAGCCCTGTGGGAACCGCCGCATGGCCACTTTTGTGAAGTGGACACGTGTTGGTCCCATTGAAAAGAAACTCCCCACCCCTGGCTCCCTCACACTGCCCAGAGACCCTGCCACAGCACCTGTCAGCTCCAGCCAGCTTGTAGGGGCGCGGGCGCAGAGCGGTTTGTGCCCTTGCTGGAGCCAGCGCAGGGCACGGGGTCCCTCCTGGAGTCATGGGCGGTGCTGCCTAGGTTCTGTATTAAAATACAGAGGCTACTGCATGTGCTCAGGGAATGCAGCTACAGCAGTGGAATGAACGTACTGTCTGTTCCTTACCCCAGCTCCTCACCCGTCCTCCACACGCATATCCCTGGCTCCCTTTCTCTAGTAAGGAGACTGAATTGAAATTGTGGCTTGCCCAAGGCTGCATGCCTGTGCTCCTTCTGAAGCCCAAGTCACTGGCTCTAGAATTCTAACCTGTGAGGTAGCCACTGAGGATGTTTGAAAAAATGCATATTTCTGTGCCTTGCCCCAGTGCCACGGCCCAGGAATCTGCAGTTTTCACAAGCACCCCCAGGTGATTCTGGTGGTGTCTTTGATAACCACTTCTTCAAGGCTGTACTGCCTGGAACACAGAATTCCAGCCTCCTCCATCCTCCTTGCCTAATGGCCTGGATGCTCTGAGATCTCCAAGGGAAGGGAAGGTCACACAACCATCGCAATAGTAACCTCAGCTGACAAAGCCTCCCCCATAAAACTTATTCCCCGGTGTTTTTTAATAGGAAACAATAAAACTGTAAAATAAAACTATAACCAGCCCAAATATCCATCAAAGAGAAAATGGAGAAGTAAATCATCGCACATTCACCTGGACCGGATCTATTGTAAAGCCAATAATACTGAAGCCCCTTCCAAGGCCCTGGGGGTCCTAACAGTGCACTGGCTGTGTCTACAATTTATATTATGAAATTTGCATAACAAAAACATTTTGTCTCATTTGTGTGATTTCTCCTTCCAAATATACATGTCACTTTGTGTTTGATTTGTATAAGACCCGGGACCTACAAACCCTGTGTCTGCCCCTGCAGCCACCCAGGGAAGGACTGCACAGCAGCAAGACAGATTGCCATGGATTGTGTTGTGCCCAAGTAGGGACAGCGCAGATAGATTCGTAATTTGCCTAACAATGTCTATAGGATGATCCCATTTGTCAAAAAAAAAAAAAAAAAGAACTGGGCTTTATCGATGTCACCTAAATGCATCTAAACATTTTTTTTTTTTTGCCCCATGCTCTTCTGTACTCTTGATCTTTCCCCAAATTTTTAAAAACATGACACTCATTCCCTTATTTTTCCTACTTAGAAAAATGTGGATGATTTTATCATAGGAATTTTGAAAAAAAAAATGTAAATATAATGAAGAAATACTCAAATAGTGCCTCACAGCAGTAACTACTGCTAACATAAATAAAATCTGTATTTCTTCTCATACAGACCCTAGAGTCGCTTTGCCTGACACTGTAGTTGATGGAGAAAAGAATCTTTATCCTTAGCCCTCCATCTGGTTGCAGACCATGAAGACAGGGCAAAAATGACGGTATTGGTAGCTTAGTTAGAAACTGAAGCCTCATTGATTTTTTCAAAACCTAAATAGCCTGTGTTTCTCCAAATAACTAATTTGCAGCCTTCAGCAGCCAAGACTGGCAGGGATGGGACTCGGGGGCTGGGGAGAACTACTCTGTCCTGAGGGTGGGCTGACCCGACAGCATGTATGACCTTCCCACAGTCAGGGCTGCTAAGAGACGTGATGGCAACTCCATAGGATGAAACACTCTTCAGCCAGTAAAAAGTATTTTTGGATAAATATTTGCTTTAAAAAACTTTATTATATGTTGTTAAATGAAAAAAAACCTGAAGGCATCAAAAATTATGTGCAGTAAAATCTCACTTTTGTCAATAAATATACCTATTTACTATTATGCATAAAAAGAATCCTGAAAAATACAAGTACTGTATGCATATTGTTATTAAGTATTTTTTCTGTTTGCTTACCTATAATCCTAATTTTGCTTCAAATAACATGTTCCTCCAGCAATATAAAAATAAAATAATTAATTTATCTTACCATCAAACCGATAGTAAGAACAGGCAAACCTGGCCCTCCACACTGCCAACCTTTTGTGGCTCAAGGCTTCAGTTTCCTCCACTTGTTAAAAAGATTCAACAAAGTAGTTGAAATAGTATGTGAACCAGTAAACCCTAAAAGGTGTCCAGTGTTGTCTGTGAGCAAATGAAATGATTTGATTTTGACTCCCAGAGTCTTCTGGTTTCAAGGCAGTGGGGAGTCAGAAGGGAGCCTCAGGTGGCCTCTCCTGAGAGGCCCTGGAAAGTGATGAGAACCTGGCCACTGGCAGCTCTTCATCAATGTCCATGTTTTCCCTCTACTCTCTCACTCCTTTCCCAGGGCCTCAAACAGGAGATGAAAATCAATTTCTAAAACATCCCTCTGTGTGCTCTCTCGTATCTCTCCTTTTCACACGTTGTGGTGGCTTTCTCTGTGTTCCTCTGTTGATTCAGTCTCTGGAATTAGCGGATCAGGATTCCATGCCCAGAATGCTACAAAGACTGTGCTTGAGTTCTCCCACATCTCACTCAATTACACAGAAGTTTCAGATTATGTAACAGATGCTGTGCTGGGTTAGGCAGAGCCTTCTGACTTGTTTTGCTTTATTTTAGACCATGAGATGGGTGAGTTTTTCTTTTTAATGCCACATTCTTTTAAGAATTAAAAGCCGCCACTTGGCTGTCAGCGTTGGAAATCAGAGTGATGGTGCAAGCCCTGAGGAGGACAATGTCCTTGTCTATGAAAAGGTGAAATAATTGCTTGAAATCGCTAAGCAGGACATGCAGTCCCAAATGGAGGGGGGAATTCGGGAGCTGGTTGAAAAAGAGTATTTGGCACTTTGCAGCCTTGAAAGGCACAGAGGAGACACCGAGGGGTTCACCACCAGAGTCACCATCGTCAGAGAGGCATCCAGCTGTGTCCACCTGGGACTCTGCCTCAGGGCGTCTTGCCTGGCTGGGAGCTGCACAGGCAGACTCCTGGGACAGGGTGCCGACAGCTCTGGGCACCCCCTCCCAGGGTCTGGTTCCTGAGGAATCACAATGTGGATTTCACAATCACTTCCAGTGTCTTTTGCCAACCTCTATGAACAGATGTGCAATTAAAAAAAAAAGACAAAGGAGTCCAATTCTCAACATTGTTAAGTGGAGACTTTTTAATGGAAAAGGACAGGCTAATGAATTGAACTTAAAATCTGAGACAGAACCGACGCAGGAAATGTGCTGGTGTTTAGAGATAATACAAGGGGGGCTGCATCTGATGGTTTCAATCCTCTTTTAAATTTTTTTTCTGAGAGATCCAGCCAGCAGACTGCCAGTCTTGTCAGAGACGTCAGTGGTGGCCACTCTGAATGGAAGGCAGCATCTCTCGGCATCTCAGCATCTCTGAGGCGCTGCTCCTCAGCGGAGACTGTGGTGGCTTTGCGTTTCAGTGCACATCCGTCCTACGACGCGTGACAGTGACCAGGGAATGGGCAGAGCTGGGAGCTCTGAAGCCCTTTCACCTAAACCACCCCGGGTCGCCTGACCTAGTTTTCCTCCCAATTTTAATTATGTCAAGTACTTCACAAAGGCCTCCTTGGGGACACCATGAGCTCACTGTCATCAGATTGCTCCAATCACAGCTGTGGCTCGCACACAACCGCCATCTCTGCCCCCGCAGATGCTGTGTGTAAACAGTTGTATTAATTACATCTTGAAAACATGGTTCTTGCCAGATCCTCAGGATTTGGGTGCAGCCTCTGAGGTGGGTGGGAGGCCCTCAAGGGAGAAATGTCTGCAGGAAATTCTTCCCCTCCGAGAGGTCTGTTTTCTAAGTTATCTAAGAGCTACTGCAGCTGTTTACTGCAGAGTGACCCTGCTCAGAGCTGTGGTCACCCGAGGCTTTGAAAGGGGACCTCCGCTTCCGCCCTGGGTGGAGCACCGTGCTGGAGACCCAAGCCTGCCAAGGCCTCATTGTCATCTCCACACGCTGTCCTTGGGGTGGGCCGCTCCTGGGACACGCAGACAGGAAGCTGGCCACCTGAGCCACTCAGAGGCTCTATCTACAGTCAGCTGCCAAGCCTCATGTCACACATCACTGTTAGTCTTGGAGAGCTGGCAGGGCCCTGAAGTCAATTGAACACTTGGATGACAGAAAACTTGCCACTGCCAGAGGCAATATGCTCCATTTTTTTTGACAGTTCCAACAATTTTTCTTTAAACTGTCATAAAAGATGGCTGCTGTGAATACCAGCGTCGGCGTCCCTGCCTCACCTTTACCTGGTGCTTTTCCACTACACAAGACTGTTGCTCCTCGTGCTGGCCTTGGGCTTGCAGACAGCTGATTCTTCTCCCGCGGCTGAGCAGCCTCCTCCGAGCGACCCTGTGACAACTCTGCTCCTTCTGACAACCTCTGCAACGGCTGCCAGATGTGAACAAGGGGCCTGGGCAGAAGGTATCCAGGAAGACTGGAAACTCGAGGAAGGCTGCCCTCTCCTGTCCACCAGACTTCATACTTGCGTCACTGGGCTTTGGGACCTAAGTCCTCGTCATTTGTTCCTTTTGCAGTTGGTGCTGTTCGCAGCACTTCCTTCCAGCTTGCTGAGGTCCACTCAGATGTGGTATGTCGTCCGCACCGACACAGTTCTGCTCTGGTATTTCTCTGTGTTCTTTCTGTCGCTCGATTTACTGAATCACCACGAGGATGTGGAGCGAGGCTGAGTTCTGTATTTTAACACCACTTTAATTCTCACCTACTGAGAAATCCATCCCCTTATCACTGTGCTTTGTTTAACCTGTCACGAATCCATGAAATCCTATCAGCCAGCCTGCATACTTCCTTTTAAGGTGCAGTTGAATCAGGAGAAACTTGCCTCACACGCTGCGTCCGGGCACAGCATTGGCTGAGGCTGCTGCCCTGACCTGTCCGTTTTGTAGTACTGCCCAGCTATGAAACAGGTTAGCAACACGTGACCTGCATTTAGGAGTAACAAGTCTGTTTGTACATGCACATACAGCAACTTTTTTAAACTGTCTATATTTTTTCCTGAGATAGGTATTTATAATATCTCCATCTTCTTTTCCATTTTGAAACTTAGAACAAGTTTGCCTGTCAACAGTTCTCCACAGCCTACTGTTTTCTAGGATTTTCTAAGGTTGAGCAACGGAGGTTCAGCAATTTTGACTTAATTTCTTCCCATCCCTTTTCCATGCAGGCCAGAAGCCTTGGATCGCGTGGTGAGGGAAGAGGCTGTGCTATGTAGGGAAACTCTGTACCGAAGCTCAGCTCAGATCATGACATTCTCTTGACTAAAACTCTCAGTTTCCAGCAAATTAAAACCTGTCACTCTGGCATTAAAACCTGTCACTGTGTGGCCCTGAAAACCTCTCTGTTCCCTGCCTCTGCCCTGCAGGTCCCTGTGCCCGGCAGAAGCCCACTTCTGTGACCCACCCCCACTCATCACCACCTTCCCTCACCCAGAGCCTCAGCTCCCCACTCCCACCTGTAAGACCCCTCCTGGAAAGATTCCCACCTGCCCCTCAAGATTCATCTCCAAGGACATTTCCAAATGCCTCTCCTCATCTCTCAGTCAGATGGCTTTGCCCCTCCAGAAACCCCAGCCACCTTCAGGCTCCAGCAGGGCACTCCACTGCACCTTCTCCTGGTCTATCTGGCTCATCTTACCCGAGCCATCCTCTCCAGGTGAAGGGCTATGTCTAACTCAACTCTGGCTTTAAAAGCAGCTAACACACTGCTCTGTGCGTATTGCTCACTCACTAAGTTGAACTGGACTTGGACATGCACACTGAACTGCAGCGTCTGCTGCTGTTTGGTGGCCCAGCTCATCAAAAGAATAAGATTTCAGCAAAACAACTTAACGCTTTTTCTTTACCAAAAGTAATGTTAACAATATATAAAAAATATTGGTTTTCCCCTGATGTTTCTATTAAAATGCTTTTAGGAAAACACATTTTTCAACTCTTTAGGGTCAGAATTAAGCAATGAAATTTGTATACCACATGTATAATGTGTATGTTTATCTTAAGTATCTGTTCATTTACATATCTTAAATTGAAATTTTAAAAATTATTTTAAAAACTCCTGACAAACATTACCAGGAGGCACGCCATGTAACTGTTGGTTGATATACCTAGCTAGACTGTAAAATCAGATTTTGTTTAAAGTGTGGAGGAGAGGGAAAAATTAAATCCTGCAGATTTTGCAGTCCTTAACATCTTTGAAAGAGGAGCATTTCAGACAATGTAATACAAAGGCCACATGCTTTGACTTCTGTAGATCTTAAAAATTCTTCTTCCTTTGAAGAAATTAGGAAGTTTGGGAAGATGGAGAAAGATGTAAGAATAGACACCCCATATGGGCCATGAAGTATCTTTTTGCATCGGAACTCTTAGTGCAGTTTCAGTATTTTGTTCCTCAGGAGGGTGAGCTGCTTCTGAATATCCTCCCCTTCTTTGAGGCATCCTCTGTTGGTGAACTTTGAGAGCATCCATTTATGAAGTTGATTATCTTTCCCAGTCTCTGCAAGCCCTTCAGTATGTGTCCTCTCTGAGCAAATAGAATTGTGTGCTTGATACATGGAAAGGGATTTGGGACGGGTTGCTTTTTAAACTGATTTCTTAATTAATATTATGATTTAGTTAACTAGACAGCCTCATTGCAGAAGTTCATAACCATAAGTCTTCAAATATATCTCCCTTCCTAACACCCTGTAATATGCTTTTGTAAAGATACCCTTACAGAATGTGATCCACCACTTATGAACCTGCAGCATCACATTCAGAGACTAAGTGAAAAACTGGCAGCTTTTCATTTAAAGCACAAGCTAAGAAAGCTGGTCTAGACAGAGCTACAGAAGGGTAGTGCTTAGGGAGGGAATGATGTGCCTGTGGGTGGTGGTGGTTAAATCTAACCAAAGAATGATGTCGCAGGCGTTTGGATATTGGATGGTCCACATTGAGCCACATTCTTTCAAACACAAGAGTCTGTAGAAATATGTCCTATAAAAGACTCTTAAATATTCTGGAAACTGTCTCTTCCTTTTCACATCCTTATATATACTTGAACCTATGCCTACCAGTCATGACATATGACTATTCATACAGATTTCATCATCTCTGGTTTTAAGAATAAAGGATGCTGCATAGAAGGCTCACATCTTTTAATTCACAAGAGTGAAATTGTTTTGAAATGACATTGTTTCTAAAAATTCACTACTTGCATTATATTAATTTTTATTTTTCCATGCCAGAAGGATAGAAGTTCCAGTGCTCATATTAAGAAACAGCAGTGTCAATCAAGGCCCAACTCAAGCCCAATTTATAGGAGTTATAAAGGGCGTGTGCCTGTTCTGTCTAGAAGCAGCCTTGGGCAACACTGAGTAGGATAGACCATCTGTTGCTACTGATAAAGGAACAGCTTCTCGAATGCTCCTGTCTCGTAGGCACTATGCTGAGTGCTTTGGCCCCTCATCCACAATCTGTGTGGCAAAAGGCATTGCAGGCAATTCAGTGAGGAGACCGAGGCATGGAAAGCAAGTGCCGTGGAATTCCCTAAGGCCGTGCAGCGAGCACGTTGCCAAGCTGGGTTGAAACCCTCCTCCGTAGGCTCCCAACTCCGCCTCTGTCGCCACTACCATGCTGGATGATACCGGGTAGATGCAGATGTCGAGTCCCGTGGATTCTGAGACAGGCCAGGTTTCAGTCCCACCCCAGCTGCCTATTGGCTGGATGACTTTGGCAAGCTGACTTTCTTGAGCCTCATTTGTCTCATCTCTCAATTAAGAAAACCTAGGGCCTATCTTTGGGGGTTATCTGAAGGATTCCAGGAATGCATATGGCACTGTCTACAGCACACAGTAACTGTTTCACAAACGATGAGGAACGATTTATGTTCTTAGTGGAAATATGTCAGCGTGTGAAGTCACAAAGCTCTGCCCTGCCTGGCTTGATCCAGTGCCTAGGCACTGCCCCCCTCTCCCCTCTCTCCTCTCTCCCAACTCACCATAGGAGGCTGGGCTGCCTCAGTAATTCTGCCTGGCTTGATCCAGTGCCTAGGCACTGCCCCCCTCTCCCCTCTCTCCTCTCTCCCAACTCACCATAGGAGGCTGGGCTGCCTCAGTAATTCTGAGGGGTATTGACTCTTTTCATCCAAAAATTCATGTTATTGCCCCTGCATTTTTTCTGTTGTTTTACAATGCAGTAGGAAGTGGGCAGACTGTCAGGAAAAGTGATAGTCATATGTTGCTTGTGCTTTGGCTTCCTTTGATCCAATGCGGATCAGCTGCACTGAGAAAGCTACTCAAGTGAAAGAGAAAAAGTAACTGAAGGGGGAAATCTGGGTGAGTAAGAATTCCAGGGATAGAAGTATTAATAGCAAGCTTTTTGCCTGATATAGTCACTTCATGCTGCAGTGGTGCCGCTTTACAAAGTGATTGTACAATGGATGTTTGCTTTTGATTTTGGATTTGGAGTGTAATGAACGTTCTAAATTATTATTAGAGGAGCTTGCGGTTGTTACATCTCTGCCTTTATTGCTTATTTTTAGCCATTTCCCCTGATGTCAAATGCTCAGGCAAGAATGATACATTCAATTATAATGTGGTTCCTTCAGAAATATACCGCATACCTTTTGGTGTGGTTTGTGGATGAGAAGAGTGGAGAATGCACACGTGGGAAACTGCAGAAGGGTTATGCCTTCATCGTTTCAAATATTTGAGATGAAACTAGATCATTTGCTGTTGCTTTTCATTCTCATTCTAAGTGCTTTTCAAAGTCAGCGCTAATATTTTAAAATGGTTTTCTGTTGTTGGGAGAGAGGGAATTACTCTATTACTTTCTGATAAAACAGAGTCTTTCATGATCAAAGAGAACCAGGCTCTAGTAGTTCCAGTATCCTAATGTGGACACTAATTGTTTCCCTCCTTTTCTTCAGGGAAACAGCTTCTGCACAAATGATAGCCTTGTGAACTAGCCATGGGCACAACTGGAGAAGCATTTAGGGAGCTTTAGTGCAAATTGAGACCACCTACACATCTGACTCTACGGGGTTTGACAACATCCAGGATGAATCACAAAATGTCATTCTAATTAGGGCTTATATAGAAAGAGTAAAAGAACTCTGATTTCATCCTAAAGATTATTTATATTAACCAGTGTTCCAAATGCATCAACTATTTTAATTTAGTTGTTTTGATTTAAAAAAAAAACACATCTGTTCAATAGATAAGACATAATTTAAGACAAATGTTCTATTTGATAAGCTTTTAGAAACAATTTATTTTTATTCTTTCCTGTGAGATAACTCAGATGTGGAGAATGTGATAAAAGTTTCAAGCATAAAATAAGAAGGACTGACACACATAGATTTCTGGGTTTTCACTTGAAAACAACAAAATTTAAGAATATGGCAAACGAGGTGTATCAGGTAGTGCAGAGTCCCCAGGATACCTAGAGACCCAGGTCTGGGAGCCTGGCGGCAAGGGCTGGACGTGGGATGACCTCAGCGGAAACTCGCAGCCACCGCTATTCCAAAAACCCAGCAGCAGCTCAGTGCAGGCCAATGCTGACAGTGCAGTACTTGCAACCCCGGAGGGGAGCTGGATGTGTCAGGTACACACATGTTACTGCTCCCCCAGCAGTACATGGAATAGTGTGCGTCCAGGTGTCTGTAGGGCCCCTCGCCCTAACTCACAAAACCATTCTGGGTCAGAAGCCACCAACATTGTCATCCTCCTCCCTTTTCTGAGAACCCTAGTAAGTCCCTCCAGTGGACCAAGCCCACCTTTTCCCTTCATTCTGTGGCAATATGCCTTCATTTCCTAATCAGTTTTGCCCTGCTCATTCAATGCAAAATGGATCTGTTTTCCTTGGGCACCAGTATGTCCAGCGGTTGTTTATTAATCTTCAGTTCTATTTCCTTTACACATCCCTCCAAAGATCAGGCCTGAACTGCCTGTGCACTCCACAATCCACAGGCCTGAAGGAAATGTTATCTTTGATGTAGAGACTTAAAATAAGATTCTTCCAATTAATTATTTCATGCAAGAGGCTAGTCCTGACTCTAATTCTAAGACATGTCTCCTAAACTCTGGAAGTTTGATGTATCCTATTATCAACATGTATCCTTAATGTGGTGGTTTGTCATTTATCCTCAGAGTTGCATTGTAAAACGTACACTGCCATACATTTTAAAGTCAGTTTTAAAAAATCATATTTAGAGATCCTGGTCAAAAATCTATCAAGTCAAGACGTTACCTTATTACCCATGGAATTGTCTTCAACTCTTATAGTTCAAATGTTCAGATATTCCTGAATTGGCTTTCACAATAAACATCCTAAATATGTAAGTAGAAACATATATATTGCCAGATTTGTGCCTTCCCAAGCAAAATTAAAATACAGGAAAAGTCAGTCTGTTTGGCCCATAAATATGTGTGTGTGTAGGTGTATGTGTGTGTGTAGGTGTATGTGTGTGTGTGTGTGTAGGTGTGTGTGTGTGTAGGTGTGTGTGTAGGTGTGTGTGTGTAGGTGTAGGTGTGTGTAGGTGTGTGTGTAGGTGTGTGTGTGTAGGTGTGTGTGTGTAGGTGTAGGTGTGTGTAGGTGTAGGTGTGTGTAGGTGTGTGTGTGTAGGTGTGTGTGTGTAGGTGTAGGTGTGTGTGTAGGTGTGTGTGTAGGTGTGTGTGTGTAGGTGTGTGTGTGTAGGTGTGTGTGTGTGTAGGTGTGTGTGTAGGTGTGTGTGTAGGTGTGTGTGTAGGTGTGTGTGTGTGTGTGTAGGTGTGTGTGTAGGGGTGTGTGTGTAGGTGTGTGTGTGTAGGTGTGTGTGTAGGTGTGTGTGTGTAGGTGTGTGTGTGTAGGTGTGTGTGTGTGTAGGTGTGTGTGTGTGTAGGTGTGTGTGTGTGTAGGTGTGTATGTGTGTGTGTGTAGGTGTGTGTGTGTACATATACACACTCAGAAAAACTAGAAGCAGCAGCATATTTTGGCAGCATTTGGTTTATTGGAACTCAAACATTCTGATTGTGCACACAGACTAGTTTATGTGGTAACAATTGTGTATTTCTTCCCATTTCCTTGCCTTCTTTTCCTCCCCATTTTTTCATTCCTGATAGTAGGTGTATACTTTTTTCCTGTTTTCATTGGCAAGCCACATGACAGGCAAAATGATTACTAGAAGAATATTGTTCCCTCAATCAAGAAAAATGCCCATTGGGTTTTGTTATGTGATGTTATTTGATAACGGAGACCTATTGTTTTTCTATTTTTCGTTTTTTGTTTTCCATGGCACCTATGGAATTAAGTAATATAAAAAATCTGTTATTTCAGATGTTCATGTCTAATGAATTTCATGTGAAATACTGGCAGCATAACCCCAAATAGAGGAAATTTGTGAAGAGTGGATGCTGCAGGACGTGAGACATCTGCACAGAGTTCATCTCTTCCAGCATCTTGCATGTCCCAAGCACTGCCCTGCCAGGCAGAGCATGCTGCAAATCGCGGCAGGGAATTCCACTTGTTCAGAGCACATTTGACTTCCAAATTCTCAAGGCCACAGATTTGAGGACAGAGCAATATTTGCATTTGAAACTGGAAGATTATTTTTTGCTCAAGTGCCTGTATGCTATATAGAGTTTGCCTACTCTGCGTTATCTTCCCCCATTCCCCTGTTATCTGGCACAAGCTATTCAAAAGACAGACCCACTTGTAAAATAAATGGTTTGCAAACTAAGGAAAATATTTAAATCCCATGTAAATGGCGCTATACTATGTATAAAAATGTCAAGAAACACAGAACAGCTCATGAACACCTCCGCTGCTGCATAAAAGAACCATCTTTTTTCTGACTCCTATTGGATGCCTTAGAAAAATTTGTATTTCCTCTTTAGTTGTTGTGTTTGAAAGATAAAGTTGAGACGAAAGTTCTATTCTTTTTAAGTTGGCAGAACTTCTGAAAGGTGATTTTTAGCTGCACTGTGACTCATTCCAAATGCAGAAATCTCTGACCCCGAGTTAGTCTATTTGTCATGCAAGAGCCTGGAAAAGCCCTGAGTGATAAGAAATGGCCATAGGCCATTCCCACAGAATTTTCAACAAAAATAGAATCATGCTCATGTTCTAAGTCATGACTTAGAGCTTATAACTCATGTTCGGAACTGTCCGTGTTCACACACAGCGGCCGCGTCACTCCGCCAGAGCTGCCTTGGGTGCCGGTGTGCGGAGGAGTCTGAGGCTGGCTGTATCTTCTTCCGTTGTCGGATACGTGGGTTATCTCCATAAACGGCTGCCATGAGCATCCTTGTTCACACATTTTTAGGTATTTGAGCGAGTCTCTGTGGGATAATTTTGGGAAGTGAAATTTGTGGTCAGAGGTTTGTGAGTTTTACATGCTACATTTTCAGAAGTTGAAAAAACAGCAGCAGGCCGAAGGCAAGTCGCCATGCCTGGGATTCATGAACACTAGTTGAAAGAACTGGTGTGATTTAATCATGACAGGAGAGAAAGGGAAGGGAGTTGCAGGTAGGAGGGCCCTCTTCAAATTCTCAAAGCACAATCACTCCAAACCAAAATTCAATTTAATCTGTAGGACTCCAGGTGGCAGAATAAGAGGCAATGAATGGGTGGAAGTGAAACAGGGCCAAAGTTTGACTTCATGTGCAACTTCCTAAGGAGTGATTTGAACTCCACGAACATGAACCAAGCACCTCGACACAGGCTGGGCAAGTTGCTGTTCTCTTGGAGCTTACATCTTAGTGGGGAAAGAGAAATGCATATGTAAACATGTAAATCAGCAGGATACATTGTGAGGAAGGTCATTGCTCAGTGAGGCTACAATAGAGTGATACACTGGAGGGGGCTGCAAGGGAGGGAGAAGGTAGGAGGGACAGCATTTAGTAGAATGAGCAGCACAGTCCCATAGGAAGAAGAATTTATTGCCTCCTTAGGCAATAAATTCCAAAACCTTAAACATTAGAAAGGAAATAGATTAATGTGCATAGAGGATTAAATTATGTGATCTGCAAAGTCATTTAAAATCTATTTCCACATAAAACATATTAATGCCATCTAAACAAAAGGGGTCTGGATACCCTCATCTTCTTCCCAAGCATCAAGTCTTTCTATAGTTAAACTGAGATGCTTTTATTCTTGGAAAATTTTAAGGAATATCTACAGCAATGGAAGAATCGGGTGTCGGGATGTGTTCCCAGGTAATAATGATTGCAGGCTGATTTGGCCCTTGAGGTGTGGCCTCATGGCCCTCTCCAAAAAAAATCAAGGACCTGCTACAAAGCACAAAGCCGACTGCAATGCTTGCTGCTTACTGGTTAGGCCAGCTCCTCTTTGCCAGGGACAAAGCAGAAAGCAAGACAAGACAGGTTCTGAAGCAGTAATTCAAAGCCTTCCTCGCTTTCCCATATGAGTCATTGCTAGTCAGAATATTACCTTTGCAGAGAGGCTTAATTCCAAATTTGCTCTTAAAGGGATATCCTCTCCTGATTTAGGTATAAACTTTTGACTCACAGGACAAATCCTTTCATTCCTTTGGGCCTAGGATTGCATTTATTTCCATGACAAAAGGGACTGTTTGGTATTTCAGCAAATGAAAACAAAAATATAAAGCCCATCTCCTTTTGAATGAGTTCCAAAACAGTTCTCCACTGGACTTCAGAAGAAGAGGGAGCTCTGGGCTGCTTGGTTGTGCATTTGCTCTGTGTTCCCTCTGGCAGGCGACCTCTCCATGCTGAGAAGGTTATCCGGATAACCAAGTAAGAAAGTACGTGAGGAGGCACAGAAAGAAAACAATGTGAGAGGTACTAGCATAAACACACAGTGTATGTTGTTATGAGGCATCACATGATGAGATACTGCTGGGGAGGGAAGAAGCGGGGAGATTCCTAGGAATTTTATGAGAATTTCCAGGGAGAACAAGTTTTGAGCTTTTTGTTAACTTAGAAAATTTTCCTTATTTTTAAAAGAGTATGTAATATACCCCATGCTATAAAATTCTAGACCTAGTAGATTTCAAAGCAGCATAATGGAAAATATAAATACCTGTTTTCTTTTCCTATTTATTTATTCTGTGCCAAAAGGAATATAGCCAAAAAGAGAGAAAAGGGGTCTCTGCAGACTTAGATGTCTCTGTGACTTGATCACTGCTAACCCAAAAAGATAATAAAGCGAAGCGTGTATCCGGGTTGCTGCAGCCAAGCCTGCCCAGTCTGCGGGGCATCCTCGCACATGGGGCAGCCGTCCCACCCCACACACTGTGAAAAGCGGACAGAGGCTGGGCAAAGCCCCCAATTTTCATTGGCACTGACCCCAATGATTTACAGGCCTTTGTTTCCCACGTTAAATGTCTTACGATCATTAAATTATTTATAACTCAATTAGCATGTGTCCAAAACCAGGAAGTTCATAGGAGACTGTGTGACTGGGAATTAGGGAGCAAAGCAACTTTCCAGTCTGTGATTTACTGGGTTTCCATTCTGTTTCCTGTTCGGATCCGGAAGTAGAATTTCAAGTATTGCTTTTCATGCTTTATTTGGGACCGATTTTAGCCCCGCTCTCCTTTCTCCTGCCATTTGCTGGCCATTAGCCACCAGCCTCTGCACAATGACCAGCTGGCCCCTGGCAGATCTTGGGCCCAGGTGTGAAGTCGCTGGAGAAGCATTTCAGGGCCAAGATGGGAGTGATTTCATTTTCCATTGACACTATGCAGAAATGAAGGGGATTCAAGTGCCTTCAGAAAAGCTTCCTTCCAGCGAATGGAGTTTTGGGGATTTTCCAGACTTGCAACTGCTTTTATTCTTGGAAGCATCATTGTTGCTTTTTCCCCCTTCCATTTATATCCCAGGAACTGATTCAGAAACCATAGAAATTGGATTTGGAATCGCTGAATGCTAGCAGACAGCTGACTGCACTCTTCCCAAGAAACCCTGCCAGCTGGGTTTGGGTATCGCGTGGTGTGTGCTCTGTCTGCCTGGCCCGCTGAGTCCTCTAACTCTAATAGACTCCTTCTTACACCAAAGTGCACTAGAACTAAAGTGTTTTGCTTCATTCTTTAGACATTTTGTGGTTTAGGGCTCAATCAGCCAGGGTATGATTTGCAATCCACAGTAACCGGTTTCAGAGCAGCTGCCCAGCGAGGCAGGTTTCATCTCGCTTGCTAGACGTTTTGTTTTTTTCTTTTTTTTTTCCTAAACCTCACACCTTTTATTTATCAGACTTGGATTCCAGTTCCCTGAGACTGTTTGTGCCACTGATTAGACAGGCTCGAAGGAGAACCCACCAGGCTTCCTGAATAAAACGCAGCAGTGACTATATTAAGAGGTTTTAAATTGCTCAAAATACTGTCTAAAAAACACTAAAAATCATGTTACTCTCTAGACTGAATAAAATCCTATAGAAATGAATTCCTGGACTTGACATGCAGCAAGCTGGCATGGGCTCGGGAGTGAGTGGGCTCAGTTAAGTGAGCTAAGATGAGATATCTGGCGCACAGGCGAGCACCCACCTGAGGAGCGTTTGGACATTATGATAGACAGCTCGTCTGTAGAGACCCGTCCTTCTGTGTCAGCAGCCCACCAGATAAATGACGTGTAAATACCACATTTAGGAGGGCTTATGATGATGCCAATTAATGGAAACCTTTTTGAAACAGGAAGGAGGTGAAACATATCCCTTTGCTGCTATATCACTGTGTGCCGGCACTGTTTGCAGTATCTCGTTTAACCAGGAGTCACCACCTGACTGATGGCTGATGTGGGGTCGGGTCCCAGGGTGGGGTCCCACGGTGGGATTACATGATGGGCTTGAGGTCTCCGGCTGATGGGTACCAGAGCTGGGACTGGAACTCCTGGCGTGACTGAGGCAGACACCTGGGCTACCCAGCCTCACCCATGATGCCCTCGCTAAGTGACACACAGGACTCACTGGCAGCAGGACAGCAAGGTCCCCCTACAGAGGCCCCCATTGCAAACCGATACCCAGCTTAGACAGCAGGTTCTGCAGTCGGCGTCTCGCCCCTTCAGATCTCATCGTGACTCACTTTGATAGCCACATTAAGGGTGGTTCAGTAATGATTTGATGAGTGCTGTGGCTCAGGGTCATTCACCTGCCCAAGCATTTCAAATTCCAGAAGTTCATGCCCTGCGTGGTGGGTGAAAAGTCTCAGGTCAACCATGAGCACACAGCAGCCAGGCGACTGAGGCAGCTGCCAGGGGTGGCACGTTGCTCAAACCTGTAATTTGGAGTCAAAACAAACAGATGATTAGCTAGGGTGGTCACTTTCAATCAAGAGTTTTCACATCGCCTAGACATGGCCTCAGAATCAGGCCTAGTGTGGCCGGAGGCTGATCTCGTGGTAGATGGCAAGTGTGGCCTGAGGGCCATGGCTGCCCCCTCAGAAGGCCTTGTGGAGTGGCTGGCCGAGCCTCAGCAGCCTCCTGTGAAGCGAGGAAAGGTCTTTCTGCCGGCCTCTGGAGATCAGTATTGAAATGCACAAATAAGGAAATGCTGGATGGGAATCCCACTGCCCTATGATACCGAGGCAGTGCATTTGCAGGCAGTGCGTTTGTAGGCAGTGCGTTTGTAGAATTGCTGTCAGAGGGTTTCTGTAACTGGCCAAGGTCACCCAGGTAGCCATTGGTAGAGCAGGGACTGGAATCCCAGACCCCCGACTTCCAGGCCTGTGCACCTTTCTTTATCCCAAACAGCCTTACAGTCAAGTGCCAGTGCAACCCCCGATTCCCGGGTTCCAGTCTTTGTCTTTTATAATGGGAATCAACCTTATCTTGATGATCCAGAGATAGTCATCAAGGAAGATTAAATTATCCCCTTAGACTCAGAGTGACCATATCATTTTCCCTCCGCACGAGGACATTTTTGAGAATGAAAAGGAGGAGACGTCTGTACCGGACACTGGATGACAGGCACCGACAGGCTGTCTGCCAGGGGAGCAGCGATTCCTGTATGTTGTAGAAAGTTTTTCAAAAGTCACCTTGGAAAGAGGTTTTGTTCCTTAACCTTCCGTTAAATACAAAGTTCCGTGAATGAAAACAACTCCCTTCCCTAAACATTCTAATAATGACCCAACGCTGCCAAGCCTGCCAGCTCTGCCTCATGGTCGTGTTGACCGCGTGAGACTATGTGAGTGTCTGCTACACAGCACACTTTCAGTAAACACGCTGTTGCCTCAGTAATCCCACAAAAATGTCCTACTCAAATCACCTGGCACCCAGGACATTTCCTTCTTTTTTTTCCCCCCGGTGAAATATAGAGTTGAAAACACTTGACGGCTCTTTCCCTCTCCCATGTGTTTGCAGGAGGGTGGTTTTGGTTCCTCGATCTTTGATGTGAACAAATGTGATGTTTTCCGCCACAGACAAGTAACCACATTCTTTTCACATTTCCAATGTTTTTTCAATGTACCTCCTTCAATAGAGGATCGATAAGGAAAAAAATCATTGACAGTCTCAATTAGATTCACTATTTGATCCAAAAACATAGCTTAGAACTCTAGCTTTTGCTCAACACTCTTGCCCTATGAGTGCACAGAACTTTAATTCTGATACAAACATCCCTGAATGTTTAGCTTTGACAAAGATGCCAAGGTGATTTGATAGGAAGTGGGACTGTGTTTGGGCTCTGGGAGTTTTTGATACGGTTTCAAGTCCCATCCAAAACCCACAGACCTCTAGAAAGTAGGTGGCTGCCTTCCTGCAGCAGCCCTGGAGTCTGCTGGGGGTTTTGAGCAGCTGCTGCCAAGCCAGGCCCCACCCGACACTTTGATGGGCACAGCCATGGTAGCAGGGGCTTGGACGCTGCCAGGTGACTCTAACGTGTGGCCAGGGTGGGAAGCACTGCTCACAGCGGTGCCAAAACCAGGTTCCTCCCTGTGTTCTCACATTTCACAGCCTCAGTGTAAAAAGTAAGATATGGGCACTCTGGAATACTATAAAAATATAGAAAAGCGTGGTATAGTAAATAAAAGGCTCACAGAATTTTGTCATCTAGAAACAATGATTATTAATGTATTAGTATGTATTAGTATGTGTTTTTACTCATTAACAGTATATCCTGAGATATTTCCTATACCATTTAATATTTTAAAAGATGTTTACACTGGCCACAGTAGCTCATGCCTATAATCCTAACACTTTGGAGGGCAAGGCAGGAGGATCACTTGAGGCCTAAAAATTAGCCAGGTGTAGTGGCACATGCCTGTAGTCCCAGCTACTCAGGAGGCTGAGGCTGGAGGATCACTTGAGCCCAGGAGTTCAAGGCTGCAGTGAGCTGTAATTGCACCACTGCACTCCAGCCTAGGTGACACAGTGAGACCCTGTTTCTAAAATAAATAATAAATAAATTAAAACATTAAAAAATACATGATGTTTAATTATTAGAGTACTCAATTTTATGTCTATGTATGCAATAATTTTTAACGGTTTCTTAATATTAGACATTTAGCACTTTTTAAAAACTATTTTTTTTTAAATCTGTATTTCTAACTTTTTACAACAAGGAACCATTGACTTTGAGATGATTGGGAAATCCATTCTCTTCTACAGTTTCCATGTCCAATAGACTTAAAGTATTAATCAGTGTGTTTATGTTTTGTTATTTTTCTGGCATTACAAAAAATTTTAAATGTATTGTTACTACCTGTATAAATATCAGCTTTTGAGAGAAGGACATTGTGTAGAAATAATGAAACACTGCAACTTTGGTTTGTATTATTTGTATTATTCTTTAAGTTCACATGAAAATTTAGTATGGCTTCAACAAATATCACAAGTTAAAATATCACCAAGACTCTGTTCAGACAAAAGTATCAGAAAAGTGAGCCAGGCACTTTACAGGCATGATCTCTTAACCTCACTGTAGTCCTGTGAATAAGGATTATTTAAATTTCATTTTAACTGCCAGGATTATTGTGAATACGCCAAGCACATTGCCTACACAAAGTAAATATCCAGTTAATGGCTGCTATTTTTATGAATTCCTTTTAACATATATTTATTGTCCTCTACTGGATTTAAGATGTTATATTTATCATCATCTAAGATTTTAGCTATTCCATCTCTTCAAAATAGATTCTATAATCAATGGCAGTATGGGAGAGTGACTCGCAGGTCTCTGAATCTCAAGGGGTTCCTGGAAGCCTTCCAGAAGGTATAGTGAAACACTCGGCTTCACTTTCCCATCCACGAGCTCCCTGAAAATATCCCGGTCTGCTCTCAGGACCCAGTGACTTACCTACGCAGAGGCCGTGGATGGCACCTGGAACTTCCTGTGTGCCCTCCTCAAACTCAGCCAATGCCATCATGCAGCAGCAGGCAGGTGTCTTTGCTGGGTAGTTGGACTGGTTGGCCCTGGGATTGCAGAACTGGAATGGGGAATGACATCAGGAAAGTTTATAATTATCAGGACAACATGGATGGCCATAACTTTAAGTTTTAAGCGATAGCACATTATGCGGAGGGAGATGCATGCCCACAGCCATGCTTCGTATGTAACTCGAGAGGGGTCTGAAGTTTGAAACAAGTGTTCCTAGGCACGGGTCATAGGGTTTGTTATCACCATACTCAATTTAGAATGGGGACATGTTGGTTCATGGTTACTGTTACAACCTTACTCATTTTAATACCTGAAAACATGCTTTCCCCATGCTGGGAATCGAAAGATTCTCCTAGGAAAAGAAAGGCTTGGCAACATTGATTCAAGAAGGGCATGCATTTTCCTCATTTAAATAACTCTAATGTGCAGGTAGATCCCCTGACCTCAAGCTCAGAAGAGTCCAGGCCTTCATGCCTTCTCTGCTCCTGCTCTGGGGCCAGTTATTGAGATCCCTGTGCCCACACAATGCACACATCCCACCCTTGGCCGCTCTCCATAAGAAATCCAGTTGCACCAAGCACCCCACTTTTTGCACCTCCCATTTATGTACTCCTCAGAACCTCACCACAACTCCCTTCTAAAAACATGGGTTCCTGACTGGGAATTTGATGCTGCCCAGGCAGCTTTGCTCAGAGGGAGCAGCTTTCTAGAAATATTTCAAGTAAATTTTCAAGTATAATTAAATTAAAAAAAAAAAAACAACAGTCAAAGGTGTGCAATTTGGCCAGTATCACAAACCAATTAGCCCTTTGTAAGTGGCACCCAGATCAGGACAGCTGACCACACCAGCACCCTAGAAGCGCCCTGTGCTGCCTCCTGGGACAAGGCTACCACCATCCTAAGGCCAACACAATGGGCTGACTTTGCCTGCTGTTGAATTTTGCTTACACAGAATCATCCAGTAGGTACTCCTTTGGGTCGGGTTCTTTCACTCAACATTATATGTTGATATTTTTCCATGCGGTGCTGTAAAATTGTATTTCTTGCTTCCCATAGCTGGACAGTTCCATCATAGGAAAATGCCACACCACGTTCGTCCATTCTACCGCCGATGGACATATGGGTTCTTTCCCTTTTCTTGCAGTTACAAGTTTATGAATCTTGTACCACGTGTCCCTGGTGAACTTTTGTGTGCACTTCTATTGGGTACCTCAGAGTGGCATTGCTGGGTCAGAGGGTACTGGTCACTTTAGTAGCTTTGATAGATATTGCCAAAACATCTTCCAACACGGTTATAGCAAATTATACTCCACCAGCAGTAGAAAACATTTCAAATTGCTTACAACAAACTCCCCAAGATTGCCGCATACATCTTCCATATCAGTTACTTAACTACTCAGCAAATTTGAAGGGAAATATATTTTTTCTTTTTATTCAAATATAAAGTGGAATAGGGATATGGGTAAAAGTTGTCTTGCCACCTTTTTAGATCAGCAAATGTTTGTTGAATGAAGGTGAGAAAAGATGAGAAATAATAGTACCCAATGAAAGACGTAGCAGTCTAGAAGGAAGGGCATTTCCCGGGGTGGGGGTACCCACACTCTGTAACTCCCACATTCGGTAAGTGTGTTATAGGTAAGCTGCAGAAAACGAGGCAGCTTGTCAAAGAGGAATGGCTCTTGGCCATAGTTGCTGCCCTGGGAGGATATTTGATACTAGCAGAGCCAGGGCAAACCTGGAGGAAACCACCTGGAATGATGGGAGAACTCCTCCAGGGAACATGGCCCTTTAATAGATCTCTGTTGTGTAAAATAATCCCAAAGCAGCCACCAGGGCATGCTGCTGCGAGCAAGTCCTAGACGGTATATCCTTCTGTGCCACAGACCCCATGCAGAG
Source organism: Macaca nemestrina (assembly GCF_043159975.1). Taxonomy (NCBI): domain Eukaryota; kingdom Metazoa; phylum Chordata; class Mammalia; order Primates; family Cercopithecidae; genus Macaca; species Macaca nemestrina. Next base: position 125,523,106 of record NC_092128.1, read on the forward strand.
TGCCCTCAGCTAAGCAGCAAGGAAGACCAAGTCTCCCGAGGGTTTGCATATGTGTATGTGTTTCCATAGTCATGGTGAATGACAGTCAGGGCTGCAGAAAAGCATTGGTAAAGTGTATATTTGAGGCTTCAGAAGTTTGAAAAGACTAGATTTCATAGGCCAAAAAAACTGAGAATTTGCAATTAGAACTTCAGTGCTGATGCTGGGAAGACTGGAGTTAGTTTGAGACATGCACCTGTGCAGAACTGGGTCCCTGGAAAAGGAGAAGGAAGGGAATCAGGACCAGAGTAGGGCCTGACACCGCTCATACTTGGCGTTAAATCAGAATTGCATTACACTTTGACATTTTGGTGGTTTTTAAAGTGCCTAGTACAAGTTAATTTTTCATTAATGAATTCTTTATTCGTAAAATGCTTAAACAGAGATTACCCTTTTGAGCATTTTGCCAGTGCTTCTGAAACTAATGGGGACCTCCTGTTGGAGGACACAGTCTGTTGCAATAGATGGCCACTGCTCTTAATCTGTGTCACTTCCCCAGGGCGGTGGGCACAACCATCACCTGAAGCATGTTGGAGATGCAGATGGTCAGGTCCTCCTAGAATCTCAGAATCTGCATTTTAGCAAGGTCAGGGGTAATTCGTATGTCCATTGGAGTTTGAGAAGCACTGGTAATCTCAAATGCTTTAAAAGATTACTAGAGTAAGATAGGCTCAGTAGGTACCTGAAGGCAGCATCCCAAAGACCAGAGTGGTAGGAGCAGGTGAACCAGCCTCTGAGCGCATTTCCCCCCCGCCCCAATCCCCAGCTGTGTGGAAGGTTGCCACCTTTGGAGTAGTCATTCAACAAACACGTGTCAACTGTCCACTATGTGTCAGGCCACCACATGGCACTGGCTGTGGCTAGTTGGATAGACACCATTTCTGCCCTCCAGAAATGTCATGTCCTCTGGCACATGACAAGTCACTTAGTCGTTCAGAGCCGTGGGTGAGAGCTCCAGGGGCTGACAAAGGAGCTGTGATCTTGCAGGACCACAGAGAAGTGTCCCAGGGCAGGTGGGACCTAGGGCTACACAGGGAGGGGTGAGAAGTCAGCCCATCAGCCTTAAATGCTCCCCCAAATCTTCCCATTCAGTGTTTTCTCAGTAGCAAACTCATGGGAAAATTGGTTGTTTTACTTAAAAAACTCATACTAGAAAGCTAGAGTTTAGCTTTAAAAATAAATTTTGAAAACATTTTTATTAACAAATCCTACCTTTCCTCCAAAGTCAAGGAGAAAAGAATAGGAATGAACAGTGGACCAAGTAAGCCTAAAACTCTGCTCTCTCCCCTGCTCATTTTACAGTTCAAGTGCCATTCAATTTATCGTGGCAAGAAGAGGATGGCATCATCAAGACCTTAATCTTCTAATACATCTGATCTGATAAGAATGTGAAAGCTATAAAATTAATTTTTGATCAATAACTACAGGCCTTTTGAGAGAGTGCCCTCCTAAGGAATTGAGTACCTATTTCTCCGTACAGTGTCTATCATGACCTACAAACCCTTTTCCCATGAGGTGTAACAGAGAGGGATTACAGCCTTAGACCTGGATGTCAGACTCTCCTGGTTGAAGACAGTAAGCCATGACATAGTGCCTGAGACCAACACAACTTTCAGGGTGGTTTCAGAAACACATAGGGGACAATGTTGGCTCCGATGCTGTACGTCCCCAACAACCATCAACTATTTGGAAACTAGAATTTCAGTGTAATTGGAGTTGGTGTTGCCCTAGCAAATGCTGTGGGAAGAGAGTCTCACTGTGTGTCTTCTCCTGTTTAAAGCCTGAATTTATTCAGGATATAATATCTGTGTTTAGCCACTCTACTGAAACTGATCTAGGAAGTGTTCCAAAAAAGGTATCACAAGGATCCCTTTGTAGCTACATCTGTGGGATTTCCCTCGCTCTGGCATGGCCTGGCCCCTCTGCGGCATTCAACAACACGGTCCTCTGCTTTTATCTTCCTGGGCTGCATGACCCCACCCTGCCCTGGTTCTCCTCTCCCCTTAACCCCTCCTTATCAATGTCTTAAAAGGTCTCTTCTATTGGAAGACACATTCTGTTGCAGTAGGTGACCACTGCTCCAAATCTGTGTCACCTCCCCAGGGCCCTGGGCACAACCATCCCTGGAGTGTGTTAAAGATGCAGTTGGCCAGATCTTCCAGAATCTCAGAATCTGCATTTTAGCAAAGTCCTGGGTAACTCCTATGTCCATGAGAGTTTGAGAAGCACAGGTCTCATGAGTTCCTGACATGCAAATAGTGCTGAGGTTGGTATGCTGGCTGGGTAGCTAGATACAAGTGAAAACCTTCCTGTTTCTTACAAACCTGGATGGACCCAAGGCTGCTGACGTGGGCCAGCACAGGCTACTCTTTTTCAGTGTTTCTGTTGTATTGCTGTGTCTCTCTGTGATCAGGTGCCACCCTCCCTGGCAGGAGGACTGCAGACAGGATGACCAAGAGCACTCTACACAGCCTGCTCTCCAATGCTCAGGGACGCCACCCACCCTCGTGGCTCCTTTTCATCCGCCTACACATGGAAGGCCCAAGAGGGCTGATGTGTGACTATCTCCACTTCCTGGCACCCAGTGTGAATGACTTCACTTACTAAACAGATGTTCAGCAATTTTATTAATAATGAAGAAAACACTTTGGTTTGACAAATAATCACTCCATTTTTTTCATTTGAAAGTTATTCCCATTAGTAGAGAAAGCAATGTATTACAACCACAAGAATGTTTACATGGAAATGAACCATCTGCAAAGCATCTCCCATTTTCCTTTTATATCAGCCAATGGGTGGTGGTGGGAGAAATATTCACCTGTGTATTTAACATCTATCCCCCTTCCTAGACTGTCACCTCCATCCAGGCAGATACTGTTAGTATCTCCACAGCACACACAGGGCCTGGCACGCATCCGGGGCTCAGTGAGCACTTGCTGAATGGTAAACAGATTAGTTCTCCTGGGAACGTTGTTCACACATCTCATAACACTCGTTTGGAGTGGATGGCATTCATCAGGCTGCATATTCCTATTATTTTATTGTATTCTCCACTAGTTACAGTGCCTACAGATGTAAAGGCATTGTTAATATTGCTCATAGGAAGACATGTTGATGGAAATGAGTCCAAAGGCATTATGGTTAGAAACTGGCCAGGTGTCATTTTTGAGAGATTAGGTAACTGTTTTCTGGTAGAGTGAATTGCCTGTTTGTTGCAAGTTGGGACTTTGCTGGGCTGGTTTACAGGGCCAAGGGGAAAGAGATAAGTGGATCTTCTAGTGAGAGGTCATCTGTTTTGAAAGCCTGGAAGATTCCATGAACTAAATCCAAGTCTTACAACACAGGGAAGTGTGTCAGACTGTGCAGGGATGAAGTCTCTGATTTAGTATGAACACAAGAGCTCCTCACACTGTCCTCTTCAGAAAGTCCATACAATCCAAACTTCTGAATGCTTAGCTGCTTACAACCATACATAGATTGAGGGATAAAACTCCGATATGAAAGAGAAGGTAAACCTTTTTTGGCAGACATCCCCAGGAAAAGGCGGCTCTCTTCTCTCATTGCCGCTGCTCTTTCAGAATCCATTTCAACAGAGGAGGAGTCAATGGGAGCACCATGCCTCTGACAGATATCATATGGCATTTCAGTGGCATTGTGTGTTGCCCTTCTTAGGTAAGAGTTCAGCCATTAAAAGAATGTCCTACACACCTTCTCATTTTCTGTGATGAGAGGAATGTGAGGTACTGTCCTTCGAGAGTTGTCATTTGTCCTAGTAGCCAGCAGCGTGACTGTGCTGTCTTCCGCTCTGTCTCCCTCTCAGCCTTCTGCCCAGCCACCACCACTACAGTTGCATTCTCTCCGTTTGAATTCCTGGTTCAGAGGATCACCGTAAGAAACAGACCCCTAGACACACAGCACTCTGCCACGTAATGGGTGGCTTTGTCTTCTATTTTGGATTACTGAGCTTCCCTGGGTAACTTCCACTAAACTGAAGTTAATATTAGAAGAACTTCCTCTTACCGGAATAGAAAAGCATTTAAGTGATGCAGTCAAGTTTGTACCATAATTAATTCAGTCATTTATCAAATATATATGGCCTCTGTGTGACGGTGACCCTGACTGGGAATGGAGCTGTTGAAGAACAGGGAATGGGGCCTGTTCTTCAAAGGCAGTTCCCTGCTGCCCAGTTCAGTCCAGTGGATCTGGGCGTCTCTCTTTAATCTGCATTAGGGGCTCTTTACTGATTTTTCACTATCCAAAAAGGACTTGGAGGGGAGACCTGAGCCCACTTCTGGAAGGAAATGATAACAATTTATTTAGATAATCTTTGTGCAACAAGGCAATTCACTGAAGAGATCTGTTCTCTAGGAGCCCCTGCAACCCCACCATAACGGGGAAGGCTCTACCTCTCCAGTCTTCAGGGCCACATTTCTCTCCGACCTCCTGTCTTCCCAGCACTCTCAGCCTTGCTCATGGAGCACTCTAGTCCTCCATTGACCTTGGCCTTTGGCAATGTGATTTTTCACCTGGCAGCTCCCCTCTGGTCTCACTCCCTCTTTTTGTCCAGCCTGCATGACACAGCGTCGCATCATTAGTGTTCCCTTACTCCCCTCTTACTGCCGAACCTGCAAAGTCCATGCCTGGGACAGTGCAGCGTGTGTCCTCACTGGGCTGCTGGCAGCAGTGGGGGGAACCACACAGCCATGCTGTGTGCTGCTGAAGAAATGCACAGCCTCCTGCCCCCACTGGCCTGCGCATTCCTGCCTTTCTGAGCTCCACTCACTTTTGGCAGGAGCTATTCCAACCTGCACGGGATCCTCACTCTCTCACAGACGTGAGACTCTTCCTACGGCCTCGCCTCTCTGTGCCTTCTCACTCTCTGTTCCCTTTCCCCTTTCTCCCCTTTTCTCCTCTGCCCACCTCGAAGCCATCCTTCACAGGACAGCTCAAGCATCAGATCCTCTGGGACACTTTTCTTAGTTGTTCAGTCTGATGAGGTGACCCTCATCCCCTCTTAGCTGAAAATTAGCAGCTGCCTCAACTTCTTCCCCAGCATGTCATGTGAGTGTTGCCGCCACAGCATCTGTCACATTGTGGAGTAATGGCTGACTTGCTTTTCTGCCATTTGACTGAGTTCCTTCAGTGCTGGGGCCAGTGTGCAGTGTCTTGTATTCAGCATATAGCTGATTAACTGATGAACTGAATAATTAATTAGTGGTTTACACTAGTACAGTGCAACCTTCGATGCAAAGATCTCATCAAAATAATTCACATGGTGGGATATTTTAGAAGGGTGACCAGGCTAGTTTGTAGTAAGAAAAAAATCAACAAGACTAGGTCAGGAATTCCTTTTTCGTCTACAGGCTTGCTATAGAAGATACTGAAAATCATCTACCTAATTACCTTTATTTTATCAGGTCGTATCTTAAATGTCGTGTCTGGGAGAAGAAAATGTGATATGTGATTATAACCTTTCCTGGTGCAACCTAGTAAGTTTCAGATTAACTCAAGGAATTGTGGTGATATTGTGGTCAAATCCAGGTGATTAAAGAGTCATTCTTTGAAACAAATATCTGTGCAATCAATTAAGAAATTAATTTGCAAATTTTACTTGCTTATAGTAATTGATATGTCATTCCTTTTACAAATAAATATAAAGAAAACTTAACTAAAAATACTTCATATCTCTCTTTCAGATTATGTATCCCAGAAAGGATATATTTTTCTCTTTTTTGGTCTTCCTTTTAGGTATGGCGTCTGTAGGAAATGTATTTCTTCATAGCTAAGTGCACCTCCTTATGAAATGTCTTCAGAGTCTACTGGTGCACATAAGTAATTGTGGGCAGCAGCCTGAGGATCTCGATCTCACATTTATCATATGCCTTATTGCAGGAGGCTTTGCAAGAGGAGGTCTAGAGCTACAACATCTTACGGATATGAATGTCAATTCAAATCCAAGAGATAGTTTATGAGGGGGAAAGCCTAGAGGAGAAGAAACCTAGAGGGATCAAGCAGCAGGGGAGAGTAATAAAGGACTAGAGCAGCAAGTTTTTCTTAACTCGAACTAGAATTAAAGCTGTGTGTGTGTTCATGTGTATGTGCCTGCATGTGCCTGCATTGCATTAATGCATGTGTGTGTGCATTAATGTGTTAGTGCATTAATGTGTGGATGTTTGTGTGTGTGCATGTGTGTGCAAGTAAGTGTGTATACATGTGTGGGCATGTATTCTGTACTTGTATGTGTGTTTTATGCATCTGTTTGCAAGCATGTGTGTATGCACATAAAAGTGTAAATGTACATGTGTGCTTGATGGGTGTGTGTGTATTAATGTATGCATGTAGTTCTAGAGTCTAGTTAGAGAAAGTGCATAAAGAAATAGGGATATGAACAAGAAAGCCATAGCTTAAATTATAGGAAAAAACTTTGCTGCCTATCAGTCATGGTTTTAAAATGTTCAGACTTGATATATTTCCCAGTGCTATTGGCAGAAAATGTCCCTATGACATTCCATACTACCTCAATCAAATCTAAAACCTTTATTCCAACATGTTTTATTGATATCAGTATATTTCAAATTTCTACCAGGTTTTTGTAGAGGTATTTTGGCCATGAAATTGACTAAATTATTCAAAATGAAAAATGAACAAACCTGGGCCAAGGCTTGGAGACTTGCTTAACTCAGTTCTTAAATTTTCAGATTTTCAAAATTACAAATTTAAAAACCATGCTGGTGTTTATGATATTCTTTGATTGCAACTTATGGTTGAAAAACTGTAGAGGGCTTTATACTAATAGTTGTGGATCTTAGGATTTTCATGAAATCTACATTATCATCATCTGCAAGTTTAGATGGGGCATAACTGACCCAAAGGATGGATCCCTCGGGGGCAATTCAACTGGATTCCAGCCAAGATGACAACAGTCAGGATCCGTTCCCTTCTGATCATCCATTGGGTGCCTTGATTTCCTCTAACCGAAAGACCAGACGCTATCTCAGGCTGGCTGCCCCACATGCCTCACTCCAGACCAAACTCACAGTCTGTAAACCTGAGCCTCCGACGCTCCTACTACCATATCCACTCGAACATTCCCGATTCTGACCTGGAGATGTCAACAACTGCTTGATGCTACTCTCTTCTATCTTTCTGTAGCTAAGCCATCCCCAAGTGTGTTGATTCACCCTGTTTAACTGCTATCGGGGGGTCCATTGTGCCCCTTCACCCTGCCATCTCCCTGGTGCGCTGTTTTGCAAAGCTCAGCATACATGAGCGTCACCTGGGAACCTTAATAGAGTGCAGATGTTGATTCAGCAAATCTGGGATGGGCTTGGGCTGCATTTCCAGCAGGCTCCCAGGGATGCCCCTGCTGCTGTGCTGCAGATGAGCTCTGAGTGGTGGGATCCCAGGCTCTGCTGTCGCCTCCTAGGGGTCTCTCCACACTCCCTGGAGGCCTAATGGGGCCTTCTCCACGTGGCAGTGAGATCTGTTTTTGTGTTTTTGTTTTAAGTTGGGAGAAGGAGATTATTTAATACTAAAAGGTGCAACATGGGATTGAGAAAACTAATTCTTAGTCATAAGTCGAGTATGCACCATTGAAACCACATGCTTTAAAAAGTAATGGCTTCTATCTTTATAAGAAAAAAAATCATACTATTTGAAAATTACAAGCTATTGTGGCTAACTCCATTTATCTCAGTTATAGAAAAAGAGTCACCTGTCACCAGGGCACTGCCAGAAGCCAGGCTTATTTTCAACAGCACTGGGTGCTCCAGCTTTGGGGTGCCAGCTCCTCCCATAAAGCTAATACATACCTAAGGATGATATTTCTTTGCAAGAGCTCTGCCCTACAGTTCGTACATCTCAAGAAGTTATGTAATTAAACTGTCTGTTTTGAGAAAAGTATAGATTCACACATACTAGCTGTAAGAAATGATGCAGAGAAATCCAGCGTACCAGCTTTCCCCACGGAGATGTCTTGCAGCATCACAGCCAGGATGAGACATTGACCCAGGCGAAGTCCAGAGCAACTCCACCACTACAGGGCCCCTCGCATTGTGCTTTCACAAACATGCCCACTTCTGGGTGCCATCTAGGACCCCCTCCAAAAAGCAGAGGTATTCTTAAAAACATACATCTGCACATGTTCCTCCTTGTTTGAAATCTGTCAGTGCCTTCTCAGTGCCTTTCAAATGAAATCTAAAGTCCTTACAAGCCTTGCAGCAGGAACCTCTCCCTGCCACTTCCCCTCACACTCTCAGCTTAATCTCTGCTAGGCTGTGTCCAGCCAGGCAGCCTTTCACAATCCCTCTCCTCCTGCCCTGCCAGGAAGGTCCCCTTCCCCCAACTCTTCCCCACATGTGGCGGGGCCCTGCTTGTCCTTAGAAGCCCAGCTGAACTGCTTCCTCAAGGAACCCCTCGAGAACCTCTCAGACCAGGTCAGGTTTCTGCACTCTTAGATCATCCCCATGGCATAATCACAGTTGCGATGCTGTGATGATTCGGTGAATGTCTGTCTCCCCACTGGATGGTAAGCTTCCTGAGGGCAGGAACAGCATTGGTTCCAGTCAATGCCATGTCCCAAGACTACTCATTTTTGCACACACTAATCCTAAAAGGACGATGACAACAGCAACCACCTACATGACCTAGACGCTCTTCTGGGTGTTGTGCAAATATTAACAATTTAATCCTTGCAACAAACCATGAGGGAGGCATTCTTCTACTCCCATTTAACAGACAAGGACAGTGAAGCTAGTAAAGATAAGTCATTTGCCCAAGGGGACCCCACTAGTGTTGGCAGAGCTGGGTGCAAACACAGGCATGTGAAGCTGGGACCCATGCATTCAAAGACCATGCCAGGTGCCCCCACTGCACACCTCATCCCCACACACCAGTGACGGGGAGGGAAATGTTCCTGCACTGCCTTTGATTAGCTACTTTCATAGAAGTCACACATATACAAAGGGACTTAATTCTAGTGGGACTGAATCTCAATAGTTTCCTTATTAGGTTGATTTCTGTTAATAGTTTAAGTACTGGGTATACATGAATTAGAAACTCTAGATTATTAGCAAATGCAAACTATAAAGCATTTTATAAATGTTATTTTGTTTGTCAGGGATGAGTGAGATATTCATTATACAAAAAGTAGTGTGGATTTTGAGGTAGAAAGTTTACTAAGGATCATACCATAGTATGAAATAGCCACAAACATTCAGTGAAACCCAAACACTCCCACTTAACCTCAAACTAACACTGAGTAATAAGGAATAGACTTGGGGGCAGTGCAAGTATATTTCTAATGGTGAAAAACATTCCCTAGTGAAAACTGATGTACGGTCTAGTTAATAAGAGCTCCTCTGACCCGCACACAACAATAGTTACATCCCGATGGTGATGTGACATTTTGGGTTTTGTATTTCTTTTGCAAATTGAGCTAGCATTTTTGATGAGTGGCCGGGCTCTGCTACCCAACCTTTGGACTGTTTCCAAGCATAAAATGACAATTCCAGATAATCCTGTCCCAAAGATCTGGGTCTCATTAGGAAGGAGAGGAAGCTGGGAGATGATCCAGTCCAGCCTCTCCCAAACCTAACACCACGGCCTTCCCAGTTGTTTCACCAACCATCTAAATGTTTTAGTAATTCTAAAAATCGATGCGTTTTTTCCACGAAAGGAAGTGTTACCACATTTTCCAAGTGGGAGGCATCTATATCCTTACTCCTTCATCCTCTCCTTCCCACCCCCTCACCCCCCACCACCCACACAACATCTGCAATTCTTAAACTAAAGCACAAATTGTTATAAAAGTTAATTGCACTTTCAAAGGAATGCTTGTATAGAAACTTTCTCGGCTTCAAGGAAAAATAATACGCTTTGAATGGCTGTTCAACAGCACAGAAATTAGCTGAGTAGAAGGCACTCATATAACCCTTAGGACCAATCCTTTCTGCCACCAACACCCCCCTTATAAAGACTTGACAGTGGGCCAGAATAAACAACTCCAGGATGAATCAGTTGAGACACAAGTACACACTTCCAGTTTTTCCCTTCTCTGGTTCCTGGCCTCAATAACCAGGCAGTCAACTTAAAAAGAAAAACAAAAGCTTGCTTCAGATTACAGATTACAGACTTCTTATAATATGTCCATTTCACCAGGCCCTGCTCTCAGCCCTAGGAAAGGCCACTGGAAGCCACCTCACACGGTCGGGGCATTGCAGGAGCCAGTAATGACCTTAGCTCCATCAACATGTTCTGTCAGATTGAGTGGGGCAGCCAGAGAAGCCAGAGTTGGCACAGGAACCAAAACGAAGGCTTCCCATCCTCCTGGAGTGAGCAGTTGAGCCTGGATTGGTGCTTAGACCTATAATGGGTGCAAGCAGCATTCATTCATAGTGGTTTTCTGGACCCAGGGATTTAGCCCCAGCCCTGCTGCTCCACTCCTTTTCTCGCTTCATTACCACGAGTCTCCTAGACCACCCAACGATGCCTGCATTTGAAAGACACTTCTGCTGATCAAAGCAGCTGACATGTGCCCTTGTAGTTCATTTCCAATTGTCCCCAAGGAGGAGAAATTCAAATAGTTTATCACTAAGAGTTAAAGAAATCCACTGAAATATTATTTGGTCTAAAATTACTATCATGGCGGAGCAGCTTCACCTTAGACGTTGCCCTTAAATTTGAAAGCTATTTAAGAAAGTTTAATGAAAGAAGAGAATCACAAAACGTTTTCCATAAGCAAAAGAAAACCTAAGAGAAAAGTTGAAAGTAGGAATGTTTTAAAGAATATACGAAGCGTGTTCTATGACTCACCCATGTAAGTTATTTGTATGTATTCTCTTGCATAGTAATTAATAATGAAGCAAAGCATGGCAATGATATATTTTCTTATCTAGTATTCTAGCAGACTCCATGTTTTTGGAAAATATCACTCTAGTTAAATCTCAAATATATTCAATCGGAAAATGGGTTTTCTACAACAAGATTCTATATCTGTAGTATATAGCAAATACAATTCTATTAAGCTAGTAGGATGTGATAGGAAAGTAAAACCTAGGGGAGACCAAAGCAAGGAAAAATACTTCCTCATCCAAACTTGAGAGCAATTTACCGTCAGCCCTACTATTAATAGATAGAATACAGATTCCATTTTCGTTACTCAACTGCCGTATTCATTATTACACTGTACAGAAAAAGGAATCATGTCTGTTGAAAACTTATATGTGATGTTCATGCTTGCATTCTAGTAATTCAACAATTTTTATCTTTTTATTGCTTGCTAATTTTTCAAAATAATAAGCTAAAGAAAACAAAATGTGCTGTTCTCAGATGACATATTATCTCTTTGAAGGACAAAATGTGCTGTGAAATAATAGAATGCTTTCAGCACTCAAGTGTGAGTGCGCGCTCGTACATGAGAGAAAGCCGTGGGGACTACAGAAACCAAGAAGCAGATCTGGCTGGGGAGGCCTTTGCAGAGGATGTAGTTGTGCGGGGAGGCCACACACGTGGAATTCCCAGGAGGGCTGTGGAGGCGGGGAATCTGCAGGAAAGCTATGGGGTGAGAAACGTGATGAGAAACAATTATTGTCTTAAAATATCTGCAGGGCTGTAAGGTAGAGAAGCAATACATTGCATCTGTGTTAAGCCAAAGGAAATTATCAAGGGACTGGTTTCAGCTTAACATAAGGAACAATTATGTAATAGGGTTGTCAATAACAAGAGTAGACTGCTTCTTCACACACTCCTAGTCACTCAGAATGGTCCAGGAGGAGTGGACAACCATTTTGGTAGAGTATGGGAAGGCAGGGGTCCTCAGTGGGAGTGGCGGGGGTAGGGGCGATCATCCCAATCTAGAAGTAAATTGTGCCCAGAACGGAGCTGCAACACTGCCCTACACACAAACACACACAAATAACAATCCCCAGCCCCTGCATTTCCCTCTCGGGTTTCAGGACCTCGTATCTTACTTCAATTCTTTTATTTAGCTGATGATGAAATAGGAAGAGCTTAGCACTAAGAAAATCCTTTTGGAGTTTGGCCTGGGGGGAAAATGAATCACTCCAACCAGGTCTGTCTTCTAGAAAGTATAGGATGAAGGGGCTCCTCATCATGTATTCCCTGACCTCCTGCTAGGCCTTTCGCTAAAACAGGGGCTGGCAAAGCACAACCTGTGGGTCACGCCCAACCTGCCGCCTGTTTTTGCAAATAAAGTTTTATTGGAGCATGACTGTATGTATTTGCTTACGGTCTGCGACTGTGTTCACACTATCCCAGCAGAGTTGAATAATTGGGACAGAGACCATATGATGGGTGAAGCTGAAAACATTTACTCTCTTGTTGTATTCAGAGGAGGTTTGCTGAGCCCTTCTCTGAGACGTGGCAAGCGCTGTTTCAGGCTTCCTCTTCTCTAGACTCAGGCCTGGGGCAGTAAAGCGCCAGCTCAGGATAGCATTCCCGACTCACTCATTTTTTCAGGCAGGGGAGCCATCTAACATCAAGTGCCTACGTGCAGGAACTGGTCTGTTAATTAGTAGCTCTCCTCATGGAAGGGCTAATATATTCTAGAAACAGGAGTACGGCCCTATTGCGAGAATGTCCTGAGCCAAAATTAAGATTCTTCTATGGCAGAAACTTGGCTGGGGCTTCTCCTGAGTTAACTTGGTAGTCGTTAGTGATTTTTTAGTCAGTTTTTCCTTGTCAACGACCCCAGGAATGAGTTTGGGATTACAGGGTAGCCTGGGAAAGGGAAAGCTTCGCGCCCTCCCCCGGAACAAGGTCTGTCTTCACACTGCTACATCCCCTCACCCACTTTAAAATGAAACTTAAAAGGAGGACTTCAGTTAAGTAGGAGGTGAGAAGATAGTTCATTTTAAAACAAGCATTAAATGAAAACCCACACACACAGAGCATACAAATCCAACCACGCTTACAAAACCACCACAGAGGGTCAGGCGAGACCCCTTTCTAAATGACAAAGAACAGGGGTAGGGTGGAGACTGTTCGGAGAGCACACTGGCTTCCCTGAAGGGAATTCTCAGCCGTACGTGCCCGGCACAGGATCCCTGCTAGACACGGGGCCAGCTGCCTTCCTTTCAAGCCGCGGACACATCCCTGTGTCCAGGCAGGCCGGTCAGCTGTGGTCAGCACCAGCTGCCCCGCTCCGTGGTGAGGTCCCAACGTGAGAGCAGGAGGGCAGGCCGGCGACCTCTGAGTGCTTGGAGAGAGGGATAGGATTCCTCCTGTGTGACCCCTCCAGTCTCACTCAGACTCAAGTCTGACTAAGGGGCCAGGCGCTTTGACCAGGGACTCTCTCCCCTCTCACTCCCCTCGCAGGAGTCACAGGTACATGAGTCCTTGTTTTACAAATGAAGAAAACACACCCAACATGATTAAGATGTGGCCTTCATAGGGGTGGCACCAGGGTTCCAAACCGTGGACTCCACTGAGCCCAGTGCCCACTGACATGCGCCAGTAACAGTGTAGCTGCCTGTGGTTCTGTCCACAAAACTGGCGGCGGGGACTTTCCACCTTCTTTTTTTGTTTGTTTTTGTTTTTTCACTCTTCAAACACTTTATGACGTGAATATGAACTACTGGCTCCATAGTTCTGCTGACAACATGACATGTTTCTATAACTTGAAAAAAGCAAGCAGTGGACTGCTCATTGGCAAAATTGAGCCAGTAATTTTTTAGGACGATTGTTTTTCTTCCTTTTACTGCTTCTCATCTGTTCCCCGCAGTAAAGAGGACAGGATCACAATGACTCAGGGAACACCTCCAGCCTGAAGCAGCACTGTGGGAGCTTAGACCTTAGGGTCGGCTTGGAAACCACAGGTGGGGTGGCTTGAGCCCCTCGGACACTCCCTCCCGAAGCTGCTTCTCCCCGTGCTACCCCAGAGGCACCGAGCGCCCTCTGCCCCCCGGCAATTCAATTCACTGGTTGTCCTGCTCCTGTCAGTACTGAAAGTTGCATGTTTGACCCTCAGGGGAAGAGTCCAGAGGCCCTTGGGTGTCCCAGCATGCTCTGAGGTCCCTGCTGCTGACCCCTCGTGCTGTCAGCATTCAGAGGCATTCACACAGCATAGCCTCCCAGGCTAACAGCTGTCGTGGAACAGTAGAGCAGCTAGACGTGGACATTCTGTGGCCCAGTGCTGCAGAGGTCAAAGGGACAAGCGCAGGGAGCATCTTTGCTTTCAGAAAAAACAAAACAAAACAAAACAAAAAAGCACACTGGTGTACTGGTCTTCTCCTGGTGTCTTAGTTATTATTCTTTTCTTTAGATTTTTGGTTGTCTTTTTTTTTTTTTTAAAGAGGGGCTTTTGTGCTTTTTTCCTAATGTTCATGGGTAAACCAATGTAAATGTGTGTATGTTTATAGAGACGGCTTTAAATCACAATTCTGTAGTAGAGATTGATTTTTTTAAAAACATGGGTAAAAATTGAAGAAAAATTTTAAAAGAACAGTTAAACCATCTTGGGCTATGGGTGAATATGCACCTCCCCATGGAAGCCAAACAAAATCTCTCTGCAGAGGAACATTTGCAAAAAGAATTTCCAGTCCCAATTTTTGAGTCAGATATCTTTTATTTCCTTGCAAATTACACATCTGTTTCTGGATTTTTGTCTATAAGAAGAATGAATGAAGATGTGGTTCTTACAGATAACTATAAACAAACCAGGAAGGATAATAACTCGTACCCCCCAATTCGAATTTGGGCAATGATCCAGAGAAGGGGAAGGCATTAAAAAAAGAAATGGAAGAAACTTTATTTTTAGTGGCAAATGGTGGGACTATGTATTTTATGTATGGTGAAGTTACCAAGCCCAACACTTGGCACTTGTAGACAATGTATTCTTCTAATCTGAATGTGAAGTATTATGTTTTCATTTGCTTGGTAATGAGGAATACTGGTGCTTCCGTCCCAGATCTCGAGCTGAGTGACTTCTCTTTCTGACATGTGTTCCTTTAACACACCTCTACACTACATGGCTCTGAGATGTCCTGTGACTCTTTCATGTGTAAAGTTGCCTTCCCAAAGGACTCACGTATTCCTTCAGGGCAGTGAGTACTTCTGATTCATCCTTAGCAGCTGCCTTCACACTACTTTACTAGATATGTTGTAGTTGAATTAATGAACAAAAGAACAAGCAACTTCTGGTGCCTGATGTGGATCTCAGAGCAGGGTGGAGTGAGCCTGGCCAAAGGGTCATCGTGCAACCTCTGTGGCTGACTCCACCTGGCCACGGAGCCTCTCAGCCATGCTCAGTATTCACTCACATGACTTCTAGAACGACAGTTCAACCAGCAAATAAACAGCTCCATATGGGAAATATTACTCAGCCTTTGTCATCAAGGAGTGAGTCATGGGCCTGAGCTGAATAGAAGATAGAAGAGAGAAGGTGTGTGGACTGGGTGGGACTCCGCCCAGCGAGGTGAACTCCCAGAAGCCCTGCCTCTCTTTACCTGCACATCATCTTGCTGGGATGCCTTCCATTGTGAGGGCCTGTCTAGGAAGACAAGAGTTGCACCCTGGCAGACAGCACTGAGCTGTCTCATGCAAAGCTGAGGAAGAAAGAGTGAGTTGCCCAGTGAGCTTGCTGGGGCGGTGGAGGCTGGGCTGGGCTGTGCAGTCCGCAGCTCCTAGCAACCCTTGGCACCTTTCTACTGCCTGGTGCTCATCAGCTCTCCAGTAAAAAAGAGGAACATGAAGTCAGAGGGGAAGGGAGGTAGCACAGGGCAGTCTTGAGTTTGAACAAAGAGCTGGCTTCCTGAAGTCAACTGGCCAGGTTTTGAAGCCAATTTTCCAGCAGTGGTCTTTGATGCCAACCCCATTGAGGAATTCTGTATCTCCCCCTACCTTCTACCAGATGTCTCTGAGCTCACCTTTGGTGATAATCATGTAATCCCTATCGTCCCCATGCCCCCACTACCCCATTCTGTCCCACCCCAGGTTCCGTGGTGCCGTTGGCTCCCCAGCGAGCTGGGAAGGGAGAGGCCTGCTCTGCTGGGGCTCCTGCCACCCTGGCTCTGCACTGCCCTTCCCTTGCAGGTCTGAGGCACCACTGGAGGAGGCACACAGCCCTCAAGCAGCAAAGCAGATGCCCTGGGCACAGGGGAGGTGCAGGGTGCAAGTGCCGGCCTGGCCCACAGACTTTTGGAGGGGAAGTGGTATTATTCACTTCAAAAGTATGCCCGTGTGTAGAGAGAGAGCCCCTGAACATGAGTAAGCAAAAGTCCCAGCACAGAGATTAGACAAGCGAAATGCTGGCCCGAGAGGAGCTGCTTACTCACGCTCTGTCTAGGAAGGGAAGCCAGGCCCAGCACATTCACCGCTGTCTGTCCTCTCACACAGAGGGATTTTGAATCCAAGCCAGCATCCTGTCCTTTCTCCAATGTCCCCTGCTCAGGAGTCAGGACTCAGCAAGGCCCACCCCAGCCACATGCAGGTCCAGTTCCAGGATTCAGGACACAGTGAGGCCTACCCGAGCCACATCCAGGTCCAGTTTCAGGACTCAGGCTTCAGTGAGGCCCACCCCAGCCACACACGGATCCAGTTCCAGGACTCAGGACTCAGCGAGACCCACCCCAGTCACATGCAGGTCCAGTTCCAGGATTCAGGACACAGTGAGGCCCACCCCAACCACACCCAGGTTCAGTTCCAGGTAAATCATCTGCTTTCCTCCGTCCAGGAGCCTGTTCCCTGTGTGTCCTTGTGTTTAAAATGGAAACGTTCTGAGAAACTGCCTGCCAGGGCAAAGAGTGCTGCTAGGCACACAGTAGGGACTTAATATGAATTTATTGTATTGAATACATAACAGATCAATGGGTATTGCTTTCTGAAATCTCTTTTAGCCGAATTTTGTTTCTTATAGTCCAATAACAGGTCAAATTCATTTCTGATTTACTAGCCATTCAGTTGCCCATAAAAAATGGAATGTGATTTAAGATTATTAGTTTAAAAACCAATGGAGGTAAAACAGGTATCACTGAAGACACGTAGGCAGAAATAGATTGCAATAGTTGCTGCCATGTGAAGCCTCAGTGTCATGCTTCATATTTAGAGAGATCTGTGATTTCTGAGGCCCTTTCATGTCCATAATCTCAGTACTGATCACAATTGCCCTGTGAAATTCACAGAACTGGTCCCATGTTAATCAGAGTACACTGAGCACTGAGACCCAGCGTGTTGAGATAACTGGCTGGAGATCATCCCATAATGGTACCATCACAGTCTTCACACAGTAGAAGTTTGATGATGTCACTGGAAGCATATTCCACAGTCCCTCGTGAACTGGCCTTCCTGTGATCACAAGCATCAGTGAACTCCCAAGAGGGTGGGACAATCTACAAAGGTATTCTCACTCTACTTAGTATATATTTCAAAAATCACAAGCTTGGTTTGGGATTCTTTTAATGTCTAGAAGGAGAATCATAGAGTTGAAAGTCCAGCAGTTTGGATATTCAGTTCCCTAACTCAAAATAAAGAGATGTTATTTTCAAGTCTTCTGCTTGTTAACTTAATTAGAGATACATTAGTTTGCAGCTGTGTTGGGCATGCCACAGCTTGGCATGTTTAGTCCAGAAGGCATATTATAATGTACGTGGCAGATTGTCAGAAATTCAAAAGGACTTTTTGAATATCACATGTGCATTTTCAAGTTCCCATGTAGATTCAAATTCAGTTTGACAGGTATCTTCAGATGCCTATCAGCTAAGAACTATTTATTAGTTGTGAAATAAAATAGGGTAAAATAAGGAACTGAGGAAAAAACATAAAATTTGTTAAATGAATAAAAGTTGTCTTCAAAATTATGACTTTTTCCATCCCACAAAAGTTTTGATTAAACCCATAATGAAAATTTAAATAAAACAGTGTATTTACTTTTGTTTAACCAATTACTTCATTATGACTCACAACTGTAGGTCTTCTAGTTTCCATTATTACAAACTATTGTATGGGTTAAATCAATTTCATAGACTAGTCTTGTTCTATAGTCACAATTTATAAAATTGTTTTTATGTGGCAAATTGAGTGTCTTCATAGATGTACATGATTATTTCTCAATTTTTAAGGACTGTATTTTTTAAGATATCCTTCTTTAGCCTTCTTTAACACTGATTTTTGTAAATTTTTTACAGATTTTTAAAATTTTCTTTTTGGTAATTTTTTAGCATAAAGTAATACATGGCCACTTTGGAAAATTTTAAAAACACAAAAACTATGAAGAGTAAATAAGAAAAACACCCCGAAATTTACCATTCAGAAAAGGTCATTGTTAACAACATGGTGTGTCTTCCTCCTGTCATGCTTCTGTGCATTTGAGCACATTTGAGATGTGTATACATGTTCATTTTTAGATTTTGGTATAGCAAAAGAAATGACCAATCCTGATTCAATGAAACCTCTGGCAAACTCACTGAGTGTCTTTTCCTTATATATTTTAAGTTCATCCTATAAATGAACTATCCATCCATCTTATTTGAGATTTTGTTAAATCTTTCAGCAAGAAAGCAGGAAAAAAAAATCCTCTGGCCTTTAAAGCCTAATTAAATATGTGACTAAGCTAGAAAGATTTTATAATGACCAACCAGAAAGTGGCGAGGACTGTCACTCTTCCCATACAGCCTGCCGCCTCCTCTGTCTACCTCAGGCACATGGAAACGAGAAAGGCAGAGAAACCCAGGATAAGTCATCCAAGACTTTGGTCACATGGCCATCCATTGCTTTCACAATAAAAATACAAATGCAACATGTGTGTTTGCATTTCATACCAGTAGGTCCAATAAGCTATCTACATATACACATGTGTACACACACACACACACATCCGTACAGACACTCTCCAGCTTACTACAGTTGGACTTACGATTTTTTGACTTTACAATGGTGTGAAAGCCATGCACATTCAATGGAAACTATACTTCTAATGTTACATTTTTTATCTTTTCTCGGGTGAATTGATGTCTGATATGTTACTTTCTTGCGATGCCAGACAATGACCGGGAGCCAGAGCTCCCAGTCAGCCATGCAATCAAGAGGTTAAACAGCCAATACTATACAGTGGACTGTGTCACCAGCATTTTGGGGATATTGTGTTTTGTGTTTTCCAATCCTTTCATGTCTACAAAATGCCATTTTCGACGACTATTTTCAGTTTAGGGTGGGTTTATGAGGACATAACCCTGTAGTAAATTGAGGACCATCTGTATATCTGGTAAGGAAAGATGGATAACAAATTCATAGGCAAATAATAATTTCATGATTATTATTAAGTTTCCCTACTTAATAATAAGTAGTGATCACTGCTAGGGAGCAGAGAATGCAGGATAATGTGACAGAATGTAATGGTGGGTACTTAAGCTAATGTAGTTGCAGAACAGGCTTTTCTAGGGGGTAGGCCTTTAAGCATACCTCGTACCTTGAAGATGCAAAGGAAGCAAAGATGCGAAGATCTGGGCTGGGGATGGAAGCAGAGACAACTTGGAGGTCAAAGGGAGAGACTGACAAGAGCCCAGCTCCTACCTCAGCAGCCGTTAATGCATAGCTGAGAAAACAAGTTAAAACAATTATAGTTTTGCTTAGACAATTCTAACTGTCTAAGTGGATTTGGGCAAATCTGGAGAAACTTCTTCTAATACTGTGTCTTAATAAATAATACAGATTTGCCCAGGCTTGTAGGCAGAGAGGTATACACCCCCATAATAGCCGAGGAAGGCCACAGGGCTTACCCCACAAAACCAGAGACATTTAAAAACTTAAAGGAGGAAGACTGCTTTTCTTTTCAGTTAAAATAAAGTGAGGATTTTCTTAAGAAAAATAATAATGAGACCACTGGCCTGCCCTAGATGTCCAACGAGAATGCACAGATAACTTCCTATATCCACTTTCCTGAACCAGCCCCTGACAGCCAAGTGGAGCACAGCAACAGAGATGAACCTCAAAACTACTGTGCTGTGACATAAGCCTTGCTCAAGAAGACAGTGTGGTGTGAGTCCATCTATGTTCTAAAGCGAGCAAAGCTATTCTGTAGTGAAAATGGATCAGGACAGCGGTTGCCTCTGGTGTGTGGGGGCAGGATCGACTGGGAGAGGCATTAGGGATGACAGTTACCGTTTCAATCATGACAGGAATTCAGATTACTCCAGCATGTGCATTCGTTAAAGCTCATTAAATGCTACACTTAAGATTAATCCTCTCACAGTTTGTGGATGTTACCTTAAAAACAACAATGATGACTGAAAACTAATATTGAACTCTGGTTAGTGATATGCCAATGTGAAGTATAATGATATCTCTACTTTACTTTAAAATGCATCCGAAAGCAGACTAGAGGACCACATCTGACAGACAGATAAATAGATATGTGATAAGGTGAATGTAGTAAAATGCTAACATAAGGATGTGTGCAGTACAATTCTTTCAGCTTTTCTATACATTTATAAATCTTCAAAATAAAATTTTAGGACAAAAAGTTACTTTCTTGAAGACCTAAGTCATAGGGCCTGCTGCTCTTGATGCAGTAGAATTTGTCTTCAGATTTGCAAGGGGTAGGGCAAACCACTAGCATTTTGTATGGAACTTGATACAAACACTTTTAATTATGTGGTTTTCAAATGTATAGACTTAAATTAATATTAACTCTTTCTTTGAATAAACTACTAAAATACCTAGTCTTAAATAAATATTTTTATGTAATTCTTAAAGTACAATGTATTCCTTTTTCTTTCTTCTTTCTTTTCTGATTTGATAAATATTCTATAAAGTAACTGTGTTTAATGGCCAACATTTGAGTAAGTCCATACGCAAATCCAAACATCTCAGTTTAGACAATAACTTAAGACAATATAGAGTGGCCGACTTCCCCTAAATGGGTCCAGATGCATGTTATGTTATGCTGCTGTTGCATTCTCAATAGTTAACTTTAATAAAAGAAAGTCAAAAGCTTATATATTTATTCATCTTCAAAACATTTCTGGGATGTTGTCTTAGTTAATTTTATGTTGCTATACCAATATCACAGACTGGGTAATTTATAAAGAAAATAAATGTATTTGGGTCATGGTTCTGGTGGTTGGGAAGTCCAAGGGCATGGCATTTGCATCTGCTTGGCAGCTGGTGGGGGCCTTCATGCTGTGTCAATCTATGGTAGAAGGTCAAGAGAGCATGCATGTGAGGTGGGGGGGAAGAGAAAAGGGGGATTTAACTCCCCTTTTATCAAGGACCCACTCCCGTGATAGCTAACCCACTCTTACAATAATGGCATTCATCCATTCCTTAGGGCACAGCTTTCATGATCTAATTATAATACCTCTTAAAGGTTCCACCTCTCAACACTGTTGCATTGGTGATTAAGTTTCCAATAAATGCATTTTGGAAAACACATTCACACCACAGCAGAGGTCAATGTTATTGTCACCATTTTCATATTTGAGGAAAGCATGACACAGAGAGCCTGGAGAGGTACTTCAAGTTCACACAGTGAGGAAGTGGCTAAACAAAAACCTTATCTTAGATTAATTAAAAATCTCTTGCTCTTTGCAGTTTTGTCTTAAATCTACCTAATTTGTTACTGTAATTTTTAAGTAATTTACTCATATAAGTGGTCTCACATTAAATTTTCTCATTACTTTATATTTCTAACATGAGATATTTGGTATAAGGATGGAACCAAGATCATACCTTGTTTTAATTAGAAAACCTAGACCAAGTCATTCTGATCCTCATCCTAGATTTCACTTAAATGTTGCTGTCTCCTTTTGGGTATTTGACAAGGGAAAGCCTCAGAAGAAACAACCTTATATGTTTTCTTTTGATACTTTAGTTATTAACCCAGGATAGTATTCAAGATTGACATGCCTTATATTGAATCAAATAGTATGTCAACTGCCTTCTTATTCTCAAGAATAGACATGTTGGGTAATTGGGCACTTAAGTTTCTTTGCAGTTTTTTCCATTATTAACAAAATTAATGAACAGCATTCTGCATAAGGTCTGTTTCCTCAGAATAAGTCTCCCAAAGTGGAATCATCATGATGTAGAATTTAGGCATACTTGCTTGTTTAAACAAATTGTCCAGTTGCTTCCCAAAATGTTTTGTGAATTAAGATTTACATCAAGAATATGTAATGTTGTTACTGTCTCCCAAATACAGGATCTTTTTCTGAATATAAAAGTTACTCATGCTAATTGTAGACAATGAAGGGTCATTATCTTCATTGATAATGAAGTGCTTCTAATACTTGTGCTTTTATTCATTTATTCAAAAAGTGCTAAATAAGCCCTGAAGGAGCTTTTGGGGGGTTATTTGGGGCTCATTTAGCAGTTTTTGAATAAATGAATAGAAGCACAAGTACAGGGTTTTTTTTAATATTGTTTTCTGTAATAGATTAATCTTAAATGGTATTTTTCCTTTACTGACAAAAGTTACTTACTCTTTGATTTAATAATAAAAATTCTTTGGTTCAACTGAGAGAAACTTGCAAGCTAATGTCCTTGATTATTTAAAATGAAAGCAGCTGCCTGTTTTCATCCCTCTGCATCCTGAAGAAACTCTTCTGCAACGTGTTCCAGCCCTAGGTTCTAGTTGACCCCGTTCACCTGTTTGGCATGAGGGGCCCAACCAACACTTACGGCTACCTGGACCACAGCCAATCTAGTTGGAATGAGAGTTAGAGGCCATAGTCTGTCAGCCGGGAAAGCAGCTTTTATTCCAAGGTGTGCTAACCGAAAGGCCACGTGTTATTGTCACAACCTTGTACCTACATCAGTGCTGACATCTTTAAAGACTTTAGAATTGGGAAATCAGGTTAGCCCTATCTGCATGTGTAACAGACAACCATACAATTGTTTCAACTTGAGGTTGCATTCAGAACAAACTCATTTCCCCCATACTTCTGGGGAAAAGCAGACCAGAGACGCTGGGTCAATCCAGAGTTATGGTTGGAAAAATGATGGAATAATTCTGCCCCTGGAGATAGGAGAGAGGGACTCCATCTTGTCAACTGTCATGGTTCCCATGTGAAAGTTATCGTTATCACTGAAATTGAATGAGAACACAGAAGGGAAGAACAGGGAAATCCCCACAGAGTTAAAGAGGATGTAAAGATTGCTTCATATTTAATGTTTGTGTAAGTGCTTTGGGTTGGTTATGCGCTGTCTGAACATGTGCTCATTTCCATGGCTCATTGCAAGGGCAGACAGTCCGATGATACTCTTTAGAATCATCCCCATGGGGAGGGAACAAAGAAGCCTATAAAATAGAAATGCACATGTAAAAAGCATTGAAGAAAGTGCCAGTGTATTGATTTTGGCCATGGTTTGTGCTCTACCACCTGGTTACTGTGATTGCAGGAGCGCCTTTGCAGATGAGGAAGAACCTGGCCAGGGCTCAACCCAACATCCAAAGCCAGAGGCCATATTTCTTCACTCTTAAGATAATTTGGGTTCAAATTATAGTCGCTTTACACACTCTCTGCCTCAAAAGCCCCAAGACTCTGTTTTGTTATGCTCGCCTAAACATGCCTTTCAAAGAGCTAGTGCTGTAAATACAACTTTATTATAATCCTCTCCTTTGCTTTTAAAAATGGATAACCACTTCCATTTATATGGTCCAACTTTGTCCCTTAATTTAAAACTTTTTTCTTGGATTAAGTTTGATGCCTTGAAACATTAAGGACCCAAGCATACAGGACTGTGTGTTGGTGGTGAGGGAAGTAACTGCATCTCTGCCTGTGCTTGGTGGATCAACATGGAGTGTGGACAAACACAGGGATGTGTGGGTTTCTCACTAGCTGAGGGTGTTTTTAAATGTTGTATTTTGATGTTTGTTATTTTCTGAATATTCTACATTAGACTTTTGATTTATTCTTTGATGCATTCATTTGAATAATATTTTTAATCTCCAACCAATTAGGTTTTTAATTTACACTTTGGTCACTGATTTTAGGTGTACAATGTTGTGTACACTACTGCCCAGTGTATGCTATGTTTGTAAACATTCTTTGCACACACAACAATGTGACATACTATATTTTTGCGAAGTAAAAAATTCATTATATAGTTATTAACTCAGTTATATTAGTGAAATACCTTGTGAAATTTATTTTTTGCCTACTAGAGCTCTTACAGGTTAATCTTGTCTTAGAGATTTTCATAGAATTTTCATCTACTGCCCATGCCTTTAAATTTCAACATTTTTTAATTTTGGCATTTTAATGCAATTTCATGCATTATAGGGACAAGCTATCACTTACTATGAATTGCACCTTATATAAAGATCTTTTATCACATTTGTTTTGCTGTATCCATCAGTGAGAATTTGTATTATCAGTCACTAAAGCTCACAAAGTTAGTAAGCTTTGTGACCAGATGACTTGGGCAGGAATGGGCGAGTCTCTGTGTGGAGGGAGTGAAGAAACTGCTAGCCTTATTACCTAGACCTTGAGGGATTGTTTTATTTTAGTTCTTCTGCATTTCTCAGTATTTCATGTGATATCTTTCTTTTTATTCCAGTTTGCCAAGGCACGAGTAACAAACTCACGCAGTTGGGCACTTTTGAAGATCATTTTCTCAGCCTCCAGAGGATGTTCAATAACTGTGAGGTGGTCCTTGGGAATTTGGAAATTACCTACGTGCAGAGGAATTATGATCTTTCCTTCTTAAAGGTTGGTGACTTTGATTTTCCTACACAAATAAAATTGGAGAAAATCTAAGTGGAGAAAGCCCTGGGCAGAATTCCACTTGAAGTGTGTTTATTTTTGCTATGGCAATGACAAGTCTTACAGAGCTACAAATGAGAGTTTTAAGAGAAAGCCATTTTACCAGCTAGTGTCAAGTAATAGCTAGAAAAGAATATCAAAGAGAAACAGGCTAATC
This sequence comes from Macaca nemestrina, assembly GCF_043159975.1. Classification (NCBI taxonomy): domain Eukaryota; kingdom Metazoa; phylum Chordata; class Mammalia; order Primates; family Cercopithecidae; genus Macaca; species Macaca nemestrina. The sequence continues at coordinate 125,548,021 of NC_092128.1, forward strand.
TGGAGTTCTGCTGTCATCATAGACACTGATGTTTATCCCTGACCATTGCCTCAGTCATGGTGTGTTGCCATACTAGCTCTTAGCTCTTTTTAAAAGCCCTGCTTTGCACCATTTGCCTGTTTCCTTAGTGTATTTCCTTAGTGTAAATACTCCTACCAGAGCTGATTTCAAGCTACCAAGAGTTTCACCCAGCTAGTCACAGAATTATTACTTCACAATAGGTGCTAATGACCCCATAGGAGCCAGCTCTGAAGGCTTCAGAGTTTCATTGAACTTTGGATGAGATTTACTTAGCCTTCTGTTTTTCTTTTTCCTTTCCTTTTTAAATAAGAAATAATGCAAGACAGATACAAAGTAATTCTTTTTAATTTCCATTTTCACTGGAGAGTGTTGAACCCCATGTGGCATGAGAGCACGGCGTTCCAGAACAATGCTTACTGCTCGTTATCACAGGCGTTAAAGGCGAACGTGCAGGGATTATTGCAAATCGTGGAAATGCTTCCTCCTGTGTCCATGACTGCAGTCATCTACCTGTTTTACATTTGTTGAGCACTCGTGGGCGTTAGGGTTCAACTGAGTGTCCTAGGGCTCCCTGGACCCATTTTAGACCTTGAGTTCCTCAAAAGAGAAATCGTGCATTTATGTTTTCTCTTCTTAGACCATCCAGGAGGTGGCTGGTTATGTCCTCATCGCCCTCAACACAGTGGAGCGGATTCCTTTGGAAAACCTGCAGATCATCAGAGGAAACATGTACTATGAAAATTCCTATGCCTTAGCAGTCTTATCTAACTATGATGCAAATAAAACCGGACTGAAGGAGCTGCCCATGAGAAACTTACAGGGTGAGAGGCTGCGATGCCAAGGCTGGGGGTTTATAAATGCAGAGAGCAGTTCCGACGGCTCCCAGTGAGCTTGTCACTCAATTCTACCTCGGAGAAGACTCTTATTTTTATCCAGTACATGTGCACTGAGTGCCAGCTGTGTGTAAGATACTGCAGGGGAAGTTACTGAGAAGATGGCAGATACTGGAATGGGAAGATTTAAGCGGGGTACCAGTGTTTCCATGGACATGAAAAAATACGGAGAGATAGTAAGAAATTGTAAAGATTCTGAGTAAAAGAGGGTATGACCAGACAAGCTGGGCAGGAATCGTGAATCTATGCGCATAGGCAGTGAATAAACTGCCAGTCTTTTTACCTGGACCTCAAGGATAAAAGACATACATACAGTAAAAATCAACTCACATTGAGGACAGTTTCAAGAGTCACACTGCTACACAGAAAACCGTGTGTAAGTTAAGGACAGAGAATGAGGTGTTCTAGAACTTTGAATTTTTGTGAGTAGGACACATGAGGCTCCTGTGAGAGGAAACAATGAAGGATGATAGAAGAGAGGGAAGTTGATTTTTAAAAACTGGAGACAGCAGTGATTGTGCCTCACTGTGCAGTAGGTTTGGGGCCAGGAAGGTTAAATCAGTGACTTCATTTAACGCCCACAACCTTTCTTCAAAGTAGGCATTGTACAAATGCTCCTTGACTTACGATGGGATCCTATCTGGCTGGACCCCGCCAAGGGTGAAGGCGTCATTAGGTCGGATTTCAGGGCTAATTGAATGTGTATTGCCTTCACACCATGGCGAAGTCGAAAATCTATGTTAAATCATGGTAAGCCAGGGACTGGCTGTGTTCTGCCATTTTACAAATAAATAAATGGCAATCAAGTAACTCCCTTGAGGCCCCCAGCCAGTGAATGGAGAAGCCAGCTATGGCCACCAGTCTCTGCCCCAGAGTTCTCAACACCCCTCCTGTGCCATGCAGTTCTGACAGGGAGGCAGTGCTGGTCGGAAAAGGGTGTGATGAAAGGGGTGCCCAGCAGAGGGAGTCATATCGGAAGTGACTGGAGCCCAACAGGGGTGCAGCTCTGGGACCCAAGGCAGCACCTCCAGGCGTGGCTCCTCGGTTCACCACCTATAAAATTGTGTGATTCCCCCACACCCCCTGCTGCTCAGAGCAGCCGCGCAAATGCTTGTGCTGTGCCTGCTTCCTGTGAGATGGCCTGGTACACAGGTTCCTACAGTGCGCCTCACGCGCTGTCTCGGAGGGAGGCAGCCTGTGCGGGTGCCTGGACCTCAGAGCCAGACCCTCTGGGTTCCTGCCCGGCCCCATCCCTCAGCAGCCAGAAGGCTCCGGAGCACATTCTCCAATCCCTCCGTGTCTCTGTTTCCTCATCTTCAAAAATGTGGATGGCATAGCTGCTAAAAAATGGTGAGGTACTTCCTAGGTGGTGCAGAAAATTAAGTGACTGTAGGAAAAGGTCTCAGCAGCTCCTTCCACTTCCTCGGTATAATTGCTTTTTAAACCAAGGCTGGGATTGTATAGATGCAGATTAGTTAATGTGATATCTTTAATAGCTAACGTAGGGCCTGCTGTAGGGTGAGCCTCCCTTACACCTGGGTGCCTGCCGCCTCCGCTAAGCCACCCGGAAGCGGCTCCTGCAGCCCCCCTCACCTGCGCTGGCCCTCCTCTGGCAGTCACTGCCTGGGGTGTGCTGAAGGCCCGCTCTGACTCTCCCTCTGTGCTTTCCCCACCCCACCCCCTGCTCTCTCTCTCAGTTCCTTGGTCTGTTGTCCAAGCTACCACAGCAGCCTGGACAGCCCTGTTGGTGTTTCCAGCCCTGTCCTCTCCTGAGTTCCATCCACCTGTGCACGGCTTTCTCATGAGTGTTTTCACGGATGGTTCTGCTGTCGTCTCCAACCTGATAAACAAAGCACCACGATTCAGCCCTCATGACCCCAGCTTCCTCCCTCGGTTCCTTGCTTCTGCACATCCACTGAAGAAGCCGTCCACCTGTTCCACTGTTTCCCTGCACTGCGTCTCCTGTCTGCAGGAAGCCTTCAGCCCTCACTTCCACACTCCTCTAAGATGTGTGCCTGTCCCCTCCTGTGAAAGCTCTTTTTCCTAGCAGCCTCGGGGGTGAATCCCTCCTTTCCCACATTGGTACTCTGTACACACAACACGCCCATTCCCTGCCTGGGGCGCTGGGCGTTGTTTCATGTATCAAAGGTCGATTTTCTCTCTGTTAAAATCACAGATGGTCATTGCACCATTGTGAGAATGAATGAAGATACTGCTTATAAATCAGCCAGCGAGGTACCCAGCCTCACTGTGTGTCAGGGTCTCTCTGGGCATAAGGTGGTTAGAGTGTGTGACATGTCTGTCCCCAAGCCTGTCAGCTCCCAGATCGAAGCCAGTGGGTCTAATTCATTCTTGCGGCACCCACAGCACTTGCACAGGGTTTTGTACACATATGTCGTTCTGTCACTGTTCATGTTTAATGTTATCGATGGAACACTCCCACTTTGTAAAGGCTTGAATGTGTTCATCCCTGACCTTTCCACATCTTCTTAGTTCTTCCTTGGAAACAGCTGTACAGTTTCAGTGCCCTGTGCATCCCTGGAGTCTGTCTGTCTCTGTCATACATTCAGATTCTTCTTGCTTCGTGTCCCTCTCACACCCTTTTCTCTAATGACCAGCTCCGCCTGGGCATGCAAGCAAGGTGGAGGCTGACCCCTCACCTGGCATCTGGGACTGTAGTGCTGGGGACCTGCCTCCCTGCCCTGCCTACCCCCTACATCATGTGACCATTCCAGTCCAACCGATCAGTCCCTCAGGACCCCCAGCTTACCACAGGCGTATCATTTATGCTGTGACCACTGACTAAACCATTCTCTTCCTTCCTCCCCATATTTCTAAATTTCTAATCATTGCTCAAAGCCCAATTCAGAGAAAACCCTAGCTTCTCCATGGCACTATCATTAACAATGTTATCTGGCCGCCCCCCAGGAAGTTCACTGGGCTAATCGCAGGACTCTTGTTTGCACCATGGCATCTCTTTAGCAGAACATAAATGTGAAGAGCACGTACATCCTTCATGGGAATTTAAAGGAGCTGGAAAGGGTGCTCACAGCAGTTCCATTCTCCCACAGAAATCCTGCATGGCGCCGTGCGGTTCAGCAACAACCCTGCCCTGTGCAACGTGGAGAGCATCCAGTGGCGGGACATAGTCAGCAGCGAGTTTCTCAGCAACATGTCGATGGACTTCCAGAACCACCTGGGCAGCTGTAAGTATCACATACACACTATCTCCGCCTCCAGTTCCTATGCGGGGGAGCTCTACAGCACTGGGGCCGGGGAGAGAAGCCATGTTTAATAAGTCAGGTTAATCAGAAACAAAAAGTAAGCAAAATATCTGACCACTAGAAGAGCATGTATTAACCACAGACGTAGACATGGTTTTTTTGTGGCGGGTGGCAGCCCAGCTGGTTGGCAGTGCAGGCCAGCCGAGGCAGATCCCCTGCAGGGACAGCACTTGTGTCCCGAGAAGAGCTGCTGTTCACAGGGCGGACAGCACCAGGGCCTCTCCCAGCCTGTCCTGCTGAGACTGGCCAGACTCCTGCATGCTGCTGAGTCTCCAGAGGCTCCCCGGCCCTCCTGAAGCACCAGGGCTGAATCCACCCCCAGCTGAGGGCGTGAACACTGCCACATGGAGTCACACACACAGCTGGGCACTGCCCATGGGGAGGAAGTCTGTCCATGTTTCCTTGAATGCTGGTGGCCTGGTCCCTGTCCCATTCACCAGTGAGGCAGCCTGTGGGGAAGCCTGGCAGGAAATCAGGGGCAGGTCGGGGTGGCGCCGTGGCTGAGGCCAGCACTGATGGGGAACTCTGAGACGCAAGCTCACACTCACCCAGCTCCCCTGGGCTTTGCCTATTCCTGATCGCCCGGCCTTTCTGTTCTTTAGAATAAGAAGTGATCACCATTTCCTGCTTCTCTGTTTCTCCACAACTGTGCAGTGGATGCCTGTTTGTTTTCTGCCCTCAAAAAAAAAAAAAAAAAAAGAGAGAGAGAGAGAGATCTGACATGAATCTTCAAAATCATCAACTAGAGGACTTTAGATTTTTGCATATTTGTTTTATTTTTTATTTTATGGATAGATTGTGATGAAATGCCCATAATACAAGATTTTCCGTCTTAACCATTGTAAGTTATAATGTCAGTGGCATTACACATCCACATTGGTGTGCAGCCATCACCACTGTCCACACACAAAACTTTTTCATCTTGCAAAACTGAAACTCTACCCATTAGACAGTAACTCCCTGCTCTCCCTTCCTTCCCAGCCTCTGGCCCTGGCAGGCAACAGTCCACTTGATGTCTCTATGAATTTGACTGCTCTGGGGCTCTCATACAGGTGGAATCATGTAGTATCTGTCCTTTTGTGTCTGGCTTATTTCACCTAGCAAAATGTCCCAAAGTTTCATCCGTGTTGTAGCATGTATTAAGAATGTTCTTCCTCTTCATGGCCGAATAACATTCCACTGTATGTTGACACTACATTTTGTTTGTCCATTCACCCATCTACAGACACTGGAGTTGCTTCCATCTTTTGACTGTTTGAATAATGCTGCTGTGAATATGAGTATTGAGGCTCTTTGTTTTATAGATACATTATTCCACCAGATACCCATCCCGACACCTACTATGTTTGCAAGAAACTGAACACTTTATTTTACATTGCAACATTTCATATTATGAGATCAAGGTTAGCATTTCTTCAGCTGTCTGGTGGACAATGGGAAGGTTAAATTGTGCACATTTTTTAAATGAACCTGGAACAGTTATGGGGCCAGTGTTTGCCATGGATCAGGTCAGGCAGCCCACAATAGCAGGCCTCCATGTTCTGTACAACAACTGTGGGAAAGACCCACAAAGAAATTGCTGGAAAGGGGAATGATGGGTGGGCTCATGCAATAAAAAGACTCAAATACTACAGGGCTTTGAACTATAGGCCAATATAGCATTGCTTTAAGAATAAATAGAAAAATAAGACAAATAAGAATAAGCCTAGCAAAATCAAAAGTCCATAAAGAGCTGACATTTCAAGCCAGTAAGGGAATAATTCATTATTCAATAAGTGGTCTGGAATGACTTAACTATTAGGGGTGAAAATATCAAAGTGAGAGAACTATAAAGGGTTTTTAAAAAGGAACTAGGCATGTTGGGTTAGTCTCATTGGAGAGTGCAAATTCACCATCGACCTGATACCTGAAATTCCCTTCTTCCCATCTAGAGGCAAGTTGGGACTGCTGCCAGGCTCCTGTGGTAAACGAAGCCCCTCTCTTGACTGGTGCTGCTTTATGGCTACACATTCCTGCTCAGGACGGGTCTCATTTAGTCTTCACCAAAAAAAAAAAAATCTCATGAGATGATTTAAGTGTTTTATGGACAAGATGTCTAAGATTCAGAAAAATTTCACAGTGTGCCCAACTTTTATGTTTATGTTGAAGTTGGGCATTAGAAGTTAGAATGAATGGGTTTACTTGAAAGAAAATTAAAATAAATCCATCACCCACTCCATGTAATATAAATTCCAAATGCATATTAAATACATATAATATTTAAAATATATGTAAGTGCCAGAAGGAAACATAAAGTAAAGATGAATATTTTGTAATATCAAGTTGAAGAAAAGCCAAAATCTGACATCATAAAAGAAAACTTTCATGTAAAATAAGTTAATGGCTACCAGGAAAATATTGTGCAATGTCTGATTGCCATGAAGAGGGTTAATATCCTTGCTATATCACTCCCTGAAGTCATCTTTAAAAGACTAAGAAAGAGATGAATCTCTTAATAAAAACCTGACCCAGAACATGAGCAACCTCTCCTTCTCTTTCTCCCTCTCTCTCTTTCTCTCTCTCTGTCACACACACACACACACACACACACACAAAGATGGCCAAGCAATAAAGTAAAATGTTATTTCTAATGTAGTAAAAAGGTCAAAATAAAATAAGAAAGCATCACATCTTCCTTTGTGAAGTATTTGGGTTCCTTTTGCTTTTAAACACCTGGGTCAGCTGGGGTGTGGAGAAACAGAAATTCTTATGTTCTGCTTGTGGGCATATATGTTAATAAAACCAAGCTTGGCAATACGCCTGCAATATGTATCTAAAGCTTCAAAGTATGTATAGCTTTGACCAATGAATATCACACTTATGAATAAGAGAAAAAGAAATAATAATGAAAGTGAAAATCATAAGAGATGTACAGACATATTCTTATACAAGAATCCTTGCAGCCTTACTTATAATAAATTTTCTGAACAAATTGTATATCTAAAAATAACAGATTGGTTGAATAAATTATGCTGCAGCAATGCTATTGATAATCATGTTAGATAGAAGCATATTTAAAGGCATGGAAAAATTGTCATGTTTTATCTGGGTTTTTAAGGTTATAACACAATGTATAGTGGGATTCCAATTCCTGTATATACATAGACTTATATGTCTATATTGATTAACTCTGGATGAGTCTCATGTCTTTTTGCTCTCTTCTATTATCCATATTTTAAACGATGTGCCTGCATTTCTTTTTTGTAACAGATGGTCAATACTAGAATCATAAACAGATCTTAAGTTTGTTGGCAAACGTTTCCCCTGTTAGGAAAAGATGCATTTTTCTTTTAAACATTTCTCTCTTATACAACGATTACGTGCTTATAATAGAAATTTGAAAATTATATGTGAGTACAGGGTAAAAAGTAGAAAGAATGGGATTGCACGCTGCAGACCTAGCTGCTTTTAGCATGCCTCTGTATGACCTTGCTTTCTCTAGACTTCTGTCGCAGTCTCTCTGCCTCCCTCCTCACAACGTCCATCCCCCGCTGTCACTGTCGTGATGCCAGCCTCCCCAGCCTTCATGACTCTAAGGAGCACCAGTGCGGCATTAGCGCCCTTCGCCCTGGTGGTATCCTGGCTTCACAGTCACATGGGAGATCGATCATCAGCTTTTCTGTTTGAAATCTAAATTCTTCCTGACTGCAGGGGACCTCGGGACCCATGAACTCCTCTAGTTTACTATGTCTTCACAGTAAAAGATATCTGCATGACTGGACTCTAACAAATTTGGTGGTTAACCTGCTTTTTCTATATAGATATAGCTCGACCTTCAGACTTCTCAATACTGATAAAAAGAAAACTCGACAGATGAGAAGAAAACCTTTGCAGCTGTAATTTGTAATCAACTAATTATAAAAACTGCAAAAATTGACCAGATAGCTAAGATTTTACACAGTCATTAAAGTGATCTGCACTGTTAACATTTCACCCTCTGTGCACCATTCTGTGCTTCTCTCTGGTTTGGAGTCGAGAAGGTTTTATTTACAGGCCATGACTTAACAATCCCAGAACGGCTGACACATGCAGTCACTCAAGACTGGACACAGCAAGGGAGCAGTGGGTCCATGCCAAAGGCTCAGCCAGATGAGACACTCTAGCTGTGGCAGGAGATGCCAGGGAATGCTCCATGCCTAAGCAGATTGTAAACAAGGAACCTCAAATTCATGAAAAATTCTCGCTTGTGTGGCCTGTATCAGTAATTACTCTCTGCCTCAGTTTCCACAGCTGACATGTAAATAAAAGCAGTTCATGGTTCATCTTCTTTTCTTGTCGGGGTCTCTTAAGTGATTCTACAAACCAGCCAGCCAAACAATCAGAGAATAAGTTGAAAAAATTGTCTTCATTTATTGAACATGCTTAACTCAGGCCTGGGAAAGGGCGTCATCAGTTTCTCATCATTCCTTCCCTTTCACTGAGATATGCATCTATTACTTTTACATTTCAGGCCAAAAGTGTGATCCAAGCTGTCCCAATGGGAGCTGCTGGGGTGCAGGAGAGGAGAACTGCCAGAAACGTAAGTCAGTGAACAGCCTCAGACCCACATGTGACCGCCCCTCTCTTCCTTCACTTACTTAGGTGATTGGATTTGTTTTCCCTTTGAAGACTCCGAAGAGTTATTTTATTACAGGGCCAGATGTGAACTGGTAGGTGAAGGACAGTCTTGCAAATCTCACCGCATGTGGTTAATCCAGGGTGGGCTATTTTGGGTGCTTCAGCCTGTCACAAATAAGTGAACACCAGCAGGTGCCGGGCACGATGGTTCTCGCCTATAATCCCAGCACTTTGGGAGGCCGAGGTGGGCGGACCACGAGGTCAGGAGATTGAGATCATCCCGGTTAACACGGTGAAACCCCATCTCTACTAAAAATACAAAAAATTAGCCTGGCGTGGTGGCGGGCGCCTGTAGTCCCAGCTCCTTGGGAGGCTGAGGCAGGAGAATGGCGTGAACCTGGGAGGCGGAGCTTGCAGTGAGCCGAGATCGCATCACTGCAGTCCAGCCTGGGCAACAGAGTGAGACTCCGTCTCAAAACAACAACAACAACAATAAGTGAACATCAGCAGGTACTCCAGCCCTGTCCTCTGAACACAGCACACTTTCCCGGGAATGGAAGACTTGTCCCTGTTGACAGCAGTCCCCAGGTTTCTTGTTTCCTCTCCCTCCCTGGCTTTCTTTGGTATCCACCTACACAGAAGCCTGAGCACGGTTTCTCATGGGGACTTGTCCATGTGGACCGTGCTTTATGATGGAGAGGGCCATTCTCCCGGGTATGGCTGTCTGGCTCAGCCTCTCAGTGGCCAAGGAACCTGTGGACATGAGCTCAAAAACAGACCCTATGTCCTTAAGCTGAATTGTGGGGTGGCTGTTAGACCCTTCTAAACACTACTTCCCAGCAGGTATTTCTGTTCTTTGTATGTGCTTCCTGCATTGCCCAAGATGTATCTAATTACTTAGCAGGTCTCAAAGTGTAGACTTGATCTGATCAGTTCTCTTAAGTGATGAAAAATAAATCAGGAGAAAAAAGAGGCAATCAGAAAAGGGCATGGTTTGACTTAGCTTGAGTGTGATTTCACTGGAAGCAAATGTGTCTTCACTTTTTCGTGAAAAAGTCTGCGAGCACTCTGCGACGTCCCTGGGAATTGATCCTACCCTCACTCTTCAGCTCACAAGGGACCTTTGCTCTTTTTCAGTGACCAAAATCATCTGTGCCCAGCAGTGCTCCGGGCGCTGCCGCGGCAAGTCCCCCAGTGACTGCTGCCACAACCAGTGTGCCGCGGGCTGCACGGGCCCCCGGGAGAGCGACTGCCTGGTAAGATGCCCCTCCGGCAGCCTCCCTGGAGCAGGCTGTGGCTGCACTCTCTCCACCCACACCAGGACAGAGGACCTCCTGTGGGGGAGCTGTCAATTAGCATTTGTAGTAACAGACAGGATATTGCCCTCTGCCTGGTGACAAAGTATCTTTAGTATCCCACCTCCACCACTCACTGAGGCCTTGGGAAAATGATAGGACCTCCATACCTCCATTTCCTCACCTGACAATGATGCATAACAAAGTCTCTCCCAGTTGAATGCTTAAATGATGCGATGCCTGTGATGTCCAGCATTAGGACCTGTGCACAGAACAAGCACTAACTACTACATGCAAGTATTTGCATGAATGTGCCTTGTTGCCAGCAGCACACCCTCTTTATTGTTTGACATCGGCTACACCTCCAGAGACTTGACACTGTGAGGTCCCTAAGAGACCTATGGAGAGCCACACAGGTCTTGCTAACTGGGGCTGCTTTAGGGCCTCCTGACACGGATCCCTCGGCTCCTCCACCACTGCTCAGGCACCTCCTGAGCTGCACCTTGCCCTCAAGGGGTCCTGAAGTACTCACTCTTGCCCCATTACTGCAGAAAGTGCCAGCAGAAGCCTTGCTGCCCCAGCGGGCTCTGGACAGCACTGGAGGGTGCAGGTCAGAAGTGTCTTGGAAGCCCTGGAGACGCCAAGGCTGGTGGATGTGACTGCTGGAGTGGGAGCTGGTGTGACGAAGCCCTCCCTAAGACTAAATGCAGATCTCTTTGTGGTTTCAGGGAAGATTTCTAAATTCCAGAGGCTGGACCCGGACCCAGGAATTGTGACTTGGTTGGCCTGGGCTGTTTCTAATGTGAGCCCCAGGGAGAAGACTGTGAAGACGCAGGGTTGATCCTAGGGAGAGCCCCCGCTGCACTGGGTCTGGCCCCTTTACAGGGCATCATTCTAGCAAGGTTTACTGCCATTCAGCAATACATTAAAAAATGTACCCTCAACTGTACTTTATAAGGGAAGCCCAATGTAATCTGAGTTTAAACATAATTTCACTCCATAGTCACCGCTATAATATGTGAACTCCATCATCTGTATGTTAGTAAAGAGACGTATTTTTATCATAATCCATAAATTATGATAGGTGGGACAGTGCACCTAAGAAAAAAACGGACTTTTTAGAGAAGGGTCTTTCTGACTCTGCAGAGGGCACCAGCTCGGTTTTCCCCACTAGTTGAACACTGAGCTGTGAAGATGGCAACTTGAGCTTTCTGACGGGAGTCAACACAGTGCTGCGCTTCCTCCGTGTGTGGCGCCGAGTGTCCTTACCTCACTTGCCCAGCGTGTCCTTTCTCCTCCACAGGTCTGCCGCAAATTCCGAGACGAAGCCACGTGCAAGGACACCTGCCCCCCACTCATGCTCTACAACCCCACCACATACCAGATGGATGTGAACCCCGAGGGCAAATACAGCTTTGGTGCCACCTGCGTGAAGAAGTGTCCCCGTGAGTCCTCCTCTGTGGGCCCTCTGACTGATCAGGCATCCTTGTCCCGCTCTGTCTCCTGCTGAGCCCTGGAGTATCCCATCTTGGAGAGTCTTTGGGTGGATGTGTTTGCCTCGCTAGGGGGAGGCAACCCTGTGCCTGTCCAGGCGCAGAGGTGAGGGGCTGCCTTGCTCCCGAGGAGCGGGTAGGTGGTGGCCATCCCCACCCACGGGGGCTGCTCAGTGCACAGGGCAGAACTTGGGGCCAGGCCACCTCACAGGAGAAACACCTGCTGCTCAGCCCTCACCACTCATCCAGCATCCACAGCCGAGGGTATTCAGTTGTCTGCTGGGCACAAAGCCGTGGGCATGTCACTATTTAGTGCTTGTGCCAAGCAGGTATTTAATAGACCGAAATCAGAGAGTCTATCAGAAGACCTGCCTTCTTGAGTGGTTAAAATTCTAGTGAAAGTTATGCCTCTTAGGAGTATTGCAGAGGTTTTGTCTTTGTTTTCATTTTGTTTTGTTTTAATGGTTTGGGTTTGAGTTTTGCTTGTTTGTACTTACATTTGTCCTGGTGGCTCCAGAGTTTAGGGAAATTGTGACATAAAATACTTCCTGTTAGAGAAAACAAAACGTTGTCTAATGAAAGAGTTTTAGAAGCCAGTCTTGATCTCTAGAAGGGGAGATTAACTGAGAAAAAAAATTGAAAGAAAAACTATGAGGGGTAGATTTTACCCTGCCAGATTTGTGTACATGAAAAATATTACACTCTGTATGGGGAAAAAATACAAAATAATAAGCCATTATAAGGTAAATGACAAACGAAGCTAAAGAAAAATGTGCCACACTGATGACACAGATACAGTCTTTGAGATAGGACTTAATAGAGCTTTAAAATCCATAGGAAAACACCTCGAGCCTGAGATACCGAGAGCAGACGGTTCACAGAAGAATCACCAAGGTCCTATAAATATTTTTGAGGATCTTCTTGGGGAACTTAAAACAGGAACAGGCCGGGCACAGTGGCTCATTGGCTCATGCCTGTAATCCCAGCACTTTGAGAGACCAAGGGGGCTGGATTGCCTGAGGTCAGGAGTTTAGAACCAGCCCGGCCAACAAGGTGAAACCTCGTCTCTACTAAAAATACAAAAATTAGCTGAGCGTGGTGGTGCTTGCCTGTAATCACAGCTGCTCAGGAGGCTGAGGCAGGAGAATCACTTGAACCCAGGAGGCGGAGGTTGCAGTGAGCTGAGATCACACCACTGCACTCCAGCCTGGGTGACAGAGCAAGACTCCATCTCAAACAAACAAAAAAGGAACACATAGAGCTCCTAAAAATAACACAGAAGTCAGCTATCAACACAAATGAATTACTTTAAAGGTGGGAGCAGGTGGAGGAGAGGGCTGAGGTGCCTGCTGGGACACAGAACAGCTGGCCCCTCAAGGGACCCAGGGCCACGTCGGGAAGGGCCATGGAGAGCAAAGCTGGCATCAGCCGCAAGAATAAAATGCAGCCTCACCTATAGCTGCTTCGGTGGAAGAGTGCTCTTTTTAGGTTTACGCATTTTTAATGAGCATTCCAACTTTAACCATAAGCCCTGGGGACAGATCCTACAAGGAAGAACATGAGCTCACAGAGGTGCTTTAACCTAGTGAGCAACGCCATGCTTTTTCCCTGACACCTGTTTCCTGCCCTGATGAAACACCTGTATTATCCACATTGCAGCCTAGAATTTATTAAACTATTGAACGGAATTCCTTTTCTATTTGCAACCTTTCATTCTTTGTCCTTAAAGTAAATAAAGCCAAAGGAGGATGGAGCCTTTCCATCAGCACTCGAGAGGAGGACCTGGACTGTCTGTGTGAGGCCCGAGCACCTGGCGCCACCGTCGTCACCTTCCTTTCATGCTCTCTTCCCCAGGTAATTATGTGGTGACAGATCACGGCTCGTGCGTCCGAGCCTGCGGGGCCGACAGCTATGAGATGGAGGAAGACGGCGTCCGCAAGTGTAAGAAGTGCGAAGGGCCTTGCCGCAAAGGTAGGAAGCCCGCTGGTGTGTGAATGAGGCTTGTTCTCAGCTGCTGAGGCTGGGCTTTCATGCCACCTCCAAATGAACACTACTTCTTCTTCTCATTAAAAAACAACTATAAATATCATTTCTTTAAAATAGAAGATAAAGCTGCAAAGCCAGGTTAGGCAATGGGAAGGCACTGAAGGTTGTGATAGGGTGGGGGGCTCCGACGAGAACAGTGCACAGAGCCAGCCCCTCAGCAGCTGCCAGATGCCCAGCCCTGGGGAGAATCCAGGGAAGGCAGAGCTGGAAGCAGTCCAGTTCCATGCGGCCCAGGGGAAATAATGAGGAGAATGCAAGGTCGGTGTGCGGTGACAGGGATGGCATCTCCTATACCGCCGTAGCCCCAAAGTGTGCTATAGGTCCTCGTGTCCCCCTGCCCCCCGCACCCTCCCCAGCCCCGTCAGTGTTTGTTGAGTGAATGAAGGCTGATATGGCAGTGGCAGTTCCCGCGACTGGAATTCCTTCCTGCTTCCCTCTGCCTGTGGATCCCTAGCTATTCTTAATCCACCAATGTGAACGGAATACACGTCTCTCTTATCTCTGCAGTGTGTAATGGAATAGGTATTGGTGAATTTAAAGACACACTCTCCATAAATGCTACAAATATTAAACACTTCAAAAACTGCACCTCCATCAGTGGCGATCTCCACATCCTGCCGGTGGCATTTAGGGGGTGAGTCACAGGTTCAGTTACTTGTATAGAGAAAAACAAAGTCTGCCTTTTTAACTGGTAGAGACAGGTGATCAATAATCACCTGTTGTTTGTTTCAGTGACTCCTTCACACACACTCCGCCTCTGGATCCACAGGAACTGGATATTCTGAAAACCGTAAAGGAAATCACAGGTTTGAGCTGAATGATCGCATGAATATAAATGGGAAATCAGTGTTTTAGAGCGAGAACTTTTCGACATATTTCCTTCTCCCTTGGAATAAAAACATTTCTTCTGAAATTTTACCATTAATGGCTGATGTTTTGATACTTTTCAAAAGTACAGTTTCCCTGCAGGCAAAAGGGGACACGTTAAGCCCAGGCTTAGGTCATTCACTGCGCATGTGAACACGCTTTCTCCCTCCTACCCGGCCCCAGCCAGCTGCCTTGGTGGCCCATAACCCCTGCGGGTAGAGGGAGAGGACAGGGGTAGGCGAGGGGCAGCCTGGGCCTCAGGCTTTTGAAACTGGATGCCAGAGCCCTGTGGGGCCACGGGCAAGCCTCGGGTCCATGACTGCCACCTGAGCTCCGCTTCCTTCCTCTCTAAAATGGGAAAATTAGACTTATATAACACAACTGTTTTAGGGTTGGAATCAAATAAGGAAAATCTGTAAAGCTCCTTGTATGTGATACCAGATCCATAATTGGCAGATAATCGCAGCAGGAGCCTCTTGGGGGTAATCAGATACCCTGCGCAGCAGGGGCCCCAGGGCCACAGCCAGAGGGGCGGCGGGAGACATGGGGAATCGCTGGGGGAGGCGGGAGGCAGCCGTGAACTCTGGCTGGCCTGCATCCGCCCATTCGCATGTACACTCAGAGAAGATGATAACGAAAAAGAAAGCAAATCCAATTTTCCCACTCACTGTTCCTATAATACAAAGTCCCTGAGAGTCTAGAGTAATGTCTCATACAAAAAAGAAACTCCTGTGTGGTGTGTGTCTGAGTCTCCTCTGCCTTACAGGGTTTTTGCTGATTCAGGCTTGGCCTGAAAACAGGACGGACCTCCATGCTTTTGAGAACCTAGAAATCATACGTGGCAGGACCAAGCAACAGTAAGTTGACCACAGCCAAAGAGCCTGGTAGATTACATTTTGCCTTTTTAGTTGGAAATTAGGCTTAACAGGAGAGTTGCTAAGATAGGGCACAGAGCTCCTGTATCTCTCGCCGGCATTCCCGAATGCTATCTCACATGAGCAGGCACAAGGATCAAGACTGAACGACCACTGGCACAGGCTGTCTGCTAAACCACAGACTTCTCAGCATTCGCCAGTGCTTATGCTTCTGTGTCCACTCCAGATCCCACATTGCACTTAGTTGTCAGATCTTTTCAGTCCATTCTAACCTGTAATAGCTCCTATGTCTTTCCTTGTCTTTCATGGCCTTGACTCTTATAAAACGTGTTGTTCAGGTACTTTGCAGACTGTCTAACCATTTCAGTTCGGCTGGTGTTTTCTCAGGATGCAGTTGAGGTTATGCACATCTTATCACGGGGACCAGATAGACTTTTTAGCACCACTCTTTAAGAATTTCCACATTTTCAGCTTTGACAGTGGAATAGACTTGCAGGTGCTCACACACAAGCATCTTTAATATGGTAATGGTAATCATCAGTTTAGTGGTGTGGAGGAGGAGATGGGAATCTCTTAGTAAAACCAGCCTTGGAAGCAGCCCCCTTATGAGAACTGCTGCCCCTACTTGACTCCTAAAGCACTAGATAATACTGTGCAACATTAAAGAGAGTAAGAGTGCATGAAATATGCATTGCCTCCCATAAACTCCCTTGGCTCTGAATCTCTGATACTAAATATGTGGCTACCATTGCTTCCCAGAAAAGCCTTTTTGCTCTGAATTCTCTGGAATACCTTCTTTGCCTGAGATTCTTATAAAAACAAGAGATTTAGAGCAAGTTTCTTGGATGGCTGGTATGAGCCAGTTGGCTTAGTTGTAGGGATTTAAACAAGATAAGGGTTACTTACTTTTCACATTTAATGAGAAGTCTGGTGATTCCAGCTCCTACTGAGGCAGGGTGGCCACAGGTTCCAGGTCATGACTCACTGAAGCTCCAGGCCTGCCCTGCAAGGACCATCTGGCTCTTCCCTGGTGTCTGGCCTCCCTGGGCATATGTGGGGGAGAATTCCTAATGGTATTGGTTACAGGCTCCTATGCAAGACCACTCATCAGTGTAGGAGAAAGGAAAAAGATGGGGGAAAGAAGAGCAGCAGGGAGAGGAGAAGCCTCTCGATGATACTCTAACCCCCTGCCATCCAACATCTGAACATCAGTCTTTTCATCCAGTGCTCTCAGCTGGCCCAGTCCCCAGCCTGGGGTCAGATGAGAGCTTCCTGCAAATGCAGATCTCTTTCCTGTGGCTCCTTCTCAATTACAGACAGCTCCTCCACAGGGTGCACTCTGGCCTTTTACTCCCTCCCCAAACCAGCCCAGCCCTCCCAGCCTGCATCATCGTGGTCCTGCAGGGGCTGGAGGTTCTCACACCCATCATGGTCTGGCAGGAGCTAGTGGTTCTCACACCTATCATGGTCCAGGAGAGGCTAGTGGTTCTCACACCCATCGTGGTCCAGGAGGGGCTAGTGGTTCTCACACCCATCGCGGTCCGGTGGGGCTAGTGGTTCTCACACCCATCGCGGTCCGGTGGGGCTAGTGGTTCTCACACCCATCGTGGCCCCCCAGGGGCTTAGTGGTTCTCACACCCATCGTGGTCCAGGAGGGGCTACTGGTTCTCACACCCATTGTGGTCCAGGAAGGGCTAGTGGTTCTCACACCCATCGTGGTCCAGTGGGGCTAGTGGTTCTCACACTCATTGTGGTCCAGGAAGGGCTAGTGGTTCTCATACCCATCGTGGTACGGCAGGGGCTTAGTGGTTCTTATACCCATCGTGGTCCAGGAGGAGCTAGTGGTTCTCACACCCATCGTGGTCCAGCAGGGGCTTGCTTAGTGGTTCTTACACCCATCGTGGTCTGGCAGGGGCTTAGTTGTTCTTACAGCCATTGTGATCCAGCAGGGGCTAGTGATTCTCACACCCATCATAGTCTGGCTAGGGCTAGTGGTTCTCACACCCATCGTGGTCCTTCAGGGGCTAGTGGTTCTCGTACCCATCATAGTCCAGGAGGGGCTAGTGGTTCTCACACCCATCGTGGTCCTTCAGGGGCTAGTGGTTCTCATGTCCAACGCGTGCCTTCCTGCTCCTCCAGGTGACTGAAGACATCCCCCCTTCAGTCTGAATGACTTCCATCCAGTCATCTGATATACACATTGGACCACCCAGTAGCGTCCTAGCATCATGTTGGATGGTGAAGAAAATGCCACAGTTCCTGCTCTCAGGACCTCACAACCTTGGGCATAGCTTTTTGGAGGAAGGCCCGGCTTCCCAGGCATCCCTCCCAGACCTGTTCAGAGGCCCCTGCTCCTTTCTTCCTTTTGCCCACACTCACTGTGCTCTTCACACCAGCTCAAAATTATCTGTTTACAGGGTTGTATCACCACCAGATCAAGGGTCCTTGAGAGGAGGAAACATATTTAACCTGCACAGAATTTAGGACAGAGAACATCAAGTGTTTGTTCAATAAATACATGAATGGATAGAGGGACAGGTTGGGTGGTGGACAGAAGGACAAATCCACACCTTTGAAGTGTATTTGGCTGTTTGAGAGGCTTTTTTAGAATATGTTCTCAATTTCCAAGCAAAATGAAAATGGAGAAATATAATGACATTAAGGCATTTTATTCATCCTCCCCATCTGCCACTGGGGTTAAAGATACTAAATAAACAAGGAACTAGCTTTTGCCTGCAGGAACTTAAAAAACACCTGCAGTTTTCAAAAGTTGCAGTGTGTGCCTCCCACAGCATGACTTACCATCATTGGAAAGCAGTTTGTAGCCAATCAAAGGTGGTCTGGAAAAACAAAGTTTTCAGGGATACATTGTTTTTATAATTTTCACCACATGATTTTTCTTCTCTCCAATGTAGCGGTCAGTTTTCTCTTGCGGTCGTCAGCCTGAACATAACATCCTTGGGATTACGCTCCCTCAAGGAGATAAGCGATGGAGATGTGATAATTTCAGGAAACAAAAATTTGTGCTATGCAAATACAATAAACTGGAAAAAACTGTTTGGGACCTCCAGTCAGAAAACCAAAATTATAAGCAACAGAGGTGAAAACAGCTGCAGTAAGTCACTGCTTTCTCTTTTGTTTATGGAATTGGTTCTAATGGGTCCTTTATTTTTATTTAGAATATTGAAGGGCTATTCCCATTTAAAATCCTTTTTTCAGTTCCTTAAGAAGCAAATTAAAATCTTAAGATTCCTAATTGTGAAATTACCATGTGAATTCCATTAAAACTTTTTCCAGATCATTATCATTCAATAGGATGAATTTACCCTGAGGTTTAGGCTACCAATTATTTGTAATTTAAGTAACTAAATTTAGTATTAGTTATATTACCTTTTAGCTGTAGGTCACTCTCTGCGCATTTCAGCCTGTAAAGATTGCAGCTACACACACACACACACACACATACACACACACACACAGAGGAATGGAATGAACACTTTACATCAACACTTCCTGTTCTTACTCTAGAGCTTTTGAAGCTGGCAAGAGCCTGGCCTGTGCTGGGCTTTGGCCATGGCAGCATCAGCTTTGAGTCAAGTGCTGGTCTGGCCTCCCTAGCTTCGAGGCCCCTGTCAATTCCCTTCATCTATTTAGGTTTTGGCTTCCTTATCCATAAAATGGAGATATGAATGATTCCCACGCCATAGCGCTTTGAGAGAATTCAGTGAAATTCTGTGTGTAAAACTCTTCCATGGTGCCTAGCACATAGCACACAGCCAATGGCCCAATGGCCCCTATCGGCTGTGGGATTTGTCATCCGAACATCACCAGCTCTGCTCCAGGCTGCCCTGGGCACCATCAAAACACACCCTGTGCCCAGCAGCACCTGCCCCTCTGCACGCCTGGCCCCTTCAGCAGTGGCGGTGGCTGTGGGAGCACAGAAAACAAGGAGTCCCATCTGGTTTAATTGATGCCATTGCCAAAGGGGAGGACTCATGGCACCCCCTCTCAGGTGCTAGAGCGCCTGTCCTCCACTGTCAGGCACATTTCAGTTTTCCCAGCAGCCAGCACAACTGTTTTGTCCTTCCAGTCACTGTCGGCCTCTGGGAAGCCCAGTCTGTGTCCTCTTCCTTCAGGGATGCCCAGCATGTCCGTGCCACCCAAAGTCACGGAGCACAGGGCCCCTCCCGGGAAGGTGCTGTCTCCTGCGGCCCTTCGGGTCCCTGGTCTGTCACTGACTGCTGTGACCCACTCTGTCTCCACAGAGGCCACGGGCCAGGTCTGCCATGCCTTGTGCTCCCCCGAGGGCTGCTGGGGCCCGGAGCCCAGGGACTGCGTCTCCTGCCAGAATGTCAGCCGAGGCAGAGAATGCGTGGACAAGTGCAACATCCTGGAGGGGTAGGAGGTTATTTCTTTAATCCCCTGGCTTTGATCAAAAATAAGGCTCCAGGTTGTTGTTATAGCTTTACAGGCATTCTGTTTGATTTTTTTCCTTTTATTCTTTGCCCTTGGCTTTTGGAGGTTTTGGGGTTTTCTGTGGGGAGATGGGAGGTTGTTTGATTGCTTTATTTTTTGGAAAAGTTAATCACAATAGGAAATAAGCAAGTATTGTTACCTAATTTAATCCAATAATTTATAGAATTTCTTTTCCTGGAAGTATCTTAAATTTGTCTAAGCTACAAAAAGTTCCTAAGACAAATGAGACAGTCATCAGTGGTTCATCTGGCCAACACTGTGGCCATTTGGGCTCTTCTTTGCAGTGCCCGATTCCTGGTGTGTGAAAATAAATTAACACAAATTATATTGCCAAGTTAATATCTGTTTTATGTGCCCCCAGCATGTGTTGAACATCAAACAGTACCAGGAGCTTTAAATATACCCACGGACAAAGAAATAATTCATAATGATGCTTGTTGAATTTAGTTGCAGTCAATAAAAGGTGCAGTTTGTGGATGCTCTGAGGATCTTGATATTGACATAAGGCTTTGAACGACAAATGAGGACAAAAAATAAATAGGAAAGTAAAACTGAAGGATAGAGGCCAAGGCCATGTTTTAGAAGATTTAAAGAAAAAGGGAAATTTGGTGAGCACCATAGGAATTACAGAAGGCTGTAGGAAATCTTCCTGTTTTACTCTCTGGGCATGGACCACAGCTTGGATCCAGAAATATTTAGGAACAGGATAAGAGGACCAAGTTCAATTCTATAGGAATTCTTTAGCTGATAGGCTCAGAACGAATCACATAATCAGTAGTGCTGCTTCAACTTCAAGTAAGGAATATTAATGCAACCCTTACGGCTACAAATGGACAGTGGTCTCATGTTTTCAGTTTTCAAGTGTTTCTTAAGAGGCAGGGTGATGAAAATACCCATGTGGGGAGTCCCATGTCCTTCCATTAGTGTAGAAAAGCCTGGTGTCCAGCAGCACCTGCTCCCTCTGCAAGCCTAGCCCCCTTCAGCTAGGGCAGTGACCAGGAGAAGCAGCACAGAAGACACAACCCTGTATCATATTTTGTTTAATTGGTGCCATTGACCAAAGGGGAGGATGAAAGGCACACACATTTTTGTTGTTGTATTTTGAGACAGAGTCTCACTCCATCACCCAGGCTAGAGTGCAATGATGTGATCTCAACTCACTGCAACCTCTGCCCCTTGGTTCAGGCGATTCTCCTGCCTCAGCCTCCCAAGTAGCTGGAATTAGAGGTGTGCGCCACCACACCCAGTTCATTTTTTGTAAGTTTAATAGAAACAGGGTTTCACCATGTTGGCCAGGCTGGTCTCGAACTCCTGACTTCAAGTGATCTGCCTGTCTCGGCCTCCCAAAGTGTTGGGATTATAGGCATAAGCCACTGCGCCTGGCCAAGGCACATGCTTTTGAGAATAAACACTCCTTGTTCACTGCTGGAGGATAGAACTATGCTTGACTACCAGGCAGAGTCCAATCTTCCTGACAAACAGCCACACGTCTGCTCTGTCTTTTCAATCAAACAATTCTTGCTTAACACTGATCTGTACATCTTGAGGGATGTCAAAATATTACAAGCTAAGTTTTGCACACCTGTGTTCCACACTCACCATTTTTAGTAATAACCATTGAGCAAGTTCATTCTCCCTCCTTCCTTTTTCTGTCACTTAATCTAAAATTATCATTTTTCCAGCTTAATTTCAATAACCGTGAATCTGGTATTAGAGGCAGGGAACACCTCTTCGGGATTGTCTTTTCTTTTATCATGTGACTTGCTTACCCAATGTGCAAAAACTATGCTGTAGAAAATGCAGAAAAGGTATCTTGATTATGAATGATGCTCCTGTGTTTACTCAGAGAGAAGATGACCCAGGATTCAGTTAACAAAATCAGCTGATTATATTACTGTATCGTCCTGGAGTCCCAACTCCTTGACTATTACCTCAAGTTATTTGGAATTTCAGAGAGGTGATTTGTGTTCCTGCAACAATGTATCAGGGAAGGGCTGACAGGTCTCCTCTTCCTCCTCTCAGCGAGCCAAGGGAGTTTGTGGAGAACTCTGAGTGCATACAGTGCCACCCAGAATGCCTGCCCCAGGTCATGAACATCACCTGCACAGGACGGGTAAGAGCCCCTTGCTGCTATCCACATCCACTTCATGGAAAGGGCCTTCACAGAAGCCGAACCGTGACGATGGCCCAGGGTATCCAATGTGGGCAGGACAGCCATCAGAGCCACTTCCCAGAGAAGATGGCAGGCTCTAACAGTGCTGTCCAGGCAGTGTGTCTGTGACATTAGCACACACCCGCCTGTGATGACCATTCACTCTTTCTGCTGACACCTCCAACCTTATCTAAGCTTATCACATCCTCACATTTAACAGCAGCTGTTTTCACCTGGTTTCCTCCATCCCTGACCTAGTCAGCATTGCTTTATCACTTTCATCAAATGTCCTCAAATTTTTAACATTACTTTATAATTAATTGAAGAAGTTTTAAAGAAATTCCTAGCAAAACTTTTTAAGCTGCACAGTTTTGTATCTATATGTTCAATAACATAGATACAATATTCTTTACAATATTCTTGTAAAGAATATGAGTGAGAATTCGCACCCCTCTCACACCAAATGTCCTGATGTTGTTAATTCTCAATGTTATTATATAGGGAGCTCTGTTTGTATGTGAGCTTAAACAGCCAGTTGTAAATCTACTAACTGAAAACATTTTTTAGACATTCTCTAAATTGGGCAGAAGATGACAGGACCGTGTTTTGAGGGATAGGCTGCCAGCATGACTGGTTACAAAGTAAAGCCTTGGTTTATAGGTTTACATGGTGTGGGTTAAATTTCCGTCATTAAAATAATTGGCGATATTGACATAGTCATCTAGATGTGCTGGCTCTGGGCACGTGCAGCCTCTGAGTGGACAAAACCGACATTAGAGAACTTAGCCAAGGGGAAAGCCTTTCCCTGCTGGTTTTATTTCTGCTACTTCTGAAGTGTGGGGCACACAACCTGAGCAATGCTTTTTTTTTTTTTTTTTTTTTTTTTTTTTTGAGACGGAGTCTCACGCTCTTGCCCAGGCTGGAGTTGGAGTGCAGTGGCGCGATCTCGGCTCACTGCAAGCTCCGCCTCCCGGGTTCCCGCCATTCTCCTGCCTCAGCCTCCTGAGTAGCTGGGACTACAGGCGCCCGCCACCGCGCCCGGCTAATTTTTTGTATTTTTAGTAGAGATGGGGTTTCACCGTGGTCTCGATCTCCTGACCTTGTGATCCGCCCGCCTCGGCCTCCCAAAGTGCTGGGATTACAGGCTTGAGCCACCGCGCCCGGCCTGAGCAATGCTTTTATTTGAGTCCCAATGCTTCTATTTGAGTTTTCCAAGGTTATTCCAAGTTTTGCAAACAGAATCAAAGGTAGCATATGACTCAGTCCTTGATACGCCAACCACTGCACAGAGACTTGCCACCTTCCTGTCACTGGAGAAACACCCGTGTGGGTTTTCTTAAATTTGCCTCCCTCTGAGCTTCCCTTTAGCTTCAAATATAATATGCAAGAAAGACTATCTGACCATAAATATACATATGGGCCAATGAAGATGGTTTTACCAAGGAAAGATGCCCACAATGTGTTAAGCAGAATGCAATAATGTAGAGAATATCATTTCATTCATGCTCGTGTGTATTACATGCATTCAAAAACAGGGAGAATTTCTACTAAGCAACTGACAGTGACCTTATCAAGCAAGTGCAATCACAGAAGAACTGGTTTTCTCCTTTAAAAATTTTTCTATCATTTGGCTTTCCCCACTCACACACACTAAATATGTTAAGTAAAACGTTACTTCCATTTTGAAAGAGAAAAGAAAGAGACATGCATGAACATTTTTCTCCACCTCGGTGCAGGGACCAGACAACTGTATCCAGTGTGCCCACTACATTGACGGCCCCCACTGCGTCAAGACCTGCCCAGCAGGAGTCATGGGAGAAAACAACACCCTGGTCTGGAAGTACGCAGACGCCGGCCACGTGTGCCACCTGTGCCATCCAAACTGCACCTACGGGTGAGTGGAAAGCGCAGGATAACAGAACATTTCCTCTTGCAAATTCAGAGATCGAAAATGTCTCTAAAGTTTTCAGGCAACAAATTGCAGAGGTTTGTATTTGAGTCAGTTACTTAAGGTGCTTTGGCCCCCACAACCATGGCAGGAGCAACATGGTTGTGGGCAGGCCTCGGTGCAGTGGGACTGACTCTGCCGTGCACCGTGTCTCCGGCCAGGCCTGTGTTGTTCTTTGCTGCTCATTGCAACAGGAGGGTAGGGGGACAAAAAGAGCACAGGTCCTGGCAGCTGCCATCTCGGCCTGTCTCCAGGGGCTTTTGCATCTCTCTCCAGATTTCTAAGGTTAGCATAGGGATTAACTGTTTTGCAATGAATAAAAGGTAACATTGCCTGGAATGTTGCTTCAAGACACTTTTTAAAAGCTAGTTGGTTGTTAAGTTGTTGCTACTTGAATTAAAACTACTTTAACTGGACCAGACGCAGTGGCTCACGCCTGTAATCCCAGCACTTTGGGAGGCCAAGGCAGGCAGATCACTTGAGGTCAGGAGCTCGAGACCTGTCTGGCCAACATGGTGAAACCCCATCTCTACTAAGAATACAAAAATTAGACAGGCGTGGTGACAGTCACCTGTAGTCCCAGCTACTCAGGAGGCTGAAGCAGGAGAATCGCTTGAACCCAGGAGGCAGAGGTTGCAGTGAGCCAAGATCGCACCACTGCACTCCAGCCTGAGCACCAAGAGCAAAACTCCGTCCCAAAAAAACAAAAGCAAAAAAACTACTTTGATTGGAATTAGCAGAAGCACTCTGATTGTGTGTATCTAATTTACTGGAAGAGTAAAGCTGTCATTCAAACTGGGTCGTACTCAACAATCAGAAAGAGAAGTTGAGCTGTCATGTAGTAGTTCACACTTACTTCTGTTTCTCAAAATCCTCAGCCTTGTTTGGAAATGTTACTCATTCTTTCTCTGAATCCATCTGTATGAGTTGTGTGGCCTTGGGCAAGGGTCTTACCTTCTCTGTGCCTCAGTTTCTTTTCTGTAAATTGGGATAATGATGCTGCATAGCTCACAGGATGTTTATGACCATGAGTGAAGATACATCATATACTTAAAATGGTGCCTGGAAAATGGTGAATACTGAGTCAATGATAGCATTGTTGATGGTGGTGATGGTGATGAGGAGGTGGGAGTCACAATGGTGGTGGTGATGGTGTTGATGGTGTTGATGGTGGTGAGGAGGTGGGATTCACAATGGTGGCAGTGTTGATGGTGGTGAGGAGGTGGGAGTCACAATGGTGGTGGTGATGATGGTGTTGATGGTGGTGAGGAGGTGGGAGTCACAATCATGGTGGTGTTGAGGGTGGTGATGGTGGTGAGGAGGTAGGAATCACAATGGTGGTGGTGTTGAGGGTGGTGATGGTTATGAGGAGGTGGGAGTCACAGTGGTGGTGGTGTTGATGGTGGTGAGGAGGTGGGAGTCACAATGGTGGTGGTGTTGATGGTGGTGAGGAGGTAGGAGTCACAGTGGTGGTGGTGATGGTGGTGAGGAGGTGGGAGTCACAGTGGTGGTGGTGATGGTGGTGAGGAGGTGGGAGTCACAGTGGTGGTGGTGATGAGGGTGGTGATGGTGGTGAGGAGGTGGGAGTCACAATGGTGGCAGTGTTGATGGTGGTGAGGAGGTGGGAGTCACAGTGGTGGTGGTGATGAGGGTGGTGATGGTGGTGAGGAGGTGGGAGTCACAGTGGTGGCAGTATTGATGGTGGTGAGGAGGTGGGAGTCACAATGGTGGTGGTGATGATGGTGATGATGGTGTTGATGGTGGTGAGGAGGTGGGAGTCACAATGGTGGCGGTGATGATGGTGTTGATGGTGGTGAGGAGGTGGGAGTCACAATGGTGGTGGTGTTGATGGTGGTGATGGTGGTGAAGAGGTGGGAGTCACAATGGTGGTGGTGGTGATGGTGGTGAGGAGGTGAGAGTCACAATGGTGGTGGTGGTGATGGTGGTGATGGTCGTGAGGACATGGGAGCAACAATAGTGGCAGTGATGGTGATTGAGACATGATGACGATTTGTGAACTTTCTAGGAAAACAATCATATAATCTCCAACAGCAGTATCTTAATATCTTTTCCAAAAGTATCAGATCATATTATAAGGGCCAAGTTTCCAGAATAATATCAGACATAATTACAGTGGACATCAGAGCTTGGCATCTAAAGGTGACAGGAATAGCTCTAATGTCTCAGCGTGAAAACAACATTGCTATTAGTCTGAGATACTAATTATCTAGTTAAGGAAGTACTCACCTATACCTAGTTTTTACCTGGTTTTTAAAATCTGGAATTGATTTTGAATTTTATCAAATATTTCCCTGGGAGCAATGTAAGATTTTTCATATTTTCGCCTTCGGGTATACCAACATGCCAGCTCTGTTGGCCACTTTGTGAGCTCGATGAAGCATGGTATAAAAGATGCTTTGCTAGTTTTTCACTTAATCTATTTCTCTAAGCAATTTTGGAGCTAAGCCTCTGAAACAGAATTATATTATCTGGATAGAATAAATGTTTTATCTTCCCCCCTTTTCTCTCTTTTGGAATAGATGTGCATCAGTATCTCTGTGTCAGTATCTCTGTGTCAGTGAGTGTATGTCATTGGGCTTAGGGGAGGTCCAGAAAGTGATTGGGTGTTGGCATTTTCAATACACTTACTTCGTATAAGAAATAGTTTGCTAAATACAGAAAGAGGGGATTTACTCAAGATTTAAATTAAAAATGTTAGTGATCATTTTTCTAATGTCTTTCTAGTTTTTCCCAGGTCATAATAAATCTTCACTGTCTGACTTTAGTCTCCCACTAAAACTGCATTTTCTTTCTACAATTTCAATTTCTCCCTTTGTTTCAAATAAAGTCCTAATGCTATTCATTTGACATATGGAATTTTGTAAGTATTTTCTTTAGTATGTGTGATTACATTCCTGATTCTGAACCTTTTTAGAAGAGTATATAGTTTTATATAATCTTGTTATTGACACCTGTGTCTTCTCCCAAAACCATTAATTATATAGGAATTGCACAATAGAAATGGGTTTAATTTTTTAAATGTGGTGAAATGTTGATGAGAGTAAGGGAAAATTTTTTAAATTTCTTTCACTGAGTTTTTATGATGTGCACAACATTCCTGAATATATTGTCTCTCTCATTTCTCAGACGGGATTTTTGCCTTCTCCATTTCTATTGTTAAAGAAACACTTACAGGGGTTTCTTTAACAGGCGCAGCCACCCAGATGAGGGGGAGGGACCCTGGAGGAAGAGCTCTTTTTTTTTTTTTCTTTTTTTGAGACAGAGTCTCACTCTGTCACCCAGGCTGGAGTGCAGTGCCGTGATCTTGACTCACTGCAACCTCCACCTCCCAGGTTCAAGCAATTCTCCTGCCTCAGCCTCCCGAGTAGCTGGAATTACAGATGCCTACCACCACGCCTGGCTAATTTTTGTATTTTTAGTAGAGACGGGGTTTCGCCATGTTGGCCAGGCTTGTCTTGATCTCCTGACAGGTGATCCACATACCTTGGCCTCCCAAAGTGCTGAGATTACAGGCGTGAGCCACTGCGCCCAGCCAGAGTATCTATTTTTAAATGGAACTGCATTTTCATAGTACAGTGAGGAAAAAGTTGTTTTGAAATCTTTATCCTGATAAACCGAATAATATGAAAATTTGCCTATTTTAATTATATGTAACAAAGTTTAGTTACTGCTATAATTGCAAATATGTATAAATTCCTTACCAAAAAAATGAATCAAGTGGGGCACAGAGAATAATTTTTCTGACAGAATTAAATAGCATGCTATAGCCTGCTTGACTTCATACCCAATAGTCATTTCTGCAGAGTCACCGAGGACCTCATCAGCGTCAGCAAGAGCCCCTCGCCTTCTGACGCTCTCACATCCTTCTCTCCTGCAGCCCTGTCCTGCCATTGTCCTTGTCCAGCTTCTCTTCAAGGGTCAACTGGTCTACGTTTCCCTATAAGCTTGTTTGTCACAGCTTCTTGTTAGCAATCCCTGTGGTTGCCCAAAAGCACTTTCAGAGGCTACATAAGATTCTGCATGTTGTAGAAAATTTGCAGTTTCAATCGGCCCTCCCTCTGCAGGGTATTCCCATTGTATTGCGTTCAGCAGGCAGGGAGAGACTGCTGTAAGGACAGTTCCTGAGTGACTGCTTTCTGTCTTGGACTATTTGGTGTCCGCAGGAGGTAATGGGGTGAGCAGTAACGAGGCCTCCTGTATATTCCACCCCTATGAAGCCTGCGTGTTTGGTTTATGAACTAAGCTCAAAGGCACCACAGTGGTAAGACTGCACTACATGACACCATGGAAAAGAGGGAGCGCCCAGACCCCCAAATTAAGAAGAGCAGTGTAGAGACTAGAGACCTGGAGAGCAGAGACGGAAACTGTTAGGACCAGATTATAGTGTTAAACCAGGGCTCCCCAGGCCTCTCACATATTGAAATGTACTTGTCCATCTTTCTCCAAGCCAGGAAATGGGAGTCTCAAAGCCACGTTATTCTGCCTTTTTAAACTATCGTCCTGTAATCAAAGTAATGATGGTAGCGTGTCCCACCAGAATGGGAGCCCAGCTGCTCAGGAGTCATGCTGAGGATGGATCCCATCTCTTCTGCCATTAGAGTTTCAGCTGGGTCGGGGTGGATGCAGCCACCTCCATGCCTGGCCTTCTGCATCTGTGATCCTCACAGCCTCCTCCGGCCAGTGAGCCTCATGCCTTCACTTGTCTGTTCCCCCCTGCTTTTCCTTTCTGCCACCTCTGCATGTGGGCCGCCAGATTCTCAAGAGTATCCTACTGGTTTCCTTCCTTCCACTCCCTTTGCCAGTGCCCCTCACCCCATCTAGTAGCCTAACCATCACCCCCAGGACTGACCTCTTCCTCCTCACTGCCAGATGGTTGTTCAAAGCACAGAATTTGTCAGAAACCTGCAGTGACACCATGCTGCCAGGCTTCTCCATAATTAGCGTGGCCCCAGTCCATGCTTCTAGCCTTGGTTCCTTCTGCCCCTCTCTTTGAAATTCTAGAGCCAGCTGTAGGACAATTATCTATGTCAAAAGCCAGATGTGAAAACATTTCAATAACAAACTAACTGCTTTGTTCAGTGCTAGAACAACGCCTGTCACAGAGTAGAAACTCAAAAATATTTGCTGAGTGAATGAACAAATGAAGAAATGCATACTAAATAATTAACCACCAATCCAACATTCAGACACATTGTGATTTTAATTATTTAAGAGTAGTTTAGCACATATTGCCTTATAATTTAATTTAAAATCTCCAAGAAATATGCCAAAGAAGTAGAATGAGAAAAATGTATATTTTTCTTTCACTTCCTACAGATGCACTGGGCCAGGTCTTGAAGGCTGTGCAAGGAACGGGTAAGTGTTCACAGCTCTGTATCACATGGACCTCGTCAAGAATGACCACACTGCTGTGGGTGAAGATTATACTTTCCTGCGTTTCTGACTATCCTCTGTCCTGATCAAGTTTCTATGGCTCTGGGCCAGCCTTCCCCCAGCCAGGGTTTCTGCAGAGACTGCCCAGCTGGTTCCACGTGGCTCCGTGTGCCAACTTTGTCCTCAGTGGAGGGAAGGTTGGACGCGCAGTGCTGGAGCTGCTCCCTGCTCCGCCATTGCTTGATGCATGGCCTGCCTCTGACTTCCTCGGTTCCACTGGTTTTGCTGTGTCCTTCCCTGCCTCTAGCTCCTCTTCTTTTCTGTCCACTTACCCCGTTGGTCCCATCACAAGCCTGTGTATGAGTGGCCTTTTTGTTCGATGACACCCTCCAGCGTAGGGGAGTGTTTCTCCTCGCTTTCTTTCCCAGACACACTGTCCAGCAAAGGCAAAAGGGCTTCCTTCAACATCAGCTCTGGCCAGTTTGCCAGAGCAGAGCCCTGAGAAAAGCAAAGTTGAAAAATCTTGTTCAAACTCACTAGGAAAGAGTGGTGTTACCCTCGACGGCGTCTAGCCGGGAATCAGGGAATTACACACCGAGCACCTGTTTGCCATTCTGGATGTTTCCGAACACGAACCAAACTTCCAGGCCACTCTGCCATCTCTGGTAACGTCTACAAAGTCCCTTCCTCACTACTGCCCTTCCTTCATTTTGGCCTGCTCTTCCGCCCCTGAGTGGACAACCGTAGCTCTCCCTCCTGCCATCAGTGCCACATGATCGAGGAAGAAGGCAACTTTGCAGAGACTGGGTCCACTTCCACGCCCGTCTCTTCAGTGAGCTGCTACGACACCCAGCAGAACTTCCCCACTCCATCCTGCAGTCTCAGGGATCTTAATCATGGGGCTTTCCACCACATGGCCACTTTGAAACCAGTCATGGCCATTCCTTCTTACATCTGCTCTTTTCCATCTTTTTCTTCTCCTGTTCACCCACCCTCACTCCTGCGGCTCTCTGTGGACATGCGCTCTATAGCAAATGATTCTTTATATCTTCCGGTAGTCTAGTGAGCTGGCACACGTGGCTTCTGGTTTCCTCTCTCTGGAACTAGACATGGCCTCTGTGGGAGGGAGGATTAAATGCACCTTATAGATTGAGGCTGCATGATGACATCACTCATCACAATGATTCTATGTCTGGATCCTATCCCTTTATAACCCCCTTCAAGCTCATTCAGAGAGTATTTCACACAATCCATGTGCTCATCTTGCAAGTCAAGGACCCAGAGGAGTCTCGGCATTGTCAAAAAGTCCCTTCACACAGCCTGACCGGAGGCAGTGCCTGCTCCATGTGTATGGACTACGGCACTTCAATTGCATGGAAATACTCTTGGAATGAACAAAATACCAATCCATGAAAAAGCATTATTGAAGTCTAAGTTATTTTTTGAATTATATTTTGTTAATCAACAAATTGAAAATCACTCATCATATTGAGAGGTCCAGATAAAGCCTCAATTTTAAAAAATGAGGAAAATTGGGCCTGGTAGGAGACTGGGGGGAGCTTGAGAAAGTTGGAGACATTGCCCTAGAAGCCTGTTTTTTCTCCTCTTAGAAGCTACACAATATCTCACTTTCCGAGATCATTCTACAAGATAGATGTCAGTGCGCCGAAACATTCAGGGGCGTGTTGAGTGCCAAGGCCATGGAATCTGTCAGCAATCTCATCCTTCCTTGTTCCTTCACCTCATTCCAGGCCTAAGATCCCATCCATCGCCACTGGGATGGTGGGGGCCCTCCTCTTGCTGCTGGTGGTGGCCCTGGGGATCGGCCTCTTCATGCGAAGGCGCCACATCGTTCGGAAGCGCACACTGCGGAGGCTGCTGCAGGAGAGGGAGGTGAGTACCAGAACTGGGTGTGCTCAGGAGCCCTCGCACCCCAATGGGAACAAGGGCCAGCCCCGAGAACGGACCATTAGCAGTTGTGTATGTTAGACACATAATTGTATTATGATGCAGAAAGAATCTCTGAACGTGCAGTTATACCCAGTTAGTGACATATTGGTACATCCATCCGAGGAAACGGCAATGTTTCTAGACTGCACCCTTCAATGCCCACAAAGCTGTGTGGCATCTGCTTAGGACCTGGTGCCTGTGTGTGCGTAGGAGGGAGGCCGGGAAGTCTAGCTGCTGATCCTCTGCTGGCATTGTGGCAGAGGCAAGAGATTCCTGCTTTGGAAAACACCATTGTCTACACAGTGGCTTTGTCCATGATGGACTCTGCCTCAGCCCAGTCCTGTGCTGGAAGCCATGATCTCTGGAAAGAGCAACCCCCTGGCTCATAAGCATGAGGGCATGTGATATGCCCCGACAGACACCAAAATGACTGCCACACACAACTTCCCTACTGGAGTTTTTCAATCCAGCTAGTAGGCGTGGAAACAGAAATAGAAATTGTGTTTGTTGAAAGGTAGCTGTTCATTTGAAGAACACCTGTATCAGAGCCTGTGTTTCTACCAACTTCTGTCAAGCTCTGTAGAGAAGGCGTACATTTATCCTTCCAAATGAGCTGGCAAGTGCCGTGTCCTGGCACCCAAGCACATGCCGTGGCTGCTGGTCCCCCTGCTGGGCCACGTCTGGCACTGCTTCCCAGCGTGGTGAGCACTGAGGGGACCCTTGTCTCTCTGTTCTTGTTCCCCCCAGCTTGTGGAGCCTCTTACGCCCAGTGGAGAAGCTCCCAACCAAGCTCTCTTGAGGATCTTGAAGGAAACTGAATTCAAGAAGATCAAAGTGCTGGGCTCCGGTGCGTTCGGAACTGTGTATAAGGTAAGGTCTCTGGGTTGGACCACAGGGCCCCTCATGATCTGGTGGGGAGCCCAGAGTCCTCGAAAGCTGTATATTTCCATCATCTACTTTACTCTTTGTTTCACTGAATGTTTGGGAAACTCCAGTGTTTTCCCCAAGTTATTGAGAGGAAATCTTTTTCCGAGATTCTCTTTTTCCGAGAACCACAATGACCAGTGGTCCTGTGAGACCACTTCACAGACCAAAGGCATTTTTCTGAAAGACGCCATTGACCTTGCCGTGGGGCGCAGCACAGGGCGGGAGGAGGGCCACCTCTCACCACAAGGCATCAGAATGCAGCCCAGCTGAAATGGGCTCATCTTCATTTGCTTCTTCTAGATCCTCTTTGCATGAAATCTGATTTCAGTTAGGCCTAGATGTAACATCATTAAATTCTAGATGAAATGATCTGCACGGACTTTATAACAGGCTTTATAAGCTTGAGATTCTTTTATCTAAATAATCGGTGTGATTCGTGGAGCCTAACAGCTGCAGGGCTGTGGGAGCATCATGGCGCCCAGCAATATCAGCCTTGGATGCAGCTCCACAGCCCCACTGTCCCTCACCTTTGGGGTGCATTGCTGGTAAAATCCACCCAGCTCACTGGGCAGCTCGTGGCACCATCTCACAATTGCCAGTTAACATCTTCCCTCTCTCTCTGTCATAGGGACTCTGGATCCCAGAAGGTGAGAAAGTTAAAATTCCCGTCGCTATCAAGGAATTAAGAGAAGCAACATCTCCGAAAGCCAACAAGGAAATCCTCGATGTGAGTTTCTGCTTTGCTGTGCAGGGGTCCATGACTCTGGACCTCAGGGCCCACCTTTTCTCATGTCTGGCAGTTGCTCTGCTGTAGACCCTGCTCATCTCCACATCCTAAATGTTCACTTTCCATGTCTTTCCCTTTCTAGCCATAGTGGGTATAACTCCCTCCCCTTAGAGACAACACTGGCCTCCCCCATGCTGGTATCCACCCCAAAAGGCTGGAAACGGGCAATCACTGGCATCTGCCCAGCACTAGTTTCTTGACATGCATGATGAGTGAGTGCTATTGGTGAGCCTGGAGCATGGATGTTGTTTGTGGTATTTTTTGGATGAAGAAATGGAGGCATAAAAAAATTGACCCTTATATGGCTGGGATAGGGTTTAAACCCCTTGTTATTTCTGACTCTGAAACTTGCATTCAATTCACTACACCAAGTTATCTCATCTTTGAAATGGCTTTTTTAAAGGTGCCTAGAATATGATGGCGTGCAGTCTATAAACTGTTGCCCACCTGCTGTACTTTCTCTCAAAATAATACACATTTTTCTCCAGTGTCTGCTGATTGTTACTTTGTGGAATAAGTTCTTGGAAAATTCCACAAGATTATTGTTATATTCTTACTACCAATTCTATTGAACTTTCTCCACCTTCTCTGGGCCTTTCCCCAGCCAGTGGTGGGAAGACATTGGCTGGGGTCTGACAGAGCCTCTTCTACACTGGCCTGGGTTTGCTGTGAGTTCATCATGGAAACCTTTACTCTTGTCCCAACACAGAGCAAGTGAAAGAGGAGGTCAAGGGGCTCAGGCAGCGGACTAGGGAAGCAGAATCAAGGAAAAGGAAAAATGGCTGTCCTTATTACCTCAAAACCCTAGAGAATGTAGTTGATCTTACAGCCAAGAAGGACAAAAGCCAGAGAGTGATATCCCCTGCCTCATGTCTAACACACAGAATACATAGCAAGCTAAGAGAACATGGGCCTTCATAAAATTGTCTTAAGACACTATTTTTTAATTGGAGGAAATCTACAGTTTAATTTTCTCTCAGCAGCTTTTCTTCCTTTTAATTACAGTAGGGGAAATGCCATGTTGATATACTTCTAAATGAAAGATGATGAATTGATACAGTACAATAAAAAATCTGTAAAAATTGATGATATACTTATCAAGAAAAATTAGCTTTCATTTTAATGGTTTACAAATTGAGTCAAGTCCTAGTAACAAAATGTTAGGTCTATTAATATAACCACAAAAATACAGGAAGGCGGGCAATCCATGAAGCCTTCACTTACAATCTAGCCCCTCACCTGTGCTGTGTAGGAAGATCTTTGTGCAGAATTTGCTTCCTTAATTCATTTTTTATTCATTCAACACATCCTAATAAATTATATAAAATCATGTTGAAATGTGAATTTCAGTGGTATTTATAATGCAGTATGAGGAGGGTTTGAATGTATTCTAAGACAATAGCTGTG
The DNA here is from genome assembly GCF_043159975.1 of Macaca nemestrina. Taxonomy (NCBI): domain Eukaryota; kingdom Metazoa; phylum Chordata; class Mammalia; order Primates; family Cercopithecidae; genus Macaca; species Macaca nemestrina. The sequence goes on from NC_092128.1 coordinate 125,582,432, forward strand.
CTTTGGGAAGGAAGCAGTGTTCACTGAAAAGTGCCTCCCAGGACCTTTTAATTGGAGGAAATATGCTTCTGTGGAGTTGGAAATGGAGTAGAAGATAGACAAGGTCAAGGCTTAAAAGTTAAGTGCACCCAACATCTGAAGTGTCCATGGGCCTGGCGTGGTGGCTTTCGCCTGTAATCCCAGCACTTTGGGAGGCTGAGGCAGGAGGATCCCTTGAGCTTAGGAGTTTGAGACCAGCCTGGGCAACATACTGAGACCCAGTCTCTACAAAAAAATAAAAAATTAGCTGGGTATGGTGGCTCATGCCTGTAGTCCCAGCTACTCAGGAGATGGGAAGATGGCTTGAGCCCAGGAGATCTAGGCTGCAGTGAGCTAAAATCTTGCCACTGCACTCCAGCCTGGGTGACAAAGCAAGACCCTGCTCAAAAAAATAATTAGATACAGATATTAATATAGATACCTATATATATCTGAATATAGATATGTGTATATATACTCTGTATATAGATATGTAGATATATAAATATATCATATATAATATCATATGATATATATTTAGAGAGATATGTATCTCTCTAAATATATTAAATAAATAAAAGAAAGGCTCAGTTTGGCCTCCTGCTCATCCTGTCTCATTGCCTCTTCCCCTCCATCATCTTATTTCCTTGCCCCATGTTTCTTCACTGCGGCCATGTCCCCCCTCCTCTCCAATGGTGGATGTCATGTCTGCTGCAGTCAGAGGGCGACAAGCCTGGAGTGTTCCCTGAATCCTGTGCTTTGTCCTGCAGCTCAGGCTGCCCGGGCCTCGCCAGCAATCCTGGCAGGCAGGGGCACCGTGCTGGGATGGAGAGGGGGAAGCTGGAGGAGGCACTTTCTGGTAAAGAAAGCAAAAACCAGCAGTGCCCAAGCCAATTTCAACAGGGTGTTAAATACACCTTAATCGTGTGGCAGGACACCTCACGGGGCCACGTGCGCTCTTAGAAAGACTCGCATGCATGCGAGCACAGCAGCAATGACTGCATACTCACGTTCCCCTGCAGACACCAGGCCCCGCGGCTGGCACACACACTGCAGCCCAGTTCCATGTTGCTAGCAGTGACTTAGTGAATGAGTAAAGTTCTTAAAATGCAGGGGACACCTGCCCTTCATTCGTAAGGCTGGACATACACCTCTCCTTAAGGAGTTCAAAAGCTAGTAGAACCCCAGTTCTTATGGTAGAGCCGTTCACAGATGAGGGAGACAAGCCAGAAGGAAGGAACCAAAAGTCATGTCAGCAGTTAGGACAAAATAACAGGCTTTCAAGGTCACAAAGCCTCAGGGACACTCCTGCGGTGGGACTGGGCCAGGAGCCATGGGGGCTCCAAATGTGCACTCTGCCTGCCAGCCTGCGGGCGCTGGGGCTCCGCGGAGATTGTTGTGGAATACCAAGCATGCTTGCTGTAGGTCACGGTGCACATTTACCACTTCCAAGACAAACAACCGAGAACAAAGCTCGCTTTAGCTTCTGCGTACACCGAACGGGACACACGACTGAACAGCGTTCCCATTGTGCCTGCTGGGTGGGGAGGAAGTGATGGCCCAGTGGGTCTATCAGATGTTAGTAGGATGGGGCCTGGCGGGGCTCCAAGCTCTGTGTGGCCGACACCCACGCCCCCCGCTCTGCTCCCCATTCCCAGCCCCAGGTCAGCCCTGCGAGGCCCTGCAGCAGATGGGCTGCTCAAACTGCTCTGGTGTGCAGATTTTTCTTCTCTCTCAAATGAATACAATATGTTTTCAAATCTCAACCAGATCTTGAGAAAATAGGAAGAGCCAGAGGGTTTCTTTGGTGTTATGGTTGTACAGCTTCCCAGACTCGGGGGAGAGATGTGATTTGTGCTTTCTGGCAATCCCATGGCCTATTAATTTTTCCATAGGCTTTCCAGTTTAAATTTAGAGTAGGCAATGGAAAGGGAATGCAAAACAGATTTCTAGGTGTGCTCTGTGTGTGTGTCTCACGTCTAAAGTCCGTTAACTGGAGCACCCAACAGGCCCCACAGGCTGCCTTCACACACAGGACCTGGGGCGCCTCCAAACCATTGGGGTGAGCAGCGGGCCATGGAGGGAGCCAGGGTCAGGAGACCTGGCTGTGGGCCCAGACCCGACCCTGTGCAGGGTGGCCTCAGGTGGGCCACCCTCGTCAGCCTCAGCTTACCCTCTGACTATAGTGACCTCAGACAAAATACACTTCCTGGCCCTGTCCTGTTCTGACATTTTATAAACAAGCACTTCTCCGAGTTGGGCCGTTCACCTCGTCAGCCTCAGCTTACCCTCTGACTATAGTGACCTCAGACAAAATACACTTCCTGGCCCTGTCCTGTTCTGACATTTTATAAACAAGCACTTCTCCGAGTTGAAAGGATATTTTCAATATCTACTGAGTCCACAGATATTAAACATCTCTCTTCTTTAAAATTGTGACATTATGTTTAGAATATAAAAGGAAAATAACACACACTGTCCTTGAAAATAGAGAGCCTAAACACTCTGCAGAAAATATTTAAAGTTGTTTGTCTTGCCTGGACTTTGATTTGCTTTGAGTCTTTGACCTTGCATGACTTCAGTACAGTTCAACCCTGACAGTTTTGAAGTAGGTATGTGCCTAGATCTGCCCTAGTCCCTGCTGGAATGTCGAAGAAGCAAAGGTCAGGCCCTCAGAGCACTTGCCACACACTTGCCAACAGATACGGGGTAGAGACTTGAGGCAATATAAGAGCAAGTGTGTGCCAGGCGGCCCAACACTGCAGAGCGCCAGCTAGACCCTAGGCGTGTGTTAGGAGCTGACCAAGCCGTTCTTTCCTCAAAGAGGTTGGTGGGAAGGGCACTTTTTAAATCACACAAACATTTAAGGACAGATTATGATGAGTGCCCCAAAGCAGTGGCTCTTCAGCTTCATCAAGCTTCAGAATCCAGAGGGTTTGTTCATAGGGAAGGCTGGGCCTGTCTCCTGCATTTCACCCTCTTGGCCTGGGGCGGGGCCCAAGAATGTGTGGCTCTAAAAGGTTCACAGGCAATGCCTAGGCTGCTTTCTGAAGGAAAAACTGCAAGATACCAGGAGAGTTTCATTTAGATTGAAGAGTCAAGGAAGGCTCCTCTGAGAAAGAGTCTGCTAAGGAAGGAGGAGGTGGAAGGTTCTGGGACAGAGGTCCTCCCGTGGGTAAGGGCGGAGGGAAGCTGTCCTGGGGAGAAAGTGGGCAGGAGGACCAGAGGCTGGAGAGGGAGGAGAGCAGGCAGTCTTGGGGCTTCCAAAGAACAGGGAAGGCCAGGGCAGGGTTTAGGGCAAGGAAAGTGTGTGAGCATATTTGTATTTTAGTAAATATTTACAGTTTGCCCTCCATGTCTGCAGTTTCATGTCCATGGATTCAATCAACTACGATCAAAAACATTGGGAAAAAAATTGCATCAGTACTGAACATATACGGACTTTTTTTCTTGTCATTATTCCTTAAACAATACAGCATAACAGTTATTCACATAGTATTTGCATTGTATCAGGTACTATAGGTAATCAGGAGATGCTGTAAAGTAGATGGGAGGATGTCTGTAGGTTACACGCAAATGCTGTGCCATTTTATGTCAGGGGCTCGAGCATCCTCGCATTTTGATATCTGAGGGAGGTCCTGGAACCAATTCCCCAGACACTGAGGGTTGACTGTCTGTATCCCCTCGCCCCACCTTGCCTTTGTCTCCTGTCTCCTATCTCCACCCTGCCTCCCGCCAGCCTGTTGCACCTGACCTGCCCAGGCACCCTGGAGCAGCACCCTATCTCAGACCCTGGCCCGGTGTGTTCACTTCTGCAGAGAAACTAACTTGCCCAAGTCCACACTCAAACACAGGCATTGCTGAGATGTGAAAAGCAGCTCTGGATGCATTCTGCTTCAGTCCGTGTGTTCTTTTCCACATCTGAATAAAAGGTCACCACCATTTGTATTTTAAAGGGAAAGAGAATTTATGGGTGGAAATTGGAGATTCCCTCATTCTCAGACAGAAAAGAGGGCCCCATTGTGTGCATGACTGCAAATAAATTTAGCTTCCTCAGCCCGAGAATAGCAGAAGGGTTAAAATAAAGTCTGTATTTATGGCTCTGTCAAAGGCAGGCCCCTGCCTTGGCAGCCAGCCGGAATTAGCGGGCAGCAGATGCCTGACTCAGTGCATCATGGATTTCCCATAGGAAGTCTGGGGGCGCAGCACAGGGAGACCACTTCTCTTTAGAAATGGGTCCCGGGCAGCCAGGCAGCCTTTAGTCACTATAGATTGAATGCTCTGTCCATTTCAAAGCCTGGGACTGGTCCATTGAAAGAGCTTGTCCAGCTACTCTTTGCAGAGGTGCTGCGGGCAGGGTCCCCAGACCAAATGCCCACCCATTTCCCAGAGCACAGTCAGGGTCAAACCTGGCCTGTGGGGAAGGGAGGCCTTTCTCCTTGCTGGCTCAGTGCTCCCTAGATGCCTTCTCCATCGCCTCTCCTCTGCAGCACCCACAGCCAGTGTCCCTGATGTGCAGGGTCAGTCATTACCCAGGGTGTTCTGGACCCCACACACAGAGTCCCACAGGCCCTCATGGTATTTTAAACCACAGCATCCTTAACCTTGAGGCAGAGGTCTTCATAACAAAGACAGTATCAGTTCCCAAACTCAGAGATCAGGTGACTCCGGTTCCTCCTTTATCCAATGTGCTCCTGATGGCCACTGTTGCCTGGGCCTCTCTGTCATGGGGAATCCCCGGATGCACCCAGGAGGGGCACCCTCCCACTGCATCTGTCACTTCACAGCCCTGCATAAACGTCCTTGCGCTAGGTCTTTTGCAGGCACAGCTTTTCCTCCATGAGTACATATTTCAAAACTCAAGATCGTATTCATGCATTTTCACCTGGAAGGGGTCCATGTGCCCCTCCTTCTGGCGGCCATGGGAAGCCCCACTGACACGCCTCTCCCTCCCTCCAGGAAGCCTACGTGATGGCCAGCGTGGACAACCCCCATGTGTGCCGCCTGCTGGGCATCTGCCTCACCTCCACCGTGCAGCTCATTACGCAGCTCATGCCCTTCGGCTGCCTCCTGGACTACGTCCGGGAACACAAGGACAATATCGGCTCCCAGTACCTGCTCAACTGGTGTGTGCAGATTGCAAAGGTAATCGGGGAGGGGAGATAAGGAGCCGGGATCCTCACATGTGGTCCACGCTCCTGGGATAGCTAGAGTTTGCCATGGGATGTGTGTGTGCGTGCATGCAGCACACACACATTCCTTTATTTTGGATCCAATCAAGTTGATCTTCTTGTGCACGAATCAGTGCCTGTCCCCTCTGCATGTGGAAACTCTCATCAATCAGCTACCTTTGAAGAATTTTCTCTTTATTGAGTGCTCAGTCTGGTCTGATGTCTGTGTTCTTATTTCTCTGGAATTCTTTGTGAATACTGTGGTGATTTGTAGTGGAGAAGGAGTATTGCTTCCCCCAGTCAGGACTTGATAACAAGGTAAGCAAGCTAGGCCGAGGCCAGGAGGACCCAGGTGATGGTGGTGGAATGGAGCAGGTGCCTCGCAGGAGTCCCAGTGAGCAGGTGCAAGGAGCCGACAGAGGGCGCAGCTGCTGCTGCTATGTGGCTGGGGCCTTGGCTAAGTGTCCCCCTTTCCACAGGCTCCAGAGCCAGGGCGGGGCTGAGAGAGCAGAGTGGTCAGGTAGCCCCGCCTGGGTGCCGGAGGCAGGCACAGAGCAACGAGCCAGGTATTTCACAGCTCGTGTGGACCCAGAAAGACTTCTGCTTTTGCCCCAAACCCCTCCCATCTCCATCCCAGTCTTGTATCAGTTATTTGCACTCAACTTGCTAAGTCCTGTTTTTTTTCTGACAGTGGGTATATATTTCACCCCGTTGACTTTAAAGAATTTGCAGGCAGGCCCCGTCTCTGAGAATACGCTGTTGCCCCTCCTCTCCCTCCGACAGTAGGGCAGGGAGTTCAGGGATGTGCCAGGGACCAGAGGGAGGGAGCAGACACCCACCCGGCCTGGGCAGGTCCTCCTTATTGCTTGCATTCCCCTGGTTAGCTGTGGCAGTCAGTCCTGCCAAGTCACTCGTGAGGTGTTTGCCCAGCTCCAGGCAGATATAAAAGGTGACCTACAAGAAGACAAACAAAAATATCTGGAGTGCTCTTATGCCAGCAGCTGCCCTTGACACCACCAGGCAGGCTCTTGCTGGGAGCCATGGTGCTTGGGTCCACTCCCTCCCATCACAGAGCTCCTGGGCCACATTGTAGAAGCAGGGACCACCTCCCAGGATAACCAGACAGCAGCACACCCTGAACAGCCCCTTTTACTCCAACACCATCAGGCATTGATTTCTCAGCTGCAGCCACAGGCGGCCCCCAGCAGCCCAGGAAGTGGGGAACGCTCACACTTCTCTGACCACAAAAATCACTGAATGTTTTTGCCATTCTCATGGTCATAACTTCGGCCACACAGTAGAACACTCCCATGACCGTTGTTAGACAGTGGTCCTGGGAGAGGATCTTGTGTGCCTCTTTTTATTGGGAGATGCTTGTTATTTCTGTGTGTGGCTGCATTTGTTTCCCAAGACTGCCACAACAAATCATCACCAACTTGGTAGCTCAACATTGCACAGATTTATTCCCTTCTGGCTCTGGAGGCCAGGCATCTAAAGGCCATGCTCCTGCAAGCATTCTGGGAAGGATCCTTCCTGCCTCTCTGGCTTCTGGTGGCCCCAGCATCCCTGGGCTGGGGCTGCACCTCCCCACGTCAACCTCCATCTTCATATGGCCTCTTCCTGTGTCTCTGTAACCACAGGCCCCTCTCCTTTCTCTTAATAAAGATACCAATCATTGAGCTCGAAAATTGCTAAGAGAGTCTATTGTAAATCTTCTTAGCACAAAAAAAAGATAGATATATGAAGTGATAGATATATTAGTTTGATTTGATCTGATCACTCCACTATGTGTATAGATGTCAAAACAAACATCGCACTCCATAAATGTATATATTAAAAAAGATCCCAGTCATTGCATTTAAGACCCACCCTAAATCCATGATGATTTCATTTCAAGATTTTTAGATTTGCAAAACCCCATTTCCAAATAAGGTCACATTCTACAGTTCTGGGTAGACGTGAAATGTGGGGACACTGTGCAACCCACTGTCTTGGGGAGCGGGTGGTCAGCCTGGGGCAGGTGTTACTGTGTGTGGAGCTAGGTCCACTCATGCCCTGACCTGGAACCCAGACCTGCTTCCCCAGCTCTCCTCCTGGTTATCTGAAGCAGGGAATGGAGAGCACTGCCCACCTTGCCCGGCAGTCTCTATCACCTGGTTTTACTTTCCTCTTAGCACATATTGCCCCAGAAGATCTGGTTGGTTTATGGCTTACTTGAGTTTGTGCCTACCTGTCCCAACCAGGAGGTGAGCCCTGGCTATCCCCCGAACCCAGCCCTGCATGTGGGAGCTGCCCCTCCCCCGCTTATCAGAGGGGGCCAACAGTCCGCAGCTGTTCTTAATCGTCTCCCAGTAACCCCCAGCTCCACAAAGGTGACTCCTCACGTGGTGGAGAGGTGGCCAGGCCATCCATGTGTAATGCGTATGTGACCGTTTTCCTTAAGGGGCACGTAGTCTTGGCAGGTTTCGCCCAATACAGGACGGCTCAGGAATCCAGTGGACTGTGGATTCAGATCTGGATTCTGGCACATTTGCTGTGTGAGCGTGGGCACGTTGCTGGCCTCTCTGCGCCTGGTCTCCCGGCTGTGGAGTGTGTTCTGCACCTTGTCTTTCTGGGAAGTAGGGAGGGCAGTGAGCCCCTTCACATCGCCCACCATGGGCCCAGCACACGCCTGATCCCCACTGAGTGTTCCTTTCCTCCTTTGATCCCCTTTGGCTGACCTAGGGTGGAGCAGCCACTAAAATATACCCAGAAACATCTTCCTAATCTACATCTGCGCCAACCCTCATTCCCTAGCTCAGCATGACCGTCAGGCGTCCACCATTGCTCCTGAGCTCCGCTGCTCATGAGCTGTTCTCTGGCCCTCCTTCTCACGCTCACACTCCAGTCAGCCTGGCCTAGATAAGTGGAGGTTTATTTGACCCCAAAAATTAGCCTTCTACAAACGAATATAATAGTGCCATTACAGAGAACTCACTTAGTGCGGGTCCCATTTAAGCAGAAGTTACTGAAAGCCTGAGTTTAAGTTTCCAGGGCCTGAAAGTTATCCACAATAGTTCTCTACATAATGTTACCTACAATTTCAACCTGTTATTTAAAGCCATTCTTGTGTTTGTTGTACTTTGATTAGCTTTATTTTGATTTGAAGTCCTTTTACATTATGGGCAGTTAACGCTTTGGCTCTGTTAGATTTGCTTTTTAGTTCACAAAGGAAATCTCATTCCTCTGTATTTGAATAGCTGCAATGATGGAACAGCTGTCCCCGGAGGGAAATGAAAACAATGATTCCCCAAATTGTAAAGACAGAAATTTGCTCTTGGGTTACTTACAATGTATCTGATTATTAAAAATTTTTCTTTTTAAACGTTTGAAGTAAAACTACCCAGAAACACTTAGTGGCTGACTAGAAACTAAACTCCTGGCATCCTCAAAGTGGGATTATTGGCTTATAAAGGTCCTGTATTGATTGACAAAGGCACAAGCTATCTTGGGAAGTTTTCTTCTAAATATTGATGGCAGAGCTGGCCACCATTATGCAGGTTTCATTGTCCTGACGAAACTGCTAAAGAGATTACATAAAATGATATCAACTAGACAAAAGAAAGAATAAAAAAAAAAAACAGAGGTGTCCTGGGAGGAATCCGGATGAGACCAGAAGACCATGAGAGAGACATCCCTTGCCCTCTACAGGGAAAATGGGTTTTGTTCTCCACATGCAAAACCATCTCAGGAGCTTGTGAAGACACCACCTGCTTACCAGCCAGAAAGAGCAGGTGCCTCCTAAATTCCCCACGCAGGAGATCACGGTGGCTTTCACACACTAGCAGTAAGTTAGACTTAAGAAAACCTGTCTACTCTTCCTGGGATTTACAAGCCAGCTAGTAAATCCCAGACTAAATCACACAGCACAATCATCCAAAGATCCCGTCATCCGTGCCGTTTGGAAAGTCCCGCTCCTGCGCCGCCCTCTCCCCGTGGAGCCTCCCATGCCCAGGACTGCAGGGTCCTGCCATTCAGACTGCAACTCATCTCACATTCTTCCAAACTATTTGGACAACAGAGATTTCTCATCACCTAATGCAGATTACAGTCTCACAGAATTGAGTGTTCAGGCAGACCATGATGTGGTTCTGTAGTACAGCAAACAATATCAGTTTACAGTGCTGAGGCCAGACCTGGTGAACTATGCACGGTAGCGGCAGGGCAAGGCTCTCAGAATGAAACTGGCTTACGAGTGGCACTCTCTGACCACAACTCTATAAGCACCAAACTATACTTAGTTCCATCTATGAGGTAAAATTTAATGCAGATAAACATCAAAGAAAACTTCAAAGCCTCCTTTTTTCAAGTACGTGGGCTATTTAATTTGGTCCAAGTTCATTTTAAAAAGCCCTAGGTGCTTTCACGGCTCCCCTACTGACAAGAGGCCCCAGTGCCCGTGAGCTGCTAATGGGAGGGAGAGGAAGCAGAGCTGAGTGGGCCTGGCTATCCCGTCCACACCGGGAGACAGGGAAGGAGACTCCACGCTGGTGGCGCCAGCACGTTCCAGGCCACTGGGGCCTACTCCTAGGCACCAGGTCATGAAAACCACGCTGACAGATCGTGTGTGTGTGTGTGTCATAGTGCACAAGCAGGACTGTGAGAGAGTGAACGTGACACTGGGTGGAGCGCTGAGGAAGGGCCACAGTGCGTTGGTGGAGATAGGCTGTCATGGAGAAGAGACCCTGGCTTGTTCTACGTAGCTTCCAATGCAGCTTCAAGGCAGGTCCCAGAGGGCTCCAGCCTTCATCGTCCAGGTCTACTCCCTCCCCTCACGGCTTTCCCATCCTCAGATGAGGATTTGGCAGAGCCTACCCCTGCTGACTAACTGCGGCCCTAGGGTGGTGACTCAGCCCTGCACCTCCTGCTCCCATCTGCACTGGACCAGAGAGGATGACTTACCCAGCACGTTCACATCACACAGCTTTGTGGGTTCCTAGGTCCAAGGACCAGAGATTTCAGTTATGTGAGTTATTTTTTTTTATTTGTTCTTGCATGTTCCACAAAGGGTTGTAGCTAAACTTCACCTAATGATCACGTTAGTATGTCACTAAGAAGTCAAAGCTCACAGTGCTGTTGAAGCACATTCATCATCTTTAGACATTTTGACTATTTATTTCTTAAGCACCTGCTAGTGTTAAGCATCACATGAAATATATATAGAAGTAAGACAAAATTTCTTATCTCCCCAAGTTTGCCAACAAATACAGAGCAGGAAGGGAAGCAGATCAGAGCAGGAGACGCAGCTGTCGTGAGGCCACGGTGCAAGGTGCAGGGAGGGTGAGCTCCGAAGCCAAATGGACTGGGTCTGTCAGCCAAGCCCCCTGCTCTGGAAAGACAGCAGTGAACAAGCCAGATGGCCCCTCACCCTCCAGAGCCCTGAGTTCTGCAGACCAAACAGCGTGACAGGTCCTCTCCCTGTCCTGGAGGCCTCTGTAGGTGAGAGTTGGCTGTGAACAGGGCATGAAGGCACTCGAGAGTGGGGAAGTGACTTTGACTGGGAGATGCTGAGGACACGGAGGAAGCCACAAAGTAAGGGACACTGGGGAGGGAGGGGTGGACCCCTCAAGGCCAAGCACATGGAGCCTCATCACAAAGGCAAGATGGTGGCCAAATTCAAGGTCGCTGCAAAAGGGATGGAGAAGAGAAGATAGATTTGGCATTTAGAGGAATGGTGACAATCACGAGCACCTCCACGGGACTCCACATGGGTGCTATCTAAGCAAGTGCTGTCTCTGCATAAACTCATTCCACCCTCTGATTAACCCATTCTACATATGGGAAAACAAAGGCATGCGGCGTTCATGTCACTTGCCAAGATCTCAGGATTTGATCCAAGTGGCCCAGTTCCATGGTGCAGCCTCTCAGCCTGCACGGATGCCCCAGCTCAGAGCACGGCTCTCAGGACAGGGGTCCCAGCAGCACCCCCTCCCTGAACAGCAAGGGTGCCCGTGCTGCTCCACTTCTGTCTGGGAATAGGACATTCTGACACTTGCCTGCCTCTTCCGAGGTCCAGCACTTACTCTGTGCCCACGTGGGAAGGTGACAAGATGGCCCGAGGAGCAGACTCTTCCATTTTTGGGGAGCTCAAGGCCACAGATGCTCTGAAATCTGGAGTCCAGAGGCAGGAGCGGAGGCTTCTCCTGGTGGCCACTCTGCTTAAACACGTCATCAGATCTGTAGCTTCGGAGTCCCCCGAACCCCATCCCTCACCTCTACCAGCTGCGGGTGGGTCTCTGGGGTGGGGCTGCCCTCCCCACCTGCACCCCAAGGGCTGAAAGGTTGAGGGGAGAACACCATCATTTATACAGGGGGATCCTCGAAGATGAGGCCTGAGAAAGCCCTGCGGGGCCTCTCGCCTTCTCCCTAGCTGTGGTCAGGAGTGTCAGGCCCTGCCTGCCTCAGGAGCAGCCCAAAGTGGAGGTGAGGGGTGAGCCCCAACCCCCAGGGGAAGGGTGATGGTGAGCTTGGTCTCAGCATGGTTCTGGTAGAGGTGGGTTAATTTGAAGATGATGAGCCTTAAGCCTCTTTCTGATCTTGCTTTAAATAAATACTTCTGAACAACAGCAACAACAAAATAGTGTTGATAGGAAAACCCTCCACTCCACAAGAACCACGCGGCCTTCTCGTCCTCGCATCCTCCACTTCCTTCCTCACTAAGTCACTGCTCCATGAGCTCTTCCACAGGAGATTTACAAAACAGAATACAAACAATCCAGTTCCCGCCTCTCACTCTGAACTCCTCCCAAGACTTGTGGGGTGCGGCAGCCCCTGGGAACATCCAGCCCTTCAGGGTCAAACACAGCCCCCGCCCCTCGCTCTGGGGAACCCTGCCAGAAAAAGCCCCGACAGCCATGTGGAGCAGAGCCTTCCTTTTTGTGAGTGGAAGTTCCAGGCTGACTTTTCAAATCCCCTTTTAACCTCAGTGCTGTATTTCAAAATTCATTCCAGCTTTCCTGTAGTAATTAACAAAAATAAATACTTTAATTTCAGTTAAAGTGAGTGTCTCGGAGAAGAAGCAGGAACTGAGTTTCCTGAGAGGCCCCGCTGAGGCTTTGCTGTTATTGCTTCCTGCGGCCTCTGCTCTGACCCTCGGAGCTCACAGGCCGTATCGTGGCTCTTATCTTTGGGGACCGGTTAAAGCATAACTGCGCCAGGCACAGAGTTGTCCTTTCAAATGTGCCGGCAGTGGAACAGAGACCCATGCGTCAAGTCTCATCTAAGTTCACATGAGATTCTCTCCTTGTCCCAAAGCTGTCTCTGATTTAAAACCCTCCAGCTCATTACCTGAATTCCAGAATATGTCCTGTGCTCTCTCTGCCCTTTCCCACGCCTTTGCTGAAGACCTGTGTTCTGAGGAAACAGACACTGTGTGGAAATGCCTCAGGTCCTTTAAAGCCCTGGCCTGAGGAGCCGGGAAGGGCTGGACCAGAGGTCAGCTGGATTTGTTAGACTGACAGAGTGATGCGGACCTCCCCAGAGGCACCGGACCAAGGTGTGTGCTCATGCTGTCTCATGCTCTCACACATAATGTGTGTGTGTGTGTGTGTGTGTGTGTGTGTGTGTGTGTGTATAAAACCCCAAGCGGCCTCTGGCTTAGCAGGCACGTTTCCCAGCAGGGGAATTAAAGCCATGGTCCCAGTAGTGGTCTTGAGGGCTCAGAGGATTTGGTCTGTGCAACTACATGCTTCAGCCTCTGGACCCCAGGTCGTCTAACAAGGTGGTTGTATGGGGACTGGGATGGAAAGGGCGTCTGCACAGACGTGTGTGAAATGACTGGCACGTCACCAGTGCTCAGCACCATCAGCTGCTGTCACCGATCATTCAATCATTCATTCATTCATTCATTCATTCATTCAGTTGTTCATTCTTCAGCAGGCTGTTTTAAAAATGTGCCCAGTATACCAAAATCTCCGCTAAGCATTTCAAGAGGCAGAATAGAAGTTAGCAATGGTGGTGAAATGAAGCTGGGAATGTGCTCTGAAGGCCTCCTTGTGGGCTTAATGAACGTGTAGAAACCACACATTTTAAATAGAGAGGGAGAAAAGGAGAGGCTCCTGGTCCCCTGCGCAGGGGCTTGTGTGTGGCTCTTCACTGTAGGCCTGTGCCACTCCTGCTCAGCAGCTACCACAGAGAACGCCTTCAACAAATGTGAAGAATGAACAAAAGAGATACAGGGTAGAAGGCAAGGAGAAAGCAAGGGTGAGGGTGAGAAATCAAGGGATAGAGAAGAGAGAAGGGGAGACAGCCTGGGAGTTCACACCGCCAAGAAGGTAGACACTCAGTCAAACCAGCAAGAGGCGGAGCCCAACTCTCCCTTTTGAATGGTTAGGAGTTCATGACATTTAATAAACAGAGGCCTTGCTCTGTAAGAGACAGGGTACCAGGCAGAGAGCAAGCCAGCATCCCAGGAGTCAGAGGAGGCAGACGGGAGTGGGGGGCAGGGAGCTTGCCTCTGCAGGAGACCCAGGCTGCCAGAGTAGCAGGGAGTCTGGGCCAGTCCTCTTGGGAAGCACTTCCTCGGCTTCTGCCCCTCCCTCTCCTCTCCCTTTCCACCTGCCATCCTGACATAATACTTCCTAATTTGGAAGTGTTGTTCCGGAGAAGAACCTGCTCATTTCCTCTTAAGTAGGCAGGGAAGCACTAACGTCCAGCAGCACCGGAAACCCGTAGGAGCGCTCTCGGCCGTGCAGGGTGAGGGGACAGTCCATGTAGTCATGAGACGTGGGTGTCAGGCAAGCGTCTCTTTTCCAAAAGAGAAAAACATTAAAGGCCTCACAAATGGCACCCGAAGACTAATTCTGATAGCATCTTTGTGAGACCCTACGTTCTTGTGATGACTGGTTTTGCCTGAGAAAGAAAAAATTTTAAATTTTGCTCTGACATGCCAATTCAACGCACCATTTTCACATAACATTCGCGCAAAAAAAAGCAGACAACTTGCCGGAAAACTTGGGAATCCATCCACATCGACAGCTCTTCCCTGCAGTCACACTACAGTGGGATCCCTCCATACAGAAATGGCGGAGTGGAGCGGGCTGGGGATGCCTGTTTGTTTCTATTTGCTGCACCACAGCGAGCATTTCTGTGGTGCCCACTCTGTACTAGAAAGTACATGAACATCAGCCATAAAGGGAACTAGAAAGGTGGCCCACCCTCTTGGTGGACAGAGAAGAGAGAGTGGTAGAAACAAAGAGGTCTGCAGAACTTGACCCCTCCCAGCCTCTCCCACCTGCCAGCCTGGCCCTTGCAGAGAGATGCAGGCTGCCACGCTCATGCCAAAGCCTGGGGCAGTTGGGCTCAGCAAGGTAGGCATCCATCGAGCAAGGAGGAACAGAGGTCAGCAGTGACCCCAGCAGCCAGCAGGGAGGAAGGTGCGTGTGACAAGGTTACCAGAGGCCATGGGTCAGGGTCAGCCAGGGTCAGGTAGCATTTCTAGGAATTCACTCTGTTGGGCGCTGTGCTGGCTGCTTCTCACATATTCTCTCTTTCTTACTCTCAGAGCAGAGATTCTAATTGCAGTGGGATTGTGGAGGCAGCCAGGAAGGTGAGGGGAGTGGGGTCTTCTAAAAGCATATTCAGTATCCATGTGGTTTCAGTAATAATAATAATAAACCAGTGAAAAGTAAAACAGTACAAAAATCTTCATAGGCAGTGAACCATGTCAGAGAGTCCAAGAAAGCACAATGAGAGTGTGGCTTAAAAACCCTGACAGACATTCCTTTGCACCAGCTTGGTTCGGAGGGCATGGTCCCCGCCACCCCCCACCCCCGCTTTGCAGATAAACCACATGCATGAAGGTCGGCCTGGCAAGTCCAGCAAGTTCAAGCGCAGGTCTCAGCAGGACAGCAGAGCTCCTGCTCTTCTGTGTCCTCATGTATGAGCACCTTTGGGCTTAAAACTTGAGGAACTGGATGGACAAAAGTCAGCAGCGGGTTACATCTTCTTTCATCTGCCTTTCCATTCTTTGGATCAGTAGTCACTAACGTTCACCAGCTGTAAGTCCTCGAGCTGGAGAGGCTCAGAGCCTGGCATGGACATGACCCTGAATTCAGATGCAGAGCTTCTTCCCATGACGATCTGCCCCTCACCACAGGGTCTTCTGTGTTTCAGGGCATGAACTACTTGGAGGACCGGCGCTTGGTGCACCGCGACCTGGCAGCCAGGAACGTACTGGTGAAAACGCCACAGCATGTCAAGATCACGGATTTTGGGCTGGCCAAACTGCTGGGTGCAGAAGAGAAAGAATACCATGCAGAAGGAGGCAAAGTAAGGAGGTGGCTTGTAGGTCAGCCAGCATTTTCCTGACACCAGGGACCAGGCTACCTACCCACCAGCTGTATTATCTAACTCATGCAGGGGAGGACACTCTCCAGACTTTCTGGGTGAGCTCGCAGCAGCCGCCACTGGCAGCTGGTCCAGCCGGGGTCTCCTGGCAGTGTGAGCCAGAGCTGCTTTGGGAACGGGACTTGCTGGGGCAGTGAATGAGGATGTTACCCCCAGGTGATCATTAGCAAATGTTAGATTTCAGCCTCTCCCTGCAGGATATGTAAGTCCCCTTCAATAGCACAATTGGGAAAGGTCACAGCTGCCTTGGTGGCCCACTGCTGTCGAGGACACCTAAGGAACAGGAAAGGCCCCCATGCGGGCCCGAGCTCCCAGGGCTGTCTGTGGCTCGTGGCTGGGACAGGCAGTGATGGAGTCCTTCTGTCCCTTTTCTGGCTCAGGTTTCTCTTAGGGACCCTCACAGCACTTAGGGATGCATGTCCCCTGTCATGCCCTCAAATGCCCTCCCACAGCCATGCCCTTCTGAGGTTTCACTCTGGCCTGCCTGGCTCCTAGCAGCCACCAACCCTGTGATGCTGGGCCCTAAAAACACACACAGACCTGGATGAGTAAGGCCACTGGGCCCACCCAGGGCCCCCAGCTCACCAGAGCAACCTAGGACCCAGAGGGTGCTCAGAAACCTACCAGAGCAGCCCTGAACTCCGTCAGACTGAAATCCCCTCTTGCCGGGAGGAGGCGCCAGGCCTGGGGGACGGGTCATGGGGTGACCTGGCTCCTCTGTGTGTGTCACTTGTAATTAGGTCCAGAGTGAATTAACTTTTTCCAACAGAGGGAAACTAATAGTTGTCTCACTGCTTTATCTCTCACCATCCCAAGGTGCCTATCAAGTGGATGGCATTGGAATCAATTTTACACCGAATTTATACCCACCAGAGTGATGTCTGGAGCTACGGTGAGTCATAATCCTGATGCTAATGAATTTGTACTGAGGCCAAGCTGGCTTTTATTGTTAGTTAATTTACATTATATCCTCTGACATCCAAGTATTTTCTTTCGAGATAATGACTAATGATAATGTAATCGTTGCTGTCTATCTATTGTACTGAGAAAACACGACAGAGGAAATCGAGTCCAGCTGCCGTCCGAAAGTCACTGGAGATAGCGATGAGCTGGTCTGGCAGGGAGCGGGGTATGGGAGGGAAAGAGCTTAGGAAATGCCTCTCCCTGCAAAGTCCAACCAAACTTTAACTTTAACCAAACCATTAACGTTGCCATGAATTTGAAGTGAACCAGAGGGAGGTGACAGAAGCAGCTTGGTGGGGAAAAGTTCCAGTAGAGAAATGAGGCTTATGATGAACTACCCTGGCCCTTATGTGTCAGAGAGAACGGCTTGACACACACTGAGGATGTCTGCAGGGATAAAAGAAGAAAGGGAGATGACCCTTGCTTCTCGCTCTTGGGAGGACCATCTGGTCTGGCCCCAGAGGATTCTCTGTTTCCTCTTCTGAATCCCAGTGTTGCCCAGCACAGGCCTGTACCCATCCTCACGAGGGCCCCTCTCCTCACCCGGCCCTAGGTCCCTGCCCTGTCCTGAGCCTACAAGGGCCTCCCATGTTGAGAAAGTGTTGCTGACACATTCTCTCTGACTGCTGTGCCAGGCACGTTCCACTGCATTACCACACATGGTCCTTGAATTTCACCCAGCAACTTACTGAAAGGCTGGAACCCATGAACCTACCCCTTTACTGAGGAAAATCGGTTACCCCAGCCATCTACAGCGACAGGAGCAAGGGGAGGAGTCGCCTCACCTCTCTAGAAATGTGTATTTGAGCAGAACACTATTGAAGGGAATTTCCGAGAATAATATAGTCAGTACCACGAAAGCAAAATTATTCAGGATATCGTCCTTTTTTATTTAGTATTTTTTATTTTTCCTATAGCATTATTAACTTTCTGATTTTCCAAATACATACACATTTTTAAATTTCCTGAGTCTTTATCTCTTCTGTTAAAATGTAAGATTTATGATACAAAGGCAGAGATTTGTATCCATGAATAAGTGAAGTTTGGTGTGCACCTGTGAGCTGAGCTGCCTCGATTAATGGAGCAGATAAGGAAATAAAGGTCTGCTGATGCATTGTTATTTTCAGCCATTTTCAGAATGTATTTCCTCTCCACAAGGGAACCCCGGGGTCCTGCCCCAAGCCATTTCTTTTGTCCCCATGCAGCCGGCCCCTCCTGCCCCAGGCACAGCCTGGTCTCCTGCTGGTCTCCCCTCTTCCCACTTGCTCCCCCTCATCTATGCTCCAGACAGCGGCCACATATATTTTTTAACTTTTTTTTTTTTTTGAGACAGAGTCTTGCCCTGTCGCCCAGGCTGGAATGCAGTGGCACAATCTCGGCTCACTGCAACCTCCGCCTCCTGGGTTCAAGCGATTCTCCTGCCTCAGCCTCCTGAGTAGCTGGGATTGCAGGCGCACGCCACCACGCCCAGCTAATTTTTTGTATCTTTAGTAGAGACAGGGTTTCACTATGTTGGCCAGGCTGGTCTCGAACTCCTGACCTCATGATCTGCCTGCCTTGGCCTCCCAAAGTGCATATTTTTTAACTTTATCAGACTTTTCATTCTCTGCTCAACATCTTTCTTTGGTCCTCCAGGTATGTTCAGATAAAACCTGAGCACCTGGCCATGACTGATGGGATGCTGGGCCATCTGGCCCTGCCAACTGTCCCGTCCACGAGGTCCCCCTCCCCTCACGCTCCAGGCACAGCCTGTGTGTGCCAGTGCACTGCCCACACTCCATGTACAAGTGGAAGCCCTCTCGAATTCAGTGGCTTAGTGCCTTGATGTCACACCCATTCTCAGGAAGTAGGTTCCCACTGAAAACACTGTGTGTTTTCAACATCATTGAGGCTGCCACAGCAGATTATAATCACTGGCCTGGGCAGCCCACTGGAACTACCAGATCATGAGCCTGAATTTTTAGTCTAAAAATCATATCCTGTTTTCTCTACTTTCTAGTCTCTAGTCAAGGCAAATTATTCAATTTAATAAATTAGGGACATAGTGTGTTGTACCAACGAGCTAAAGAGAGAATTCACAACGCCTTCCAGTCCATTCTCCACCTAACACTGGCTACACTGACTCTCCTCCCTCTCTAATAACCTGTCTTCCCACTAGAATTCATCATGCATGTTTAAAAACCTAGTTAAATAGTAAACTGACTGCATAGATCTGGAAATGAGACAGTTTTTCTTTTACAAATCCATATAGACTATGTGTTGGGGGCAGGGGATGACACAAGAATCTACTTTCTTGCCCCAAAACCATTGCTTTCCTTCTATTGTTAAGCTTGCATTCTGCATATTAATTCAGGTGGTTCCATTTGGGAATGGCCTCTGTTACCCAGAGACGGGAGGGCCATCAGAACTCGGGGTTGTCTGAAAAAACACTGGTTCTAAAATTATCACTGCTTTCACTTGTTTTTAACTGTCATAGTTGTTTGATTTTGAAGGGAAAATATGACGGTTTTTATTCTATGCTTGTTATATCTTCATGTGGTTTCGTGTTTTTTAGATTTTAGTACCTGTCATTTTTTTAACTTTCATTTTAGGTTCAGGGGTACATGTGCAGGTTTGTTACATAGGTAAATCTATGTCATGGGGGTTTGTTATACAGATTACTTCGTCACCCAGGGATTAAGCCTAGTACCCATTAGTTATTTTTCCTGATCCTCTCCCTCCTCCCATCTTCCACCTTCCTATAGACCCCAGTGTGTGTTGTTCCCCTCTACATGTCCATGTGTTCTCATCATTTAGCTCCCACTTATAAGTGAGAACATGCAGTATTTGATTTTTTGTTCCTGCATTAGTTTGCTAAGGATGATGGCCTCTAGCTCCATCCATGTTCTTGCAAGGTACATGATCTCGTTCTCTTTTGTGGCTGCATAGTGTTCCATGGTATATATGTGCCACATTTTCTTTATCCAGTCTGTCATTGATGGGCATTTAGGTTGATTCCATGTCTTTGCTATTGTGAATAGTGCTGCTGTGAAAATACACATGCATATGTCTTTATGGTAGAATGATTTATATTCCTTTGAGTAATGGGATTGCTGGGTCAAATGGTAGTTCTGTTTTCAGCTATTTGCGAAACTGCCACGCTCTTTTCCACAGTAATTGAACTAATTTACATTCCCACCAACAGTGTAAAAGCATTCCTTTTTTCTCCACAACCTCACCAGCATCCATCGGGTTTTCTTCTTTTTTTTTTTTTTTTTTACTTTTCAATAATAGCCATCTGACTGGTATGAGATGGTATCTCATTGTGGTTTTGATTTTTATTTTTTTAATGGTCCGTAATGTTAAGCTCTTTTTCATATACTTGTTGGCTGCATGTATGTCTTCTTCTGAAAAGTGTCTGCTCATTTCCTTTGCCCACTTTTTAATGGGATTGTTTCATTTTTTCTTGTAAATTTGCTTAAGTTCCTTATAGATGCTGGTTATTAGACCCTTCTCAGATTTATAGCTTGCAAAAATGTTCTCTCATTCTATTGGTTGTCTATTCACTCTGACGATAGTTTCTTTTGCTGTGCAGAAGATCTTCAGTTTAGTTAGATCCCATTTGTCAATTTGTGCTTTTGTTGCAATTGCTTGATGTGTCTTCATCATGAAATCTTAGCCCATTCCTATATCCAGAATGGTATTACCTAGGTTGTCTTCCAGGGTTTTTATAGTTTGGGGTTTTACATTTAAGTCTTTAATGCATGTTGAGTTGATTTTTGTATATGGTGTAAGGAAGGAGTCCAGTTTCAATCTTCTTTATGGCTAGCTAGTTGTCATTTATTGAGTAGGGAGTCCTTTCCCCATTGCTTTTTTTTTTTTCTGTCAACTTTGTCAATGATCACACGGTTGTAGGTGTGCAGCCTTATTTCTGGGCTCTCTATTCTGTTTCATTGGTCTGTATGTCTGTTTCTGTACTAGTACCATGCTGTTTTGGTTACTGTATCCCTGTAGTTTAAAGTCAGGTAGCATCATGCCTCCAGCTTTGTTCTTTTTGCTTAGGATTGCCTTGGCAATTCAGGCTCTTTTTTGGTTCCATGTGAATTTTTAAATTGTATTTTCTAGTTCTGTGAAGAATCTCATTGGTAGTTTGATAGGAGTAACATTTAATCTATAAATTACTTTGGGCAATATAGTCATTTTAATGATATTGATTCTTTCTATCCATGAGCATGGAATGTTTTTCCATTTGTTTGTGTCATCTCTGATTTCTTTAAGCAGTGTTTTGTAGTTCTCATTGTAGAGATCTTTCACCTCCCTGGTTGACTGTATTCCTAGGTATTTTATTCTTTTTGTGGCAATTGTGTATTGAATTACATTCCTGATTTGGCTCTCAGCTTGACTGTTGTTGGCATATTGGAATGCTAATGATTTTTGTACATTGATTTCGTACAACTGAGTCTTCACTGAAGTTGTTTATCAGCTTAAGGGTTTTTGGGTCAAGACCACGGGGTTTTCTAGATATAGGATCACGTCATCTGCAATCAGGGATAGTTGTTTTCCTCTCTTCCTGTTTGGATGCGCATTATTTCTTTCTCTCACCTGATTTATCTGGCCAGGACTTCCAATAGTATGTTGAATAGGAGTGTTGAGAAAGAGAATCCTTGTCTTGTGTCAGTTTTCAAGGGGAATACTTTCAGCTTTTGCCCATTCAATATGATGTTGGCTGTGGGTTTGTCATAGGTGGCTATTATGTTGAGGTTTGTTCCTTAAATACCTAGTTTATTGAGAGTTTTTAACATGTTGAATTTTATTGAGAGCCCTTTCTGCAGCTATTGAGATGATCATGTGGCTTTTGTCCTCAGCTCTGTTTATGTGGTGAATCACATTTATTGATTTGCGTATGTTAAACCAACCTTGCATCCCAGGGATGAAACTGACTTGATTGTGGTGGCTTAAGCTTTTGATGTGCTGCTGGATTCAATTTGTCAGTATTTTGTTGAGGATTTTTACCTCTATGTTCATCAGAGATATTGGCCTGAAGTTTTCTTTTTTTGTGTGGTATCTCTGCCAAGTTTTGGTATCAGGATGATGTTGGCCTCATAGAATGAGTTAAGGAGGAGTCCTTCCTCCTCAATTTTTTTGGAATAGTTTCAGTAGGAATGATATCCGCTTTTTTTGTACATCTTGTAGAATTTGGCTGTGAATCCATCTAGTCTTGGGCTTTGTTTTGGTTGGTAGGCTATTTATTACTGATTCAATTTTGGAGCTCATTATTGGTCTGTTCAGGGATTCAGTTTCTTCCTGAGGTTTTTATTTTTATCAAAAGGAACATAAGCTTTTTCATTTCCAATTTTTTATGATCTAAAAATGTGCAGTTTACAGCCCTGTTCAGAATCTGCATCTTCCTCCTTCTGCAGATACAGGTCCCTCAGAGCAGGTGACTGAGTGTGTATCCTGTCTGGAGCATAATATTTATGCTAGTAGAGTTACTGTTGTCTTTATTGTTAATTACCAAAGTTTACCACTTATCAGTCACTTACTACTTGCTGGACATTGCGCTAATACAACAGATTTCAGTTGTATTATCTTGTTGGGCACTCACAGCCATCCTGTGAAACAGATACTGTTCTTATCCCACTTTATAGAGAGGTGAACTGAGGCTTCCAGCACTGAAGCAAATTGCCCAAGACTACAGAAATGTAGGTTTCTAAACATCAAGAAACAGTAACCAGTAATGATGACTAAAGCAAGGGATTGTGATCATTCATTCATGATCCCACTGCCTTCTTTTCTTACTTCATCCTCTCAGGGGTGACCGTTTGGGAGTTGATGACCTTTGGATCCAAGCCATATGACGGAATCCCTGCCAGCGAGATCTCCTCCATCCTGGAGAAAGGAGAACGCCTCCCCCAGCCACCCATATGTACCATCGATGTCTACATGATCATGGTCAAGTGTGAGTGACCAGTGGGGCTGTCCACACTGCTAGCTGAGCCTTGGTGGCTGCTCTTAGCCAAACAGCTGGGGACTTTGCATCCCTGGAGAAATGTCATCACATTACTTAAGGCAGGCACACAAATCCAGAAACATCTGTAAATACCCCTTCAAGCATTCTTCTAAAGATACTTCTTGACTCATTGGGCAGTGTGACCTGACATTTGCCTATGTTTGCAAGCAAATAAATAAAACAAGTCTTCCGCAAGCCATTACACCGAAATACTCTATTCGCCGAGTTACTCAATGAAATACCGAGTTGCCCTGTATTTTGAAGCCTGTTACCAGAGAGACTGAATGTTTTTAAATGCATTACAGTGAGTAACAACATAAGGCTAATAGAGTCAACATTTCTGCTTTGACTTAAACCTTTTAAACCAGTGGATTTATGTGAAGTCTCTGCACATAAGAGTGTGTAATTTGATCGATGCTATTATTCTACCAGATTCACGAGTGCAGTGGGCTCTGGAGGTAGCATTACATACATGGGATGAGCATTCGCAAAAGAAAGTTGTATAGGGAATATGACAGAGCCAAGTTAATGTAAATATTAGTGCCTTTCTGAACTCTAGACCACAGAGTTAATCTTTTTTAACTTCCTTGGTTTGAGCTGAGGAAGCTGTAATCCAGAGAAGCCACGTGATTCGTCTAAGGTTACATAGCAGTCTGGCCTAAAATAGCTTGACATCCTGTGGACGGAAAATAAATGTGATCCCTCAAGAGGCATGAGGATTTCCAGGCAGTAGCTGTACCTCCAACTTGTTTAATCTGGATTTAGATGGTTGGGTAGTCACATGCAGCAGCACAGTTAACAGTGTATCCTTCTATGGAAGTTGCCAGCGCAGCCAGCCCTCTCACTTGCATGTATGCCCACTGCGTATGTGCTGTACTGGAGACGCCAGGGGCAGGGGCCCGGACCCAATCCCAAATTCTTTAAAGCCTATTTTTCTACGTTGCATCTGATTTCCTGCCTGAAGGAATGCTGAGGGTGGATGTCGAGTGAGGACCTTGGTGCAGGGCACCCTGCAGTCAGGATAGTTCACAGAGAGCAATTGCACAGACCCACACTGCTCCATCCCCTCAGGCAACAACACAGGATGCTGACCCCAGGAAGAGTGGGCGTAGAAAAACTGGAGGGCATTATTGTTATTCTGATTCAAATGTACGGTGCTGGCATGGTCTTTAAACAGTAACCAGTACTAGTTGGCCAAGACAGAAAAGTCTACCACAAAGACTTGGTTCTTTCATCACTTATTTGACTGGAAGTGTTGCATCACCAATGCCTTCTTTAAGCAATGCCGTCTTTATCATTTCTTCCAGTGTTGTAATTGCACTGTTTTTTCTCATTCCTTCCCCAGGCTGGATGATAGACGCAGATAGTCGCCCAAAGTTCCGTGAGTTGATCATTGAATTCTCCAAAATGGCCCGAGATCCCCAGCGCTACCTTGTTATTCAGGTACAAATCGTAACCTGTCCTTCCATTGGGAAGAGTCCCTCTAATAAGCATCTCATGTCACTGTGCTCTGTCACATGCCAACCTGGCCTCCCTGTGTCCCAGATCGCATTATTAAACCCCCCAGCGCATTAGAGCAAGCCTCGGTTAAGGCGCAGGCCACATCGTGAACTAAGCAGGGTCCGTGAGTGGGGCCCACCCAACTCCACCTCCCCGTCCCCGTCTGAACTCTCCTCCCACACTCATCCTCACTGTCCAGCTAGCCAAAGCTTCAGCTGGGTCTAACAGAGAAGCATGGTCTATTGGCCTTGGTGTCAGGCAGACCTGGCTTCACACCCCTGACTCTCCACTTCGTCCCATCACCCAGGCAGCCGATCCACCTATCTCCTTCCATAACATGGGAATACCAAAACCAGGCTCACAGGATTGGTCTCAAAGACTTAATAAGATATGTTGCAAAATACACTCCCTAGTACCTCACAGCAAGGTGCACACTCGATGAACGCTGCAGCTTCTTCCCTGTTTCCTCAGAAGCTATTTGCATCTCATGTAGGGGCTTTCAAGCATCAAAGGATGGTTCATGTTTTATTTTAAGGCACCCACATGCCATGAGGGAGGCAGCTATAATTCAGAGAACTAAGGGGGATTTCATTATAACAAAATTGGCAAACACACAGGCACCTGCTGGCAATAGAGCCCTGCTCCTATAGCCAAGAAGTGGAATAGCATCTCTATGGGCCATTCTAATAGCCTCAAAATCTCTGCACCAGGGGGATGAAAGAATGCATTTGCCAAGCCCTACAGACTCCAACTTCTACCGTGCCCTGATGGATGAAGAAGACATGGACGACGTGGTGGATGCCGACGAGTACCTCATCCCACAGCAGGGCTTCTTCAGCAGCCCCTCCACGTCACGGACTCCCCTCCTGAGCTCTCTGGTAGGAAACCTCTGTCTCTCTCAAGTTGTCTCTCAAATTGAACAAAATGAATTTTAGGGAAAATAATAACCATCTAGTGAAACTCACACGGAGATGAAGTCAATTTTAACCAAATGGTAAAATCAAAATCAATTAAATAAGTGTATTACTTTGTTGCATTGCAACAACTTGATTGTAAGCCTTTTAGGTCCACTATGGAACAGAATTAAATCAAAACTAAACATAGTTGCTCTAAAACTAATGATTAAGACAAAAATTAAACACCTTCACAATATACCCTCCATGAGGCACACCACCTGCATTCAGGAAAAGTGGATGAGATGCAGTACAATCATTCCATGGGCAACTTCTCTGTTTATTTTTCAGAGTGCAACCAGCAACAATTCCACTGTGGCTTGCATTGATAGAAATGGGGTATGTATGAACACCTTATAAGCCAGCATTTACAGCTCTGCACTACGACTCTATTATACGTGGAAAATGCCTTAACCTAAATAATCTTAACCCAGATAATCTTGAGTTTTCTTCCTGTGTGGGTTTTTCCCTGCATGGCTGTCACGCCTCACAGTGCCATTCAAAGCGTGGCTCCTGGACCAGTAGCAGCATCACCTGGCAGCTTGTTAGAAATGCCATTTTTCAGGCCACCGCCCCAGATTAACCAAATCAGGACCTCTGGGGGTGGCACCCAGTAGTCTTTCTTTGAGCCACCTTCCAGGTGATGCTGATGCCTGTTGAAATGTGAGGCTCTGGTCTAGACCACACTGTGCCATGCAGAAACCACTAGCCACATGTGGCTACTTCAACTTAAATGTTAGTAAGTTAAAATGAAATGAAATATAAAATTCAGTTTCTCACACATGTGAAGTGTCCAGTAGCCACACGTGCCTAGTGGCGACCGTATTGAAGAGCACCGCTCATAGCATACCTCCCTCACTGCAGAAGGTTCTGCTGGATAGCACCCAGCACAGCCCCGCTGCCCGCCCTGCAGCCTGCGGCCCAGTAGCACGGGCACCCGCTAGGGTGCAGACTCTCAGGCCTGCCCGACCTACGAATCAGAACCTGCATCTCAAGGAGATTTCAGGTGATTTTTGCACACACTGAAGTTGGAGCAGCCCTGACTGGAGTAACCTTCCCTCATTTCCTCCTGCAGCTGCAAAGCTGTCCCATCAAGGAAGACAGCTTCTTACAGCGATACAGCTCAGACCCCACAGGCGCCTTGACTGAGGACAGCATAGACGACACCTTCCTCCCAGTGCCTGGTGAGTGGCTTGTCTGGAAACATTCCTGCTCCTCAGCCTCCTCGACCCACTCAGCAGCAGCCAGTCTCCACCACCCAGTGTCCAAGCCAGGTGCTCCCTCCAGCATCTCCAGAGGGGGAAACAGTGGCAGGCGTTTGCAGACACAGTGAAGGGCGTAAGGAGCAGATAAACACATGATGGAGGCTGCACAAGCTCCTTGTTGTGTCTGGGTTGTTTGCTGTACCTCTGTTTTAAGAATGAATCTGCAAAATTTCCAGATTATGAAACAAACGACAGACATACGTGTGTGTGTGAGTATGTGCATGATGTGTGTACATCTGTGTATGTGTATGTGTGTGTGTGACAGATTTGATCCCTGTTCTCTCTGCTGGCTCTATTCTTGACCTGTGAAACATATATTTAACTAATTAAATATTAGTTAATATTAATAAATTTTAAGCTTTATCCAGACACTCACAACCTGCTAACACACACACATATATATACACACACATACACATACACACACATATACACACACCACACACATACACAGACCGCACACACCATACACAGACACATACACATGCACACACATATACACACACATACACCACACACCACACACACACACCACACACACCACACACACACATACATGTATACACACACCACACATACACCACACACACCACAAAAACCCCATGCACATACACATATACACACAGACACCACACACACGTATACACACACATACACACACCACACATACACACCACACACACCACACACACCACACACATACACCACACACACGTACACACACCACACACATACACCACAGACATGTACACCACATACACGTATGTACGCACACATACCCACACCACACACACACCACACATACATACACACATACACACCACACACCACAAAAACCCCACACACATACATATACACACCACACACACCACACATACACACACCACACATACATGTACACTTACCCACACCACAGACACACACATTCACACACCACATACACATATGTACACACACATACACACCCACACCACACACAAACACATACCACACTTACATACCCACATAGACACATACACGCCACACACCATACATACACATGCACACACACACCACATATACACACACATACACACCACACATGCACACACCACACACATACAAACATACACCACACACACATACACCACACACACAGCACACATAGACACATATACACACACCAGACACACATACCACATACACACCACACATACATGTACACATGCATGCACATACACACACACACACACACACACACACTGTCCTCAAAGCAGGCTATCCTCTGAGAACTTTAAATTTACAAAAGACACACGTGTCCATTACTTTGAGAAGTGCAGGAAAGAACCCACTTTCTTTTGCAGCAACAGCAAGAGGGGCCTCCCAAGGCTCCTGCTCCCTGTCATAAGTCTCCCTGTTGAAGACATTCACAGGGTTCAGAACCCGGGGATCTTGCATGGGATGGTGCTTTGCTGATTACTTCACCTCTGATTTCTTTCCACTTTCAGAATACATAAACCAGTCCGTTCCCAAAAGGCCCGCTGGCTCTGTGCAGAATCCTGTCTATCACAATCAGCCTCTGAACCCTGCGCCCAGCAGAGACCCACACTACCAGGACCCCCACAGCACCGCAGTGGGCAACCCCGAGTATCTCAACACTGTCCAGCCCACCTGTGTCAACAGCACATTCGACAGCCCTGCTCATTGGGCCCAGAAAGGCAGCCACCACATTAGCCTGGACAACCCTGACTACCAGCAGGACTTCTTTCCCAAGGAAGCCAAGCCAAATGGCATCTTTAAGGGCTCCACAGCTGAAAATGCAGAATACCTAAGGGTCGCACCACAAAGCAGTGAATTTATTGGAGCATGACCACGGAGGACAGCATGAGCCCTTAAAATCCAGACTCTGTCAATACCCAGGACCAAGCCACAGCGGGTCCTCCATCCCAACAGCCATGCCCGCATTAGCTCTTAGACCCACAGACTGGTTTCGCAACGTTTACACCGATCAGCCAGGAAGTACTTCCACCTCGGGCGCATTTTGGGAAGTTGCAGGTGCATTCCTTTGTCTTCAAACTGTGAAGCATTTACAGAAACGCATCCAGCAAGAATATTGTCCCTTTGAGCAGAAGTTTATCCTTCAAGGAAGTATATTTGAAAAAAAAAAAAAAGTATATGTCAGGATTTTTATTGATTGGGGATCTTGGAGTTTTTCATTGTCACTATTCATTTTTACTTCCATGGGCTCTTCCAACAAAGAAGAAGCTTGCTGGTAGCACTTGCCACCCTGAGTTCATCCAGGCCCAACTGTGAGCAAGGAGCACAGGCCACAAGTCTTCCAGTGGACGCTTGATTCCAGTGGTTGTGCTTCAAGGCTTCCACTGCAAAACACTAAAGATCCAAGAAGCCCTTCATGGCCCCAGCAGGCCGGATCGGTACTGTATCAAGTCATGGCAGGTACAATAGGATAAGCCACTCTGTCCCTTCCTGGGCAAAAAAGAAATGGAGGGGATAGAATTCTTCCTTAGACTTACTTTTGTAAAAATGTCCCCACGGTACTTACTCCCCACTGGTTGACTAGTGGTTTCCAGTCGTGAGCGTTAGACTGACTTGTTTGTCTTCCATTCCATTGTTTTGAAACTCAGTATGCTGCCCCTGTCTTGCTGTCATGGAATCAGCAAGAGAGGATGACACATCAAATAATAACTCGGATTCCAGCCCACATTGGATTCATCGGCATTCAGACCAATAGCCCACAGCTGAGAATGTGGAATACCTAAGGATAGCACCGCTTTTGTTCTCGCAAAAACATATCTCCTGATTTGAGGCTCAGATGAAATGCATCAGGTCCTTTGGGGCATAGAGCAGGAGACCACAAAAATGAAGCTGCTCTGAAATCTCCTTTAGCCATCACCCCAAGCCCCCAAAATTAGTTTGGGTTCCTCATGGAAGATAATTTTCTCCTTTTACTTCACTTTAAAAGCTATTTACTCAGAGTATATGTTCCCTCCAGGTCAGCTGCCCCCAGACCCCATCCTTACCCTTTGTCAAACAAAAAGTGTCTCCGCCCTGAGTCAGCTATTCAAGCACTTACAGCTCTGGCCACAACGGGACATTTTACAGGTGCGAATGAGAGTGGCATTATGAGTAATGTGGAATTCAGGTAGTAAATATGAAAGTAGGGTTTGAAATTGATAATGCTTTCACAACATTTGCAGATGTTTTAGAAGAAAAAAAGTTCCTTGCTAAAATAATTTCTCTACAATTGGAAGACTCAGCTAGTTAGGATCCCACCTTTTTTCTTAATCTGTGTGTGCCCTGTAACCTGACTGGTTAACAGCAGCCCTTTGTAAACAGTGTTTTAAACTCCCCTAGTCAATATCCATCCCATCCAATTTATCAAGGAAGAAATGGTTCAGAAAATATTTTCAGCCTACAGTTATGTTCAGTCACACACACATACAAAATATTCCTTTTGCTTTTAAAGTATTTTTTGACTCCCAGATCAGTCAGGGCCCCTACAGCTTTGTTAAGAAAGTATTTGATTTTTGTCTCAATGAAAATAAAATTATATTCATTTCCACTCTATTATGCTCTCAAATACCCCTAAGCACCTATACTAACGTGGTATGGGTATGAAAGGTACAAAGATAAATAAAACATAGTCCCTGATTCTGAGAAATTTACAATTTAGCAAAGGAAATGGACTCAAAGATGCTAACCTTAAAACAACCTGACAAATGCTAGACAGGACCCGTCAGCCAGGCACTGTGAGAGCACAGAGCAGGAAGGTTGGGTCCTGCCTGAGGAGACCTGGAAGGTTCATCAGGGAGGCCTCACAGGAGGATGACCAGGTCTCAGCCACAGGGGAGGTGGAAAGTGCAGGTGCAGCAGGGGCACCCTGATCAAGGAAACAGCTGCCAAACGCCTTCACTGCTGAAGTCCGCATAAGGCTGAGGTCAGTCGCCCTAGCAACCTGCTCCCTCTAAGCCAGGGGATGAGCTTGGCTCATCCCGCAAGATCCCTAAAAGTTGCATCCCCCACGGGGATTTTGAGCTATCATCTCTGCACATGCTTAGTGAGAAGACTACGCAACATTTCTAAGAATCTGAGATTTTTTATCGTCAGTAAACCACTTCCATTATTCATTCACCTCAGGACAAACAAATATTTCAGTCAGAACTGGGAAACAGGACTCACATTCTGCTGTCACGTATGTGTCAAGAAGCAGATGATTGATGAGGCAGCTCAGTTGTAAGCGAGTCACATTGTAGCATTAAATTCTAGTATTTTTGTAGTTTGAAACGCTAACATAATAAAAGAGCAACAGCCTCTAGCTTTCTTCTCCTTCATATTTTAATTTTCCACCATAAAGTTTAGTTGCTAAATGTATTAATTTTAAGACTGTACTTCCCAAAATAGTTCTCACTTCATCTGTCCAGGGAGGCACAGTTCTGTCTGGTAGAAGCCGCAAAGCCATTGGCCTCTCCACGGATCTGGCGACCATGGTGGGCAGGTCGGGAAAGGAGCTGCCCAAAGTCCCATGATTTTCACCTAACAGCCCTGTTCGTCAGTTCTCAAAGCTTGGACTCCATCCCTGAAGGTCTTCTTAATTGATAGCCTGGCCTTAATATCCTACAGGGAGCCTGTCGGCTGTTTCTTCCTCAGGTTCCTGGAAGACCTTACCCCATGACCCCAGCTTCAGATGTGGCCTTTGGAAACAGAGGTCAAAGGAAAGTAAGGAGCTGAGAGCTCATATTCACAGGTGCCCCCAGCGTTCGTGCGTCTTCTTGCATCATCTCTAAGGAGCTGCTCTAATTGCTCCATGCCTGTCACCCCATGAGGGATCAAAGAAGGGATGAGTCTTCTAAACTCTATATTCGCTGTGAGTCCAGGTTGTAAGGGGGAGCACTGTGGACGCATCCTATTGCACTCCAGCTGATGACAACAAAGCTTAGGTGTTTGCTGAAAGTTCTTGATGTTGTGACTTACCACCTCCGCCTCACAACTGCAGACATAAGGGGACTGTGGATTGCTTAGCAGGAAAGGCACTGGTTCTCAAGGGTGACTGCCCTTGGGAATCTCCTGGTCCCAACCAGAAAGATTGTGACTGGATTTTCTCAGGTGCAGCCCAGCCATAGGGCCTTTTCAGAGCACCCCCTGGTTATTGCAACATTCATCAAAGTTTCCGGAACCTCTGGCCTAAAGGAAGGGCCTGGCGGGGGTCTGCTTGGCACTCGCTGGGGGGCCACCCACCCAGTGCCACTCTCACTAGGCCTCTGGTTGCTCTTGCGTAGGATGAGGCTGGTTAGTGACTGGAACTCAGCACCTCCCCTCAGGCAGAAGAGAATCACCTGTGGAGCTTCAAAAGAAGGGGCTTGGGGTCTCTGCAGACCAATTCAACCCAAATCTCAGGGGCTCTTTCATGATTCTAATGGGCAACCAGGGTTGAAACCCTTATTTCTAGGGTCTTCAGTTGTACAGGACTGTGGGTCTGTACCAGGGCCCCCAGTCAGAGTAGAATAAAAAGCTGGGTAAGGTAGAGATTCCCATGTGCAGTGGAGAGAACAATTTGCAGTCACTGATAAGCCTGAGACTTGGCTGCTAGTGGCCATTCCAAAAGCCTCCAATTCATCATCGTCACCAGCAGTTCAGCTGGAAAGGGGCAAATACCCGCACTGGAGCCTTGAAAAAGCCCTGGGAACCCTCCACATTCTCTAAGTTATAGAAACCAGTCTCTTCCCTCCTTTGTGAATGAGCTGCTATTCCGTGTAGGCAACACCTATTGAAACTGCCCTCAACGTCTACTCTGCATTTCTTTCTTGTGATAAGCACACATTTTTATTGCAATATAATGATCTGCTCACATTTCCTTGTCTGGGGGCTGTAAAACCTTACAGAACAGAAATCCTTGCCTCTCTCACCAGCCACGCCTGCCATACCAGGGGTACAGCTTTGTACTATTAAAGACACAGACAGGATTTTTAAATGTAAATCTATTTTTGTAACTTTTTTGTGGGATATCGTCCTCTTTATGTAGCACTGAACTTTGTATAATATATTTTTAGAAACTCATTTTTCTACTAAAGGAAACACAGTTTACTTTAGAGAGACTGCAATAGAATCAAAATTTGAAACGGAAATCTTTGTTTAAAAGGGTTAAGTTGAGGCAAGAGGAAAGCCCTTTCTCTCTCTTACAAAAAGGCACAACGTCATTGGGGAGCTAAGCTAGGTCATTGTCATGGTGAAGAAGAGAAGCATCGCCTTTATATTTAGAAAATTTTAAAAGATGATGGAAGGCACATTTAGCTTGGTCTGAGGCAGGTTCTGTTGAGTCTGTTGGGGCAATGTTAATGGAAAGGGCTCACTGTCTGTTGTTACAACTAGAAAAATCCAGCTGCATGTCATACCCTCATCATCTGCCAGTGTGACCCGGTACATGTAAGAAAAGCAATAACATAGCATTTTGTTGGTTTATATATATACTGTGACTTCAATGCAAATGATTTTATTTTTATATTTAAAATTGATATGCATCTATCAGTATAAACTAGTCATATCTGGAGAGCCCTAATAATGTTCAGCACACTTTGGTTAGTTCACCAACAGTCTTACCGAGGCTGGGCCCAGCCACCCTAAAGAAGTTATTCAGCCCTGGCTGCAGTGACATCACCTGAGGAGCTTTTAAAAAGCTTAAAGCCCAGCTACACCTCAGACCAATTAAAGGCAAATCTCTGGGGCTGAAACCCAAGCATTTGTAGTTTTAAAGCTCCTGAGGTCATTCCAGCGTGCAGCCAAAGTTGAGAACTACCGGCCTAGGGATTAGCCACAAGGACTTGGACTTGCAGGCAAATTCTGCAGGAGTATGTGATTCTCAGGACTAGAGAACTGAGACACAAAGACCTCCGCATCTGTCGCTGAGAGTCAAGAACCTGAACAGAGTTTCCATGAAGGTTCTCCAAGCACTAGAAGGGAGAGTGTCTAAACAATGGTTGAAAAGCAAAGGAAATATAAAACAGACACCTCTGTTCCATTTCCTAAGCTTGCTCTCTTTATTAAGGGTGGACTAGTAATAAAATATAATATTCCTGATACTTATGCAGCTGACATTGTTGCTCTCCCCAAAGCAACCAAGTAGCCTTTATTTCCCACAGTGAAAGAAAACATTGACCTATCAGTTACATTACAAAAGGCAGATTTCAAGAGGATTAAGTAAGTGGTTGGATGGCTTTTAGAAAAACAAGAATTCAAGAAGAGGATTCATGCTTTAAGAAACATTAGTTATACATTCTTCACAAATTATACCTGGGATAAAAACTGTAGCAGGCAGTGTGTTTTCCTTCCATGTCTCTCTGCACTACCCACAGTGTGTCCTCTGAGGCTGCAAGTCTATCCTATCTGAATTCCCAGCAGAAGCACTAAGAAGCTCCACCCTATCACCTAGCAGATAAAACTATGGGGAAAACTTAAACTCGTGCATACATTTCTGGATGCATTTACTTATCTTTTTAAAAAAAGGAATCCTATGACCTGATTTGGCCACAAAAATAATCTTGCTGTACAATACAATCTCTTGGAAATTAAGAGATCCTGTGGATTTGATGACTGGTGTTAGAGGTGACAATGTAACCGACTAACAACAGACAGCAATAACTTCATTTCAGAAATGTTCAAGCAATAGCTTTGTAGCTTCGACATATGGTACGTTTTAACCTTGAAAGTTTTGCAATGATGAAAGCAGTATTTGTACAAATGAAAAGCAGAATTCTCTTTTATATGGTTTATACTGTTGATCAGAAATGTTGATTGTGCATTGAGTATTAAAAAATTAGATGTATATTATTCATTGTTCTTTACTCATGAGTACTTTATAATAATAATAATGTATTCTTTGTTAACAAAGCTGTTTTGGTACTAGTTATTAGTCATATCTAACCAACTGTAGATGTTCTTTCCTGATAACTTTTTAAAAAATTAATAAACTATTTTTAGAGCAGTTTTAGGTTCACAGCAAAACTGAGCAGAAAGTACAGAGAGCCCCCCTTTCTCTATCAGCCTCTCCCACCATCACCATCACACCCCAGGAACCAGATAACTTTTTAGTGGAAAAAAAATCCAGGCCAGCTCAGAGGCTTCCTCCTGTGGCTGGGCCAGCCCCTCGGGCTCTCAGGTGCATTGCAACTCAGGCTCATCACATGCCAGGGTCTTCCAGTGCCCCTGAGACCCCTCATTTCCAAGATCCCTTCGTAGTTTTTCTCCTTCACAGAGCCAAGAGGGAATTCCCTGAGGGAACAGGTTTTCCTATGGCAAGCCCAGGTTTTGTTTCTTCAGAGCACCAAAATAAGTAGAAGTTTACCCTGATTCTGCTACAAATCAGAGGAATTAAGTGGGCCTCAGCATGGGCATGGGGCCTCCCACTCAGCTGCCCCACTCACTCCCCGCCAACCTCCCTCACGTGTGGGCGGTCCCACCCTCCACCCAGAACTTTCATGGCAGGAGCTCTCACTGCCATGTTTAATGTAATGAAGCCACTACCCGCACATCGGGAATAGCCATGGTGTGGCAGGGGAGGGTTCTAGGGAGATCGAGCTCACACTGCAGTCAGGCTTCCTTAACACGGGAGCATGTTCTGAGAAACGCATCATTAGGAGATGTCATCACTGTGCGAATGTCACAGAGTGTACTTCACACACCTAGATGGCACAGCCCAGCACACGCCTAAGTTATATGGTGTAGTCTGTTGTTCCTAGGCTAATGATCTGTACAGCCTGGGACTATACTGAATTCTGCAGGCAACTGCAGTACAATGGTAAGGATCTGTATATATAAAACATAGCTAAATATTAAAAAGATACAGTGAAAACATGGTATTATCATCTTATGGGACCATGTGAACATCGTTACATGGCACATTATAAAAACTCAGGTTATGTGTCTAAATGCTTAAACAGATAAACGAGTATGGAGTTTTCCGAGTTCTAGCTGTAAAAGTAGAGTTAGGGGATTTGAACTCAACACCTGAGAAAAAGCAAACCTGTTGATGAAGCAGATGATGTCACCGAAGAGGAGAGAACAGCTTCCCAAAACCCAGCATCAAGGGCCGAGCAGCCAGGAGGCTGGGTGGGGATGCACAGGGCAAGGAAGGCAGGCAGGGTGCCTCCCGTGGGCATCGGAGAGTGGACCAGCACCAGACGCAGCTCGTCTGGACTGATGGGATGGCCCTGGGGCTCCTGGTGGCTCTGACTTTCGTAAAGCCTCTCCCTCCAGCACCTTTCCCTCCACCAGCCAGTGGCTGCACAGTGCCCTGACTTATTTCTTTCACACAGAAGTGAGGGCAGGAAGCAGGCTGTGCCAGCTCACACCACCCCTAATGCTCGCAGTGCTGACTCTGTTTCCAGGAAGATCGCAGCTTTGCTTTTGTGCTGTTCCTGGTGAATGCCATCCGTTGCCTATGCACAAACATGGGGCTGAGAGTAAACCACATTTCCATGTGGAAGCAGGACTTCAGAATAGCCAGGTCCACGACGAATGAGAAAATCTGGAGCTTCCCAGCATTCTGCTCAAGGCCCAGCATCCCATGTGGGAACCCGCCGGCCTCTGGGCCTCGCCTCCACCCACTCCTCTGTCAGCTCCTGAGTCTCCACACCCTGGCTGCCTGGGAACACCTCAGGCACACGCAGGTTTGTTATAATCAAAGCCTTCAATTAGGGGGTTTAGTCCATATAGAGAAAGGCCGGATTCTGCAGATGAGGCAAGTGTGGGGAGTACTGTGGGGTGCTGGCTTTCTGAGCCTGAAATGTTCCCCCAAGTGGAGGCCGCGGCCGGCCATCCCGCTGAACAGCCTTCACCTCAGGGCAGACCCAGTGGCACCACTGTCTTGTCGCTGACCATCGCGATTCCAGCTGAAGCTGGGTGCAGATGGGGTTTCAGCTGGAAGAGGTTTTCCCTTTGGGCCAATAATCCTATAAAAGGCATCATACCTGTGTGGGGAGAGGGGCAATTTCTCTAGAATGGAGAGTCCAATGCGCAGGAGGGAGCTGCTCTTCCTATCGGGCCGTGGGTGCACCTCTCGCAGGGCTCAGGCCCCACTGCTCCGGAAAAGACCTTTAAACGCTCAAGCCAAGAAGCAGCAAGATCACATTCAGTATTTGCCCCGGTCTCAAAAACAATAAACGAAGCATGATAGGGAGCCCATGGGCAGATGTCTGCAATCTATAAATGTGTGCCCTGAAGTACCCTCACCCTTCTGTGCTTCTCACCTCTGAGCCCCAGGGACATGCACCCTGGGGAGGCCAGCCCTGCCCTCACTGCCTTCTGTGGCCTCTGCCTTCCATTTTTCTCCCTACCTGGACGCAGGGCTAGAAAACCTGGAGACTGGGTTCTGAAAGAAACAGAAAGCTCTTTTTTATCCTGCTCCTGAGAGTCAACCCTTCTGAGCTCAAGCAAAGGGCATTCCCGGTCCTCAGCTCCTTGCCCCCGTGTAGATCTGAAGGGAGCCTGCACTGCCCATCCCTCAGTTCTCACCTGTCACTTAATCCTGTCCCACAGTGGGCCACCCCTGGGCTACAACTTGAGCTTCTAGGTGTGCACACTGAAAGCTCTGAACAGGCTCACAGCCCAGGGCCACTCGGCAAGGACTCCCCACATTCCCAGCACCTGAGCATGGCCCAGAAGAGAGAGGGGCAGGCCCCAGATTGGCAGCTTTGTGTCCTTTCTGCCCACCCCTAGGGAAAGGGTGTAGCCCATAGATGGGGAAGGGTGGCTGGGGAGGCCAGGGGCTCTGCAATCCAGGGTCAGCGTCACTTAGGACTGAAGGTGGCAATGCCCAGGCAAATGGCACCTGAAAACCCAACAGGAAGTGGAAGGCCCAAGGCCTTCAGGTGCCTAAAAACCCATTCACTTTTCTAAACTGCATAGTCCCTTATTTGAACCAGTAATGCCCTTAAAACCTCCAGTGCAGCTCTATCTCAGAGGGAGTGGAGGTGAGAGCTGGGAGAGCCATCCCTCTCTCACTCCAGATGGCTTGGGGCCACCCCTTACTGACTATTTTCATTCTAAAGAGGTTGCTCCTGTCACCCTTTCAGCTTCTCCGTACCCCTCTCCTTCCATCTTTCTCCCTTGTATAATCTAACCTTTCCTGAACTCAAGCAGAAATGCAGTGACAAACCTGCCCTCTGCACTTGCACTTTGCCTGGGCTGACTGGCTTCCCAAGGACAAGTCTAAGGGAACACTGGCCAGTGCCGCACACGGACTTTAGGGGTCAGGGACAAAGAGACGTGATATGTGGAGGGGACAGCATTTCTCCTGCAGACCAATGACGCAGAAGACGCTGGAAGGGCAAGCCTCATTGCTGAAACATTTACCAGGTCCAGATGGTTTCAGAGCGTACTTGCAAACTTTCAAAGAACAGCTAATTTTTGTATTAAAGTGTTTCAGAACACAAAAAGATAGGAAGCTTCTCAGTTTATTCTACAAGGTCCGAATAGTACTAAAAATCAGAGAGATACTACAAAAAGAAAACTATAGCTTTATTTATGAATGTAGATGTAGAAATCCTAAATGAAATGTAGGAAATGGAATTATTTATTCTAGGAATTAAAAGATAGTTCATTTTGTTTATACACATGAGGAAAATAATAGGTGAAATGTTAATATTAACACATGTTCAGAAGGCATCAATAACACCCAATCACATTGCTGTTAAAATCTCTCAGTCACTTGGGAAGAGAGGACAACATGTTTAATTGGATTAAAGTATCTGTCAAAAATTAATAAGAAACATCAAACATAAGAGTGAAATACCAAAAGTCTATCTAGCACCTTAAATCAGAACAAGACAATGATAACTATTATCACCTCCATTATTCAACACTCTTCAGAAACCCAGTGTTTTGGGGGACAAGAGAAGACATATTACTTAAACATGATGTATTTGCATCATTAGAATATAGTCAGAAAACCAAATCTAGCCAGCAGCCTATTTCTATAAGGTTTTATTAGAACACAGCCATGCCTTTTTATTTATGTCTGTTATGACTGCTTTTATACTACAGTGGCAAGTTGGGTAGTTCCAACAGAGATCCTGTGACCTACAAAACCAAAAATATTCCCTGTCTGACCCTTTACAACAGAAGTTTGCCTCTCCCAAAATAATTAGCTGAAACAAAATTAAACAAGAAAATCAGTACGGTGAGTGCATAGAAATGAAATCAGTAGTTTTTCTACACACCATCCATCATTAATTAGGCAACATAATGGAAAAGAATTCCATTTAAAATAGCAAAGAAAACAACAAAAT
The DNA here is from genome assembly GCF_043159975.1 of Macaca nemestrina. Lineage (NCBI taxonomy): Eukaryota > Metazoa > Chordata > Mammalia > Primates > Cercopithecidae > Macaca > Macaca nemestrina. Next base: position 125,620,955 of record NC_092128.1, read on the forward strand.
ACCTAGAATTAAACTTAAATGTGCAAGAATAATATGAAAACGAAAACTAAGAATCTTTGCAGGCATAAAAGAAGACTTAAAAAGATACATTACATTCATGGATATGAAGACGATGTTGTAAAGATACCAATTATCCCTAAATATAACATACATTCAGTGCAATTCAAATGGAAATTTCAGTAGTTATTTTGGGGAGTATAAGTTTTAGAATTTGGAATCTAGAATAGAAAATGTACCACAGTAGCCAACAACATTTGGAAAACAATTGAGTAGTGAAGGAATTATATAAAAATATACTATATAAAACTATAATAACTAAATCTGCACAGTAATTAATGGAAACATAGTTTGGAAGCAGACACGCGTGCATAGGAATGTGTCCATGATAAAGAGGACATCTCCAGATGGGGGGACATGACAGACTACCCAGTAAATGATTTTGGAGAAAACGTCTGTACATTTGAAAATTAATTATGGTTCTATTTCACACTCTACCCAAAGACAAATTTCAGATGGACCGAAGATCTAAACATAACAGCAAAACAAAGTATTGGGTAAAACGTATGTGAATAATTTTGAATCTCAGGAAGGGGAGGTGATCCTAGCGCATAGCACAAAACCCCAAAGGCATAAAGAAAAAGATGGACAAGAAGGAAATCCAATGTTTTTCAGTTTTTAAAGGAAAAATAACTAACCACTGAAGAAAAGCCAATATATATACAGGGAGAAAAACTTTTAAGGTATATCAACAATTAATACCCTAAAATGTGAAGAATTCCAATGAATTTGTAAAAAAATTAAGCACCATTAAAACTTTGACAGTGTATCAATGGACAATCTATGGAAAAAATACAAATGGCAAATAGCACTAATGAGTATATAGCCTACCTCACTAACAATGAAAGAAATGCCACTTAAAACAGAATAACCTTTCACCACACATTTTGGTGGGAATGTGAATTACTATAAACTTTTTGTAAGGCAAACAAAATTTTACATTTGTATATCTTCTTGATATGGCAACTTTACTTGTAAAGATAAATTATATGAACATATTCAACTATAGAAAGACATATAAACTAGAATGTTCACTAAACCACAATTTGTAGTGGAGAAAAAAATGGAAACATTTAATGTCCATCAAAAGGGAAACTATCCCATATACAGCTCACACCTGTATTCCCAGCACTTTGGGAGGCTGAGGCAGGCAGATCACTTGAGGTCAGAAGTTCGAGACCAGCTTGGTCAACACGGTGAAACCCCGTCTTTACTAAAAATACAAAAATTAGCGAGATGTGGTGGCGGGTGCCTGTAATCCCAGCTACTCAGGAGGCTGAGGGAGGAGAATCGCTTGAACCTGGGAGACGGAGGTTGCAGTGAGCCAAGATCGCACTACAGCCTGGGTGATAGGATGAGACTCCATCTCAAAAATAATAATAATAATAAATGCATCTGCAATAGCATGGAGGTATATCTTAGAGAGAGTTTTAAATGAAACAAAACTAGTTACTGAATAGTATTTTTGTTTTGGAAAAAAAAAAAAAAAGCTTCTATTTGTGTATATGCCTGTGTGTGTGTACAATCTGAAAACCACTTGGAAATATTAATGTCAATTCACTAATGGTGGAGACCTCTGGTGAGTAAGGAGTGGAATGTGAAATGACGAAATGACAAAGAGGAAATTTTACTTCTTATTGGATACACTTCTGTTGCTTGAATTTTTATAACGAATACATATTACTTCTGCAATTGTAAAGGAAAACATTTATGCATCTGTTCATGGCCTTTCCCCTTCCTTCCACTTGTAACAGAACATTTAGCAATTTCTTATTTAATTTTCTCTTCTTCCTGATCTCTCTCCCCCAGAACAAAATCCTTGCCACACACCTCCCTGTGGAGGAGCCCTGAGTGGAAGCGACGCAGACCTAATGGGCCGAGGTGGTGGGGTGTGTGTTTCCTGTTGGGACCACTTCAGGTGGAATGCCCTGGCTCCTGGGAGACCAGGACGGCCCATGTAGGCACATGATGAGATCCCCACTGGTGTAAGAGGGCGTCAGCCAGCTGGCACTGCGCTCACAGAGTGCTATGGGTCCAGTGGCTGACATAGTGGTGTTTACTTCTCACAGTCCTGGAGTCTGGAAGTCTAAGATCAAGATGCTGGCTGATTGGGCTCCTGGTGAAAGACAGACAAAGAGAGCACTCTAGTGTCTCTTCTTATAAGGACACTAATCATATCCTGAGGGCTCCATGCTCATGACTTCCTCTAACCCTAATCGCTTCCCAAAAACTTCATCTCCAAATACCATCACATTGGGAATTAGGGCTCCAGCATATGAATTTGGGGGGGACACAATTCAGTCCATAACAGAGACGTGTCTTTATTTTAGGATGAAAGAGAAAAAAGAATGATAGAGGACTTTAATCAAAGTATATGCACCCAACCGTGTAAGGGAGAGCCAAGAATTACCTACAATGTATGTTTGGGTCCTGTTTCTTTTTTCGAGATGGAGTCTCACTCTCTCCAGGCTGGAGTGCAGGGGCACGATCTCAGCTCACGGCAACCTCCACCTCTTAGGTTCAAGTGATTCTTCTGCCTCAGCCTCCTGAGTAGCTGGGACTACAGGCGCCAGCCACCATGCCCAGCTAATTTTTGTTTTTTCAGTAGAGACGGGGTTTTACCATGTTGGTCAGGATGGTCTCGATCTCTTGACCTTGTGATCCACCTGCCTCAGCTTCCCAAAGTGCTGGGATTACAGGCATAAGTGCCCACGCCCAGCTTGAGTCCTGTTTCTTGAAGTGAGATACTGATCCAAGTCTCAGCCATGATGGGTCAATGTTTCAATACAACACATTTTAAATCCTAAGAAACAAACAATATTTTTAAATTTATTGGCTACAGGAACCAGCAACAGAAAGAGTTGCAATGTGCTTTTAAAAGGGAGTTGAAGCAGTTCTCAGTACCACAAGAGAATTTATCCCTGATGCATGCAGGAATCTACTGAAAGTAATCAATACCTTCTCTCCTACCCTTCTAGAATTGTGCTAGTTATGCATCATCCCTGGGGGAATAGAAACAACGGTCACCTACTTATTTTTTGTAGGGCTTAGTTCTGTCCTGGGACCTTAGTTGAGAAAGGCCCACTAGCATCCCAGAATAAAGGATGATTTCAAACTTCATCTATGACCTTAACCAAAAGAAAGACATATAACAATTTAGTAAAGTTCTAATTGAACAGTGAAAGAACTGTAACTAAGGAAACAATAAGTGATTATATATAGAGAAAGAGAGAGTTTTCATATAGACAAGACATGGTCTTGAGTGCACATCTAAGACAGAAATGATTGTTTCCATTTTACTGATGAAGAAACATTTAAAGTGCAATATCACACTGCTGTCTGGACACAGTATCATAGATCTACTACATCGGTGTTTTACCTTCCTAAGAACTTCATTAGGGAAAAGTCATACCAACCTTGCTGGGGACCAACGCCTCCATAGCTGGATATTTCCTGGAGATCAGCTACCACACTGCCTGGACACCAACCCCAAACCAAAACCAGTCAGCTCTGGGGTAGACCAGGACCCAGGGCTCCCTGAGAGCGATCAGATCCACACAGTCTTATGCCAGCATGCGCTGAAGACGCTCAGCCCACCGCAGCACACATTTACTGGCCTACTCTGTGCCAAGCCACGTGTTTAGCACTGTGGAAATACCTAGGTCAGTGCTCCAAAACAAAGCTTTACACATGCAGACATGTGCACACACGCACCTGCCTGCACGCGCGCGCGCACACACACACACGAAAGTTGGCAAAGAGCCCTGGGCAGAGACATCCTCACCCTCACCTGACAGAGGAGGATTCTGGCAACCAGTGACCACCAGGCTGATCTCCTGCAACCTGGTAAACTGTCAAAGTATTGAGTAAAATGTATGTGAATATTTTTGAATCTCAGGAAGGGGAGATGATCCTAATGCATAGCATGAAACTCCAAAGGCATAAAGAGAAAGATTGATAAGACCATTTGACGTTTTTTTAATTTTTAAAGTAAAGAACAATTAACCACATAAGAAAACAAAGCAGGAGTACACGCTGACTCTTTCCATGTTAAAGAACAAATCAAAAACTCAGCATGGGCTCTAAGAGAACATTCTTCATTATAAAAAGTACAGACATAACACACAAGGTAAAGCAGCATACTTCTGTGTCTAGAAAAATATAAAGATCTCCTTAATGAGGTCCTGGAAAAGGTAAGACCAGGGAGGCAGTATAAAGATGCATGCTAGCAGGGAGCCAGTGGGGATGAACAGATGAATCAGCTGAACACGGGGGATTTTCAGGGCAGGAAATTACTCTGTATGAACCTATAATGGTGGATATATTTGTCCAAACCCACAGAGTATACAACACCAAGAGAGAATCCTCATGTAAACCATGGACTTTGGGAGATCATGATAGGCCCATATATTGTAACCAGTGAGCCTCTCTGGGGCGGGATATTGATAAGGGGGAGGCTGTGTATATAGGGGGACAAAGGCTGTATGGGAATTCTCTGTGCCTTCTGCTCAATTTGGCTATGAACCTAAAAATCACTCTAAGAATAAAGAATTTTTTTAAAATCACTTTAAGGGGAAAAGGACATGCATTTTAAACCAATTTTTTTGTACTCCTGGCAGAGTCTGCTAGAGCACAAGCTTCCCCATCGTGCCTCCCTTTCTTGCACATGGGGAGGTCGCGCTTCTCTGCCCCAGAGTCAGGTGGGCCACATGACTCGCTCTGACCCACAGGCTGAGAAGGAAGTGACACAGGAAACTCCCAGGACACTGCAGTGCAGATGCCACCTGTGCCCTAGTGACTGCTGGAGCCTGTGTGCAGATGGGAACAGAGAGGGCCCATTCAGGCTTCTGCCATGACCCATGGATGTGGCTTACAGCCTGCATTTTGAAGGGTTCCTCTTCTGGGCCTGCTCACTGTCCCTTCACTCTGCTGCTTCCACTACATCTATACTTCTGCACAGGCCTGCATTTTCAGTCCAAAGCAGGGGGCTGTTGACTCAAGGGGTTGTCATCTTTCAGCACCCATTCATTATGGCAATTCTTTCTTTCCAAAAATAGCTTTAAACATCTACTTTGTTCCTTTTGAGCATTTTCTACAAAAGTTACTTAGGATATTAGCCAGGTCAACACTATTTGTTCATATCTTGCCACTAGGAAGTCTTCCATCCATCCATCCACCCATCCACCCATCCACCCATCCACCCATCCACCCCATCCATCCATCCATCCATCCATCCATCCATCCACTTGTTCATTCATCCATGCATTCTCTTGATAACTATTACTAAGCACCTCCATGCCTGCTACTATGCTAGACACTGGGAATTGAACGGGAACAAAGCCAGCAAAGCCTTGTCCTTACCAGGAAACTGCAGCTTATTTCTATGTCCCTCTCTTTCCTGGACACACAGGACTTTAAATATATGAGCCTGAAGTCACTATGGCATTCCAGAACAGCCATGTTGGTTTCTTTAGATGGTTCTGTTTTTCTCAGGGATGTATTTACTTATTTTAAAAACTTTCACAACTCCTCAGTGAGCTTTCCTACAGAAGGTCACACCTCTCTCCACTTGAAAAGAATTCCACCTTGCCAGGTCTAGTATTACCTAAATAACCCCGACTTCCCCTTGCTCTTCATTACAAACTAAAGCAATGCAGACCTTCCATCATCTTTCACGGACCCCTGGGTGAGCCCACCAACCTGTCTTTCTGACTCTGCAGGTGGGTTCCTCACATCCCTCCTCCACACCACCCCTTCCCAGCTCTCACCACAGCTCTCACCTCCTTCAACCGCACATTGCCTTGGGGATGAAGCCCAAGCTCCTCAGCCGGATGCCCATTCCACACCTCGGTGTCCTGTCTGTGCCATGCGCTAGCATCCTCCTCATGCCATCCAGCTCTTACTCGTCCATGAAGACCCAGCACAGGTGCTGTCACCTACAGAAAGCCACCTCTGCACCCCAGGTTGGGCTAAGCCCCGCCTCTCAGAGCCTTCATAGCACCCTGTACCTCTGTCCTCACACAACGTGTTAATATTGAATATCCCACTGTGTAGATTTTTTTCGGACTAGAAAAAGGGTCCTTGGGATCAGGGACAGTGCCGTATTACTCTTTAGTTCTCTGGTGCCTGCATCAGCAACCGGCACATAGTAAGTGCTCCATAAAGGGCTGATGACTGAACCAGCACAGCCACTGCCTGCACCCTCTGGCACAGCTCCTGCCTGCACACTCTCTTTTACTGAACAGGCAATCCTTCCACTTAGATCCAGAACAGGGCAGCTCCTGTAGTGACTTTCTCCTTGTTTTGTGAAATTAACTTCTCAGTGATCAAAGGGAAGACTTTTAGCAAAATGAAATGACCAGCCCAACTCTAATTAAAACCACTCATCAGAAAAGGCCTGAATCCTGTCTCTGTCCATTGAGTAGCATCAGGACCACCTCATTTATCCATCAGTACTCTACACCCTTCCCCAGTGGCAGGACACCCTCCTCCTACCACTCTGTACTTTCCTAAATGCTGCAATCTCGCCTATAGTCTTGGATATGCACATCCATGTAACATAGGCTGTACATGGATACAGCCTTCTTCATAACAACTAAAATGTCATAGATGCTACTGGATCTTCTTTTGGTGGAGAGGGACACCTACTCCATCATAATTCTGTGTCTTGCTGTTTTCCCTCAGCACTGTCTTGCAGACCTCTGTTTATGACAAAAGTCCAGGTTGTTCTGTGTTAAGTATCACATAGTACTCTATAGTGTGACTATAACTTCTTTTACACAGTTATTTCCCTGTTGATAGACCTTTGGAAGGCTTTCCCCTGTCTCCACTATTATAAATAATTTTGCAGTGAACATAACTGGATCTCCTGGGTACCTCCAAATGCTCTCTTGGAAACACCACAATGAGGACTGCTTTGTCCAGGGGTATGGAGATGCTGAACTTTCAATAGATACTTTCAAATTGCTGAATGATATAAGCGGGCCCGTTTCTTCACATACTTGCCAATCCTTAATATTATCACATTTCATAATTTGTGTCACTTCAAGGATTTTGCTTTTGGTTTTTGCCTTGTCCTAGTGAAAAATGGGCATTGTTTCTCATTTTTATATAAAAATATGCTTATGTTTGCACAAAACATAATATAAAAATTAACGTGTTAAAATATGTTTTTCTTTATTATCCATTGACGTTTCTTCTGTGACCTTTTTCTATTGGATTTGTCTTGTCTTTTTTTTTTCTTTGATATTCCTCCTCTTGTGCTTTTTTTTGTTTAACTTTGATTTTAAGTTGTGGGGTACATGTGCAGGATGTGCAGGTCTGTTACAAAGGTAAACGTGTGCCATAGTGGTTTGCTGCACAGATCATCCCATCACCTAGGTATTAAGCCCCACATGCACTAGGTATTCTTCCTGATGCTCTCCATCCCCCAACCCCAGAAAGGCCCCATTGTGTGTTGTTCCACCCCACATGTCCATGTGTTCTCATCATTCAGCTCCCACTTATAAATGAGAACATGTGGTGTTTGGTTTTCTGTTCCTGTGTTAGTTTGCTGAGGATAATGGCTTCCAGTTCCATCCATGTCCCTGCAAAGGACATTATCTCATTCCTTTTTATGGCTGCATAATATTCCATAGTGTATATGTACCACATTTTCTTTATCTGGTCTATCATTGATGGGCATTTAGGTTGATTCCATGTCTTTGTTATTGTGAATAGTGCTGCAATGAACATACATGTGCATGTATCTTTATAATAGAATGATTTATATTCCATTGGGCATATACTCAGTCATGGCATTGCTGGGTCAAATAGTATTCATGCCTCTAGGTCTTTGAGGAATCACCACGCTGTCTTTCACAATAGTTGAACTAATCTACACTCCCACCAACAGTGTAAAGGCATTCCTTTTTCTCTATATCCTCACCAGCATTTGTTGTTTCTTCACTTTTTAATAGTTACCATTCTGACTGGCATGAGATGGTATCTCATTGTGGTTTTGATGTGCATTTCTTACTATGGCTTTGATTTGCATTTCTTGAATGATCAGTGATATTGAGCTTTTTTTCATATGTTTGTTGGCCACATTTTGGGAAGTGTCTGTTCATGACTTTTGCCAACTTTTTAATGGGGTGGTTTGTTTTTTCTTATAAATTTAAGTTCCTTGTAGACTCTGGATATTAGACCTTTTTCAGATGGATAGATTGTAAAAATTTTCTCCTATTCTGTGGGTTGTTTGTTCACTCAGATGATAGTTTCTTTTGCTGTGCAGAAGCTCTTTAGTTTTAATTACATCACATTCGTCAATTTTTGCTTTTGTCATAATTGCTTTTGGTGTCTTTGTTATAAAATCTTTGATCATTCCTATGTCCTGAATGGTATTGCCTAGATTTTCTGCTAAGGACTTTATATTTGAATTTTACATTTAAGTCTTTAATACATCTTCAGTTAACTTTTGTATAAGGTGTGAGGAAGGGGTCCAGTTTCAATTTCTGCATATGGCTAGTCAGTTCTCACAGCACCACTTACTGAATAGGGAATTCTTTCCTTATTGCTTGTTTTTGTCAGGTTGTCAAAGATCAGTTGGTTATAGGTGTGCAGTCTTATTTCTGAGTTCTCTATTCTGATCCATTGGTCTAGGTGTCTGTTCTTGTAACAGTGCCATGCTGTTTTGGTTACTGTAGCCTTGTAGTATAGTTTGAAGTTGGGTAGCATGATGACTCCAGCTTTGTTCTTTTTGTTTGGTATTGCCTTGGCTATTTGGGCTCTTTTTTGGGTCCATATGAATTTTAAAATCGTTTTTTCCAATTCTGTGAAGAATGTCAATGGTAGTTTAATGGGAATAGCATTTAATCTATAAATTACTCTGGACAGTATGGCCATTTTTATGATATTGATTCTTCCTATCTATGAACACGGAATGTTTTTCCATTTGTTTTTGTCCTCTCTGATCTCTTTGAGCAGTTGTTTGTAGTTCTCCATGAAGAGGTCCTTCACTTCCCTCATTAGCTGTATTCCTAGGTATTTTATTTTCTTTGCAGCAATTGTGAATGGGAGTTCATTCATGATTTGGCTCTCTGCTTGCCTGTTGTTGGTGTATAGGAATGCTAGTGATTTTTGCACAATTGATTTTGTATCCTGAGACTTTGCTGAAGTTGCTTATGACCTTAAGAAGCTTTTGGGCTGAGACGAAGGCATTTTCTATATATAGCATCATGTTATCTGGAATAGAGACAGTTTGATTTCCTCTCTTCCTATTTGAATATGCTTTGTTTCTTTCTCTTGCCTCATTGCCCTGATCAGAACTTCTAATACTATCTTGAATAGGAGTGGTGAGAGAGGGCATCATTGTCTTGTTTTCAAGCTGGTTTTCAAGGAGAATGCTTCCAGTTTTTGCCCATTTATGATCATATTGGTTGTCGGTTTGTCATAGATGGCTCTTATTATTTTGAGGTATGTTCCTTCACTACCTAATTTATTAAGGGTTTTTAACATGAAGAGTTGTTGAGTTTTATTGAAGGCCCTTTCTGTGTCTATTGAGATAATCATTGGTTTTTGTCTTTAATTCTGTTTATATGATGAATTATGTTTATTTATTTGCATATGTTGAACCAACCTTGCATACCAGGGATGAAGCCTACTTGATTGTGGCAGATAAGCTTTTTGATGTGCTGCTGGACTCAGTTTGCCAGTATTTTGTTGAGGATTTTTGCATCAATGTTCCTCAGGGATATTAGCCTGAAGTTTTCTTTTTTTTTGTTGTATCTCTGCAAAGTTTTCATATCAGGATGATGCTGGCCTCATACAATGAGTTAGAAAGGAATCCCTCCTCTTCAATTCTTTGAAATAGTTTCAGTAGAAATGGTACCAGTTCTTTTTTGTATTTCTGGTAGAATTCACCTGTAAATCTGTCTGGTCCTGGGCTTTTTTGGTTGTAGGCTATTAATTACTGCCTCAATTTCAGAACTCATTATTGGTGTATTTAGGGATACAATTTATACCTAGTTCAGTATTGGGAGGGTGGATGTGTCCAGGAACTTAACCATTTCTTCTAGATTTTCCAGTTTATGTACATAGTAATCTCTGATGTTTGTTTGTATTTCCTTGGGGTCAGTGGTGATATCCCCCATATTATTTCTGATTGTGTCTATTTGATTCTTCTCTCCGCTCTTCTTTATTAGTCTAGATAGCAGTCTATCCATTTTATTAATTTCTTCAAAAAACCAGCTCCAGACAGCCATGGTGGCTCATGCTGGTAATCCCAGCACTTTCGGAGACCAAGGCAGGTGGATCACCTGAGGCCAGGAGTTCAAGACCAGCCTGGCCAAGATGGCTAAACTACATCTCTACTAAAAGTACAAAAAGTAGCCAGGTGTGGTGGTGGGCATCTGTAATCCCAGTTACCTGGGAGGCTGAGACAGGAGAATTGCTTGAACTCAGGAGGGGAGGTTGCAGTTAGCTGAGATCAGGCCACTGCACTCCAACCTAGGTGACAGAGCAAGACTTTGTCTCAAAAAAAAAAAAAAAAAAAAAAAAAAAACCGGCTCCTGGATTTGCCTGGATTTGTTTTTTGTTGTTGTTTTTTGTTTTTCTTTTGAAGGGTTTCTCATGTCTCTATCTCCTTCAGTTCTTCAGTTCTGCTAGATCTTCGCTATTTCTTCTCTTTTGCAAGCTTTCAGGTTTGTTTGCTCTCAGTTCTCTAGTTCTTTTAGTTGTGATGTTAGGTTGTTGGTTTGAGATCTTTCTAGCTTTTTGATTTGTGCATTTAGTGCTATAAACTTTCCTGGTAACACTGCTTTAGCAGTGTCCCAGAGATTTTGCTACACCATCTCTTTGTTCTCCTTAGTTTCAAAGAACTTCTTGATTTCTGCTTTAATTTCATTATTTACCCAGGAGTCATTCAGGAGCAGATCGTTCAATTTGCATGTAGTCGTGTAGTGTTGAATGAGTTTCTTAATCTTGAGTTCTAATTTGATTGCACTGTGGTCTGAGAGACTGTTATGATTTCAGTTCTTTTGCATTTGCTGAGGAGTGTTTCACTTCCAATTATGTGATCAATTTTAGAGTAAGTGTCATGTGGTGATATAAACAATGCATTCTCTGTTGTTTTGTTGGGGAAAGTTTTATGAACATCTATCAGGTCCACTTGATCCAGAGCTGAGTTCAGGTACTGAATATCTTTGTTAATTTTCTGTCTCAATGATCTGTCTGATATTGTCGGCAGGGTGTTAAAGTCTCTCATTGTTATTGCATGAGTCTAAGTCTCTTTGTCTGTCTAAGAACTTGCTTGATGAATTTGGGTACTCCAAATATGAATTGGTGCATATATATTTAGGTTAGCTGCTCTTGTTGAATTGAACCCTTTACCATTATGTAATGCCCTTCTTTGTCTTTTTTTGACCTTTGTTGGTTTAAAGTCTGTTTTGTCACAACTAGGATTGCAACCTGTGCTTTGTTCTGTTTTCCATGTGATGGGTAAATTTTCCTCCATCCCTTTATTTTGAGCCTTCGTGTGTCTTTGTACGTGAGATGGGTCTCTTGAAGACAGCATACCAATGGGTCTTGACTCTATCGAGCTTGCCATTCTGTGTCTTTTAATTGGGGCATTTAGCCCACTTACATTTAAGGTTAATATTGTTATGTGTGAACTTGATCCTGTCATGATGATGCTAGCTTGTTATTTTGCAGACCATTTTATGTGGTTGCTTCATAGTGTCACTGGTCTGTGTACTTCAGTGTGGTTTTGCAGTGTCTAGTAATGGTTTTTCCTTTTCATATTTAGTGCTTCCTTCAGGAGCTCTTGCAAGGCAAGCCTGGTGGTGACAAATTCCCTCAGCACTTCCTTGTCTGAAAAGGAATGTACTTCTCCTTTGCTTATGAAGCTTAGTTTGGTCAAATATGAATCTGGGTCAGAAATCATTTTCTAAAAGGAAGTTGAATATTGGCCCCCAAAATCTCCTTTGGCTTGTAAGGTTTCCACTGACAGGTTCACTGTTAGTCTGATGGGCTTCCCTTTGTAGGTGACCTGGCCTTTCTCTCTGGCTGCCCTTAATATTTCTTATTTCATTTCAACCTTGGATAATCCGAAGATTGTGTCTTAGGGATGATCTTCTCATGGAGTATGTTACTGGGGTTCTCTGCACTTCCTGAATTTGAGTGTAGATCTGTCTTGCTAAGTTGCAGAAGTTCTCCTGGATATCCTGAAATATGTTTTCCAACTTGCTTCTGTTCTCCCCATCTCTTTCAAGTACCCCAATCAGTCATAGGTTCAATATTTTTACATAATCTCGTATTTCCCAGAGGTTTTGTTCATTCCTTTTCATTCTTAATTCTCTATTCTTGTCTGCCTGTCTTACTTCAGAAAGAGAGTCTTCAAGCTCTGAGATTCTTTCCTCCACTTGGTTTATTCTACTCTTCTATTGATACTTGTGTCTCCATTGTGACATTCTCGTGTTGTGTTTTTCAGCCCCATCAGGTCAGTTATTTTGCTCTAAAAACTGGCAATGTGGTTATCAGTTTCTGTATTGTTTTATTATAATTCTTAGCTTCTTTGTGTTAAGTTAGAACATGCTTTTTTAGCTCAGCAAAGTTTGTTATTACTCACCTTCTGAATCCTACTTCTGTCATTTCAGTCATCTCAGCCTCAGCCCAGTTCTGTGCCCTTCCTGGAGAGGCGCTGCAGTCATTTGGAGAAAAGACACTCTAACTTTTTGAGTTCTCAGCATTTTTGCATTGATTCCTTCTCATCGTTGTGAGCATATCTACCTTCAATCTTTGAGGTTACTGACATTTGAATGGAGCCTTTTTTGTTGTTGATGTTGTTGAACTTTCTGTTTGTTTTTCTTTTAACAGTCAGGCCACTTTTCCATAGGGCTGCTGTGGTTTGCTGGGGGTCTACTCCAGACCTAGTTGCCTCAGTCCCTCCTGCACCTGGAGGTATCACCAGCGAAGGCAGCAAAACAGCAAATATGACAGCCTGCTCCTTCCTCTGGGAGCCCTGTCTCAGGGGGCCCGACATGATGCTGGCCCAAACACTCTTGTAGGAGGTGTCTGGAGACCCTTCTTGTGGGGGTCTCACCCAGTCAGGAGGTACAGGATCAGGGACCCACTTAAAGAAGCAGTCTGGCCACCCCTTGGCAGAGCAGGTGCACTGTGCTGAAGGGAACCTCCCTCATGCAGACTGTCTGGACTCTCTAGAGCCAGGAGGCTGAAAAACTAAGAGTTGGCTGAATGGCAGAGACAGAGGCTGCTCCTCCCCCTGGGGGCTCCATCCCAGGGAGATCAGAGTTCTGTCCATATAACCCTGGCTAGAGTTGCTGAAATTCCCAGAGAGGCCCTGCCCAGTGAGGAGGGATGGACAGGGGTCCCACTTAAAGAAGCAGTCTGGCCACAGTCTGGCACAGCAGTTGTGCTGCACTGTGGGGAACTCCCCTCAGTCTGAACCACCCAGACACCCCAGAACCAGGAGGCTAGAACAGCCAACTCAAACCACAGAGATGATGGCTGCCACTCACCCCAGGGAACTCAGTCCATCTTAGGCAATCTCCAGCTTGCTGCCACTAGCTGTCTAGAATGTCAAGCCAGTGGGTCTTAAATTGTGAGGTGCAGCAGTGGGGCCACAGAATGATGCCACTTGACTCCCTACATTTAGCCCCCTTCCTAGGGGAATTCTGCCTAGGCAGAATTATCAGGGCTGGAGTATGCAAAACTCCTGGGTCTCCACATGTGCCTGAGTGCCACTCCACTGAGACTCCACACAGCTCTGTGTGTCGGACCTAAGGCCCCAGTGGAATGGGCTCACGAGGGGATCTCCTGATCTGCAGGTTGCAAAGATCCATGGGAAAAACGTGGTTTCCTAGACAGGTTCACACAATGACTCACCACCTCCCTTGGCTGGGTTGGGGGCTCCCCTGACTCTGTGCCACTCTCAGGAGACTCATACCCCACCCTGCTCTGCCTTGTTCTCTGTGGGTTGAGCACTCCACTTCGTCAGTTCCAATCAGTCCCAGTGTGAGAACCTGGATGCATCAGTTGAAGGTGGAGAATTCACTCCTTTTATTTATTTTCATTTTTCAAGACAGTCTTGCTCTATTGCCCAGGGTGGAGTGGCAGATCTCAGCTCACTGCCTCCTGGGCTCAAGTGATCCCCTCATTTCTACCTCCCAAGTGTCTGCGACTACAGGCAGTTACCACCACGCTCAGCTAATTTTTGCAGTTTTTGTAAAGACAGGGCCTCCTTACGTTGCCCAGGCTGGTCTTGAACTCCTGAGCTCAAACAATCCTCCCATCTCAACCTCCCAAAGTGCTAGGATTACAGTTCTGAGCCACTGTCCCCAGCCTTGTCTTTTTATTGACTTATAAAAGTTCTTTATTTATTCTGGATTTTCATTTTTAATTTTCTTATCAGATGGATTAAACGTTGTAAATATTATCTTTGGTGAAATGTAATTTTAAATTTTTTACATCAACTTTATTTTTTGATAAATGTGATGCTTTGTACATCTTGCTTTAGAAGGCTCTTATTTTCCCCATAGACATAAATGTTCTCCCATATTCTCGCCTAGCTCCAGGGCACTTTCATTTTCGACTTCATGACTCCAACAGAAGACTGCCTCTGGCTGCCCCCAATGTGGCTGCTTCTCTCATTCCAGGCCCAATCCTCAGTCGGCATTTCCAGGCCCAAGTCCCAGGCTGCCAGGCCTGCCATCCTCATTGCCATCTGCTCATGTCCACCCTCATAATCGCCTATTGCTCCCAGCATCTCAGAATGTGATGAAAGGTGGATGGAAGCATTCCCAGTGCCCCCACAGCCTTCAGAGTGCAGGCCCTGACTTTCTAGCTCTGGTGAAGAAACGCCTTCTACCACCCATGGCGCCTGGAGCCCGAGGAGCAACCTGGGTCTTGACAGGTAGGAGATGCATGCAATCCCTGGACAGCTCTAAAAGATGCTTCTCTGGTGCTCCCAGGTAGAGCTATGTGTCCCCACAGGAACTAGCAGCAGCGGTTGCTTGCAAGGGTCTGGAAAATCTTGGCAGGCTGGGTCACAGCCTGCACAATCTTTCCCAGAGAATTGCCACAGCCCTGTTGGAAGAACCAGCCCCACACCCAGGCCTCTCTTCTTCCAGGGTCAGCTCCCTCACCAACCACGGGCCTGGGAACCCCCTTAGGACTCCCCACTTCTCTGGAGCCTGGGCAGGCCTCTTACTACTGCCCCTTTTCCACAGGAGAAAACTTTTCCCTCTGTCCTTGTCTGTCCTTGCTGCGCATCTGTCACGTTCACCTGGGCTGCACCTTGAGGAACAGTGTGCCTAAGTCCCAGGCCAACAAGGAAGGGAGAAGGTCACTTAGGAATGAGTCTGGCACAAATCACAGAAAACAATGTGATTCCAAAATGTTCACGCTTTAAACAAAAAGGGGTTAATTTCCTTATTTAGGATAAGCCCCGAGGGAGACAGCCCAGGGCAGATGGAAAGGCTCAGCATCGCCCGGAGGCACCGCCCTGACTGTGCCAGCTTTCATCATCGTACCAGCTTGCAAGGTTGCTGCTGCCCCTCAGCTGACAAGTTAGAATTCCAGACAGGAAGATGAGGGATGGGGAGAGAGGAATGGCAACTGAACCCAGCCCCCTTGGATCAGGAAACCTAGACGCCTGGTTGTGTATCATCTGCCAGGTCAATGGCCCCAGGTAGTGAGAGCTGCGTGAGTTTCATAGGGCAGCTGCATTCCTCCAAACTGGGCTGAGGAGGTCACCCTCCCAGGATTTAGGGTTTCCACCAACAACCCTAACACCCGGGGCTACTGTTAGCACAAAATAAGACGGAAGAAATGTAGCTGGGCAGACAGTACCCAGTGCACACACAGGAGAAACCCAAGGGAGAACAGCCCACTCTCTAGGGTGGAGGTCGGGGCCCCACCACAGCCTCTGTCAGGCAAGGTGGGAAATGGAGGCTGAACATGAGCGTGCACAGTGGAGTCAGGGTGCATTTCCAGGCTTCTGGGGATGCCAAGGATGTCGCACTCCCACAGTTCTGTGGAGCAGAACCCCAGTGGGGTATTGGGGGCCCAGAGAGTAGAGTCCAACCCATCAGGAAGCCCCTGGGAAACCGGAGCAGGAGGGTGAGGAGCAGGCCTAGAGAGCAGCCTCGGGAGGAAACTCACAGGCACGGGGCAGCCCAGGAAGGGCTCCAGGCGGAGATAACCAAACCCAGGGTCCACTACTCGCTGCTCGAATCCAAACACACGAGAGAACTGGTGGGAGGAAAAGAGTGCCAGCAAGCCAAGAAGATGGCCAACTAGCATCCTACAGCACCACCTCAAGTCGCTACAAACTTTAGGCTCTTTTATGTTAAGGGCAGGGGACAGAGGAGGGGGTTGGGATCAAGAGGTAATGGAGGACCGCAGATATCTGGGAGCCAGCACGGGTCCAAGAAGGTGAAGAATGGCTTTGTCACAGTGCTCTTGGTCAGGTCACAGTGCTCTTGGAAATCTTTCACAAAACATAGTTGTTTTCATACTTATCCTTTAGTCCCAAAGCTAGTTTTTAAAACTATATGATATGATTGCTGTTAATTTTCTCTGTACTCTAAAATTATCCTCTCCTATGTGCAGGAATGGGTAAAGACCCCTTAAAAATGGAATTAGTTGTGTTCTTTTGCTGTTTCACTGTGACAGCATTACAGAGGAAAGCCGTAACTTTGTAGACATAGAGGGGCTCCGCATTGCTCCCAGGTGCGCCCCAAGAGTGCTGGGAACAAGATCAGTGCAGGAAGGCCGATTCCAGACCCCACACCCGGCGGGAGCGAGCGCTGCCCTTGCCGGAAGTGACCAGGTTGCGGGTTGCGGTTGCAGCTGACCTGCACTGAGGCAGCGCGGCCGCAGAGGGAGCGCCTGGGAAGTGCGGGTAATGCAGTCCTCAGGCCTCCTCCTCACCCCACTTCAGTCATGCAAACCCCCAACCCTGCGGGGCTCTGTGCCAGCGGCTTCAGGCCTGCCCTGGCTCTAGCGGGAAGGTGGGGAAGAATACCCTCTTTTCTTGACTCACCATGACCCCCCGCCCAGCCTCCTGATTTGGTTTTGATTTTCTCCATTGTACCAGACTTGGGCACTCTCTGGCTTAATTATGCATCGTTGCCTCCACTCCATGTGGGAGCGCTGCACTCACAGGGGCAGCCTGGGGCGTGGAAGGACTGAGAGCCCTGCAGACCTCTCATGCTTCAGGCCCCACGGCCAGGACCTGGAACTCCTTCGCTTTTTCCCCACCCCCTTCTTCCCACCTAGAATTCTAACGTTTGCCTGGAGGTGCAGCAGCCATCTTGCAACTGGGA
Source organism: Macaca nemestrina (assembly GCF_043159975.1). Classification (NCBI taxonomy): domain Eukaryota; kingdom Metazoa; phylum Chordata; class Mammalia; order Primates; family Cercopithecidae; genus Macaca; species Macaca nemestrina. The sequence goes on from NC_092128.1 coordinate 125,638,336, forward strand.
GGGATGCCAAGCACCTAGTGTATTCGTTTGGTTACCTGGAGCCTTTCCTTAAGACTCCTTAGTCCTTCCCAGCTTGCTCTGTTTCCACTCTTTTCCCCCTCAGTCTCTCCAGCTCCTCCGTCTGGTAGCACACAACAGTGAATAATCACGGTGGTCATTCACTGCAGAACAAGAAATAACAAGGTGCCAAGCGGCACAGAGCCTCATTTACTTTGGAGTTTTTAATTCCTAAACAAGATAGAATTCAGTATCCTCTTGCTAGTAAATTATCTGAAATCATTGGCATAATGCATCTTGCTTAATAAAGACTGCAAGGCTGCTACAAAGTCAGAAGTTCTGTCCAGAAGTTTGTTTGGCATCTTCTTTCTTGCCTACTTTTTAAACTCCCCCCCCCCAATTTACAAACACCACCAATTTTCTGTGCCTCTCCTACACAGCATCCCCCCCCCCCCGCAGCCCTCTAAACATGGCCACTATCCCAAATTGCGTGTCTATCATGTTTTTGCTTTTAAAAAAGTTTTTTTTGTTTTTTTTTTTGTTTTTTTTGTTTTTTTGAGACGGAGTCTCGCTCTGTCACCCAGGCTGGAGTGCAGTGGCCGGATCTCAGCTCACTGCAAGCTCCGCCTCCCAGGTTTACGCCATTCTCCGGCCTCAGCCTCCGGAGTAGCTGGGACTACAGGCGCCCACCACCTCGCCAGGCTAGTTTTTTGTATTTCTTAATAGAGACGGGGTTTCACCGTGTTAGCCAGGATGGTCTCGATCTCCTGACCTCGTGATCCGCCCGTCTCGGCCTCCCAAAGTGCTGGGATTACAGGCTTGAGCCACCGCGCCCGGCCTAAAAAACAGTTTTATCACAAATGAATGCATTTCTAAACAACATGTTGTTTCATTTTGTTTGATTTTTGTTAATTCTTAGTTTGGGTGGTCACCTTTTTCCACTTGAGACTATGCTGGTAAGATTACCCATGTTTTGTCAAAGTATATTGAATCCATTTCCTGGGCTGTAGTTTCGTTTGCATTTCAAACAAAAGATGATGAGAGTTACAGGCCCCCTTCCTCCTGCTTTAGCCTAAGTGGCATTCTGTCCTCCATGGTGAATTTTGCAGATGGCTCACATCATCACAGACACAGTGTCAGGCCTCACTCAAGGATCGTTTTCTCCGACATCAAGGTAGTTCCCCTGCGAGGGAAGCGAGGACTGCCACAGATGTGAAGGCTGCTTAGTGAGATGGGAGCGATTTTAATAGCTCATAAAAAGTGTTATTGCTTCTCTGACTTGGAATTGCTCTGCAGAAAACAGAAACGATCATTTTATTTCTCAGGAATGCATTTCGTTAGTTCTAAGGTGATATCGTCATATCAACATAGCCTGTACTGCTAAGAGAGAGGGTGACCCCACGATTTGCTCAGTGGTCCAACACAGAAGGATCTTGTGGTCAACTGCATTTCTCTTGGTCCCGAATGCATGTAACTTCAGCCTCAAATAGCTTTCCATACGGTCTCAATAAACAAAATTCAGCAAAAAAAAAAAATGAGTGCCCTAAGCACTGCAGGCACTAAGCATCCTCTGGAGCAAGAGCTGTGAGATCTGGCCTGGTCCTAGGTTTGTGAGCCATTCGCAATGTGCCCTGGAGTGGCCCTTCCCCTCTGGCCTCAGTTAGCTCATCTGTAAAATGAGGACACTGGACCAGATGGTCTTCACTAACATCCCTTCCAGCTCCACAATTCCAGAATCTTTCAACTTAGAAAGAAACCCAGAGAGTAGAAACGTGACTGGCGAATTCCAGGGTGGGAAAAGCGTTCCAGCCGGCGGCCTGCACTGCATGCATATTCATGGTGCTCGCAGCAGCCAGAGATGCCCCATCGCTTTATTAATCTGCTTCACTGAGCCCAAGTTTGGGTTGGAGGTAGACCAAGACTAACTGGCAGGTGATGGAACGTCAGTTTTCCTTTCTCCCTAACAAAACAACAAGATCCACTGCCTGGTCCAGCCTGCCCACATGCATTCTGCAATAACAAAGACTCTCTGAGACAGCTTCGAAAGCAGGAGTTATGCAGACTCTCCAGATTCTAAAGTTAGAAGGTGAAAACAATCGTCCGCACCTGTCCTGGGATTGAGCATGGCCTCATCTCATAGGAGGACAGGACCACAGCCCCTCCTCCTGATCCGAGGCCGGGGTTGAGCACAGCTTCCTCTCACAGAGGACAGGAGCACGCCCCCTCCTCCTGATCCAAGGAACTCATCCGTGCTCTGCTACTCGCTAACGGATAGGACCTTGGCAAATCCTCCATCCCCATACGGTGAGATGTGGGACGAGAGGGTCCATAAGGCTACCCCATCTCTAATGGATTGAGATCGAACAACCTGTCTATAATAAAAGAAACACACATAGATGCCTATTCAGAGAGATATAAATGTATATATAGGAAAAGAACTTGGAATCCAGATGCTGCCTTCCTCTATGTCTGGGGTATTCATCAAGCACCAGCTCTGTGCTGGACTCAGGCTTTGTGTCCTTCAAACGCTATGCCAAAGTCAGGCAGGCGGTAATATTATAAAACATATGGAATATGCAAATATTCCATTTCACAGATGAGGAAACTGCATCTTAAAGACAGTAGAAACTTTCTTAATAACACGTGTATTAGTCACATAAATACAAAATGTCAATGTTAGGAATTGAACCGGGGCCTGACCCAAAGTACAAGCTACATAAACAGTAGATCTTGGATGTTTTTGCTTGGTGGAAAACACCATGTGAAGAAACTGCTGAGCTCCTCACGGTGGGGCACCACCCGCAGTACCGCCCACAGTCTAGGTGGAGCATGTGCTCTGGGCTCACATCTCCCAGCAAGCCAGCTTCTCTCTCAGCATCCCCCGTCTAAACACTGTAATTAGGAGGAAAAAGACAGACAAGTAACTCAGTTATGGCTGCACTTCTGTGATGAGTTGCACACAGAAGGTGAAAAGAAGCCGTTCTGCTTACTTTTGAATTTTTCTGAAAAAAGGAGCAGAGGTGCATGAAGCCTGCAGAAGCACTTCCTGGCACTGCAAGTTTCCAATTCACCACTGGAGCGATTTTTACACACCCACATGAAATAAAGCCCACACGGTTGGGGTGGCTTCGTCACATAGAAAAATCTGTAATGATCCTGTGGAAATTAGCTTAATAATCTTTAAATAACTCATCTAGAAGGAAATTGGACTTTTTAATATGCAGGCACAGCTTTGTTCTCATCAATTCAAGGTAAATATTTTATAGAATGCCCACAGTGCTCTCACCTGTTCCCAAACATTAGAAAAACCATAAACCATAAGGGTTCCCCAATGCCATGCACAGTATTATGTAAAATGCGAGTCTCCTTTATAAGTGGGAAAGAAGCACAAGCTGAAAAGACATACAGCTGTTTGGATTTCAGTTTGGGGAGCCAAATGTATCTGCCTCATAGGATAACTCAGATTCTGGTGAAAAGCGATAACCATGTTATGGCAGCAAAACAAGGGGCCAGAAGAGAGAAAAAGAAAAATGCAGTGGCTGCCTGTGTCTTCCCTCCCTTCCTTCTCCCTCGGTCCACTTGGTCAAGGAGTGGAGAGCAGGTGTCATGAGCAGTGCAGGGTTAGAAATAACCAGGTCCAGGCACGTTTGTGTCTTTCCACAATGTCAGGCTTCTACTGATGCTATTTCAGTCACTAAAGCCAGGAGCTCCATGAAGTACCTAAGGAGGCATTCTCCTTAGTACATCTTGTCCACTCAGCAGTCTGAGCCACGGGCACACAGGCTCAAGCCACTCCACAAGTCAGACAATATTGCAAACCATACATAATAGTATGCTTCATCAATCTATAAATGTTATAGGTTCAACATTCTGCAAAAAACAAAGTAACATTTAACAACAAGAGGAAAATGAAATAATAAAAAGGGTTAATGAACCAGTCCAGGGGAAGTGAAGAAGACAAAAAAGAGTCCTGTTCTGGGCCAAGTGGTCCATCAGTCTTGGAAGGAAGAGTCTCAGAGGTGGCAGAGCCTTCAGTGGCAGATGCCAAGTTCTCACCACGAGTGACTGCAAGACAGTGTCAGTTAAGATGATCATTTGGAGCTGCCAAAGGCTTAGTGTTTGTGCCCTTATCTGGTTGGATGCAGTCTTTATTTTTTAATTTGTGTATTCATGTTTTTGTTTTATTTATTTATGTTGTTTTATTGTCTGTTTTTTATTTGTTTATTTAGACAAAACATCCTTGCTGGCAGAGTGTTTGTGAAGTATGAAATGGAGTGTTTTCTAGGCTGGAGTTAGTTATGTCAGGGATGCTGTATACAGCAGCGGGGAAGAAGCGGATGTCAGGCCAAGTGCCTTCCCAGGACAGCACTAAGCCACTGGCTTCCAGGGTGGTGCTAGACCAGCCACCTAGGGTTCCAGCTGAGACTGTGGAACAAGGTTGAGCTTTATTAGCAGATTTTCTGGAGTCAGAAATGTCTCGGCAAGGTGACAGGAGAGCCAGGTGGCTCTGTCCATGGAGATGCGGGGGGTAGGGAGGGAGCCGCAGGTGTTCAGTCTTGCTGGACGGATGCCAGGCTTGCGCTCGTTGTGCTGTGAAGAATTGAGAAGCCCAACGTCAACAGATCAATCTGCTCGGCCCTCCTGTTGCAAGCCTGAAACAGAGTAAATCATGAAATGCCAGGCAGAGACGCGTGCTGAAGCCTTTTACAGCACCACACCTGAATTCGTGGATGAGGAAGATCCTTTTCTTCACCGATGAAGGCAAAGAAGAGAGACATGACTTCTGGCAATTTCTGGCCAGTCACCCAGACCCCCTCGTTTTCATGTTTTCTTGATTGTTCCTCTTCGTCTTCCCTGCCACACCTGCTCAGGTCTTTCTCCTTCTGCCTCTTCTTTTCGGTTTTTCTCTCTTTTAAATATATCTTCACTGGCGTGATCCAGTGAGAATGCCGGCCTTGGGCACACATGGGCTGGAATCCTGACTCAAGCTGAGGCAGTCCTGTGATCACAGACAATTGACTTACCCTGATGCATTGTGGTTTTCTCATGTATGAAATGAAGATAATGCCACCAAGGATTGGCGTGACAGACTGCAGGAGATGTGTGAGAGACATTACTGGCTGCGTCACCACAAGGCTGCCACTTGCACCTCCTCAGTCACTGGTGCTACAGCAGCCAGTTCCCCACCGAAAGCCACCGCCCTGTCTTTTGCTCAGGGAGTTAGCCCTAAGTGGTTGTAAGGAGGGGTCTCGGGCACACACCTCGCAGGTTCACAGTGAACACCGAGTAAGAGAGAGTGTGACAAGGCCAGCATGAGGCCTGGTCCCAGTGAGTGCTGGTCGGTAGTGCTGTCGCTTCCCTATTGTCATTACTTCTTTGCCCTTGTCCATTCAGATGTCAGTGAGGAATACATAACAAAAAACAAACAAACAAAAAAGGCAAAATCAGAACAAAATGCATGAATCCAATGTTTTCCTCTTCATGTGGATCTACTGTATCTCTCGTCCAACTTACAACTTGGACTCCACGAAGACAGAGACTGCCCTTCTGGCTTGGCAGCTATAGCAGTCAATATATTATCAATGCCCTGTCCAATGTCAGTGCCAAGGAGACTTAAGGAGTGACCCTGAGAGTCCTGCCAGAGTGTGTCTTCTAGACATGCATCTACATTTCTGTTGAGTCTGTGGAAACAACTTTTGAAACAACTTTTCAGTAGCACATGGGCCAAAATTGTATAATATTATAAATATTGTTGAATGTCCTGAAATGAAAATATTGCACTGTGTTACAAACTCATCCCATTCCAGTCAGAGACCAAATGAAACTGAAGGCAGAGAAAATGCCAAGTGAGGAGCAGGACCTCTTCCCTCATGGCTTGGTTTTTCCAGGCTGGGTGCAAGGGGGGCTAGCGGCAGGCCCAGCTACCATATAGCCCTGTGGCTTCAGAGCCTGACGCCCGGGTAGGAGCCAGCTGGTGACAGGCACAGGAGGCCTGTCTGTAGCCAGAGGCAGAAACATGGGGCGGAAAGCAGCAGACAAGGACGAGCTTCACAGGACTTTCTGGCCAAATTCATAACAATCTGAAGAGCCAAATAAATGATGATGGCAAAAGATTATAACCCAGTGCGTAAACAGGATTCATGAGTCCATAGCGACAAACAAATGAAAGTGAAAGCACTTCCTTCAAGTTGAATGCCAACTAGTAATTACAGAATAAAGGGTGGAAAGGTCTCATGTTGCCCCTCACCCTGATGGGCCAGGCCACCAGGGCCTCCGCACAAGTCAGGGCCTCGGTGCCGCTGTTCTGATGGGCACTGCACTCTTCACCACACACGCACCATAGTCAACAATCAGATAGCAACAACAATAGTAAAGAAGCTCAGTCCACTGAAGAATGTTCTTGACAAAGGGCTAAAAATCATTAATTTCATTGTCTTATTTTAAACCATTTTATGGAGGGCTGATGGACTTGTGCAAAGCTGTGCATATTTCATGTGTACATTGCAGTGAGTCTGGGGACATGCCTGCAGCCTAGAAACCATCACTTCCACCAAGGCCATAAATGCATCCATCCCCTCCCCAAGTTCCTCCCGCCCCTTTGCTATTATTATTACTGTTTTGTTGGGGATTTCTTTGTGACAAGACCACTTAATGTAAGATCTACCCTCGTAGTGAATTTTCAGTACTCAGTACAGAGCTATTAGAGAGAGGCACCTTGCTGTAAATTAGATCTCCAGAATTTACACAGCCAGCACAGCAGAAACTGTGTGCCTTTGACCATCTCACCCTCACCCAGTCCCAGTAACCACCATTCTACTCTCTGCTTCTATGAGTCTCACCACTTTAGACTGTGAGATCATATAGAATTTGTCTTTCTGTGCCTGGCTTATTTCACTTAATATAATGCACTCCAGGTTCATCTGTGTTGTCACAAAAGACAGGATTTTCTTCTCCTGAAGGATGAGTCACATTCTCTCACGTATGTGCACCACATTTTCCTTTTCCACTCTTCCATTGGTGGACACAGGTGGATGCCGTATCTTTGCTGTTGTAAGTAGTGCTGCAGTGACCGTGGGAGTACAGGTGTCTCTGAACACACTGATTCCATTTCCTTTGGGTGTATAGTAGCAGGATTGCTGCATCTCATGGCAGTTCTATTTTTAATATTTGGGGAACCTCCATGATGTTTCCACAATGGCTGGACCAAATGTATTTCCACCAACAAAGTAAAGAAGTTCTCTTGTGCTGCGTGCTTGCAGCACTTACCTTTGTTGTTTGTTTTTTTTAATACTAGACATCTGACAGGTGTGAGGTGATAGTTCCTTGTGGTTTTGATTTGCATTTCCCTGGTGGTCAGTGATGCTGAGCATCTTTTCATATACTCCTTGGCCATTTGTATATCATCTTTGGAAACACATGCAAAAAGTACTTCTACTGAATGCTGAGCCGTGACAGTCATCCCAAGGAAAAGTGCTTGTGCTAATTTTTTTTTTTTTTTTTTTTTTTAGATAGAGTCTCACTCTGTCACCAGGCTGGAGTGCAATGGCTCAATCTTGGCTCAGTACAACCTCCACCTCCCGGGTTCAAGTGATTCTCTTGCCTCAGCCTCCCAAGTAGCTGGGACTACAGGCACGTGCCACCACGCCCAGCTAATTGTTGTATTTTAAGTAGAGACAGGCTTTCACCATGTTGGCCAGGATGGTCTCGATATCTTGACCTCGTGATCCACCCACCTCAGCCTCCCAAAATACTGGGATTACAGGCGTGAACCACCGCTCCCGGCCGCTAAATTTGATTTACAAGCAAAGCTAGCCAGCTTTTTCATGAATTTCCACCAAATTCACTTAATGAATGACAGACAAATATGTTATTTACACTTGGATATTAGGCAGACGTGCTCAGAAATGAACAAACTGGGCCTGTTGCTTTAAAGAAAATAACTCTAGTTCCCAATGAGAAAATTCAAGCTTTTTAACGAACACTAAAATTTTGGAAAACCTGCAGTTCACTAGAGATTCAAGGATCAGAGGCAGCCTCAGGCCAAATTTAGTTTGATTTAACAATTCTCAACCCTTGGAGACTCCCAACTTATTAACAAATTAATGTTTTTGAAGAAACTGGCAAGAAGAAAACAAATGTTTTCCTCCAAGCATACTTGTCCAACGCAGCAATTCTTAAACCGTTTTATCGCAAGATCCCTGTTCATTTTTTAAAATTATTACATGAAGGAGGATGAGAGATTCCAGCAAGAGAAAAGGGCATTGTGTCTGGGATTTGTAGCAGCCAGTAGCCGGAAGGAGCAGAAATTGGATCTGAAGGCAGAAAGCCAGTCCTGATTCAGAAAGAAAGAAACTCAGGGCACGGAAGAAACAGCTGTGGATTGTTTCAGAACTTTGCCAAGCAATTCCTCAAAGTATCCCACTATGCTCCTCTGCTTACTCAGATTGTTCTCCATGGCAAGATCCCCGAGAATCATTCCTTATCCCATATTTATCTGGATCAAGGAAAAACCTGAGTGCAGAGATCACAGATGAGGTCCTTCCCGTTTAGACACACTCTGCTCCCGGTGTCTGTCTGCTTGAGTCACCACAAGCCCATCACCCTCTCATAAGGGGTCTGCTTCATCATTCCCCAGCTGCTGCTCTTGTTGGGTTAAGGGATGAAGACCACACAGGCTGTCGAGTTCTCCTCCAGGATACTCACCACCTCCCAGGTGGCCTATTGTATCAACACATGCAGCATGGTCAGCCCTGAGACACTGCCAGGAAGTGAGAGGCCACCGTAGGAGTGTCACGCTAACAGCCAACACAGAGGCCCCCACAAAGCCTGACGCTTGGCATCCCTGGAGAATGGGTCACACTTTTACCTCATCACATAGCCATAGTCTTTGCCACCACAGCCTTCATTTTCTCACTTTTTCTATCAATGCCCAAGAAAAGCATGTTTTTCCATGCAAAACCCAGCAAAGAAGTAAAGAAGTCCCCAAGCCTGTGTTCCAGGTTAAAGGAACCTCATCAGAGTGAAGCACTAGACTGTGAAGGGGAGAAACCCATTTGGGAAAAGCCCACCACTTCAGGGAACCTGGACGACAGCCAGCAGAGCATAGTGCCACAAAGAGTGACTCTGAAAGTTTGTGTTCCATGGTTCCAAGATTTGAAGTACTGCTACTCCTCAGAGGCCTTTGTTCCTAATACCTACGGTGCACTTTTTCCACCACAGGTTTTAACCTCGCTTTCAACTATGTTCAAGTCCTATGAGGTTGCAAAGCACCACCCCAATATTCTTATACCCATAATGGGGCAGAGAAGCTACTGCAGCATTTGGTAGGGCTGTGGCTATCTGCGCAGTGGGATATGTGAAAATCAACTGGAGTCTCCTGGAGAGTGGGCTCTGGAAGTCTTCTCAGTCATCAGTGCAGGCTCTTGACCTCTCACGTACTGCATGACCAACGTCTGCGCAGGCTATGTGGGCTATTTGCGATTCAAGTCCAACTATGTGCTGCTTCCAACCCAGGCAGTATTCCAGACTGCAGTCAAGCTGAGCGTGGAATGCGTATCCTGGTGTCCGGATTCCACACCTCACTGCCTTGGTGATTCAGCAGACCCTCATCACTGTGCCTGCAGTTCATCAGAGAGGGCTCAGCCTATGATCAGCATTCAGTTTGTAGTTTACAAGAGTTATTTTGCAGTCATTTCTAGAATTTTCCTAAGAAGAAGAATATCTAATACCTATCAGCCAAATGCCAAGAGGAAGGAGTTCAGAGTCCTGCTATGAGTCTGAACCCAGACGGGCCGCACCGAAAGGAGCTGAGCAGTATCACGCAAACAAAGTTCTAACCCTACAACATCAACTACTGCAATGCTTTGCAAAGTTACTGAAAGAAAATGCAGGGTTTTGAGATGGATGGCGTATGTTTTGCCATAAGTTGACAACATGCTTTGCAAGTCTGGATTCTAATGAATTTTTTTTTTTTTTTTTTTGAGGTGGAGTCTCTCTCTGTTGTCCAGGCTGAAGTGCAGTGGCACAATTTCAGCCCACTGCAATCTTTGCCTCCCGGGTTCAAGCGACTCTCCTGCCTCAGACTCCCAAGTAACTGAGATTACAGGCATGCATCACCACACCTAGCTAATTTTTGTATTTTTAGTAGAGACAGGGTTTCACCATGTTGGCCAGGATGATCTCAAACTCCTGACCCCAGGCGATCTGCCCACCTCGGCCTCCTAAAATGTTGAGATTACAGGTGTGAGCCACCATGCCCAACCTGGATTTTAATGAACCTTTGCAAAACCACAAAAAAAATCTCAGTTTTAGACCAGACAGCTATGTGCCCACCTGAACTAAACTCAGTTGACAGGGCCCATTATCACAATTCAACAACTCATGTTGGGGACCCTATGAAGAGCGGTAACAACAATAATAGTTGTGATGACTTTCAAGGGCATGCTAATGGCACAGAAACCAACCATGAGAAAACTCCAGCGCTCCTGGAGTTGACATTCCCCACCTGTCAGCACAAGTACGAACTGGACCAACCCTGTTGCTTGGTTTCTACACTTGTTTGATCTTACCAGAGTAGGCAACTCATGGACATTTTTGTCTCATGAGCCATTTTCCTCTGTTGAACTTATGGTTCTCTGAGAACCTGAGAATTACAATAACAGCATTATTTACAAGCTGTGATTTGATAAGGTGCCACTTAATGTTTTACATGATTATTTTGCATTTTGTGCTTTGCCAAGCTTTGTTGCTGAAGCTCCATGTCAAGAATAGCTCCACACGCCTCTCTGTGTCTGCAAAATGACAGCCCCTGCAGTTTCCTGAGGCCCAGGAGGGACAATGAGCCTTCTCCCCACATGACCCCAGATGGGGGTTTCAATGCTATGTCAGTGCAATATGTCTACAGGAAGACGCATACAAGGAATTTCCAGAGGTTTCTAGGAGTATTTGTAAGTAAAACAGTAATAGAGGTGAGGATGGTGGGAATAAAACACCTAATTTTTAAATGGCAGAGATTGTGCTAAATAAAATGTATTCAAAAAATTATTAAAGACTCCAAAGAGCTTTGGTTATGTGGTTGAAATCTATCAGTACTCACTGAAGTAGAAATTAAAGGTAAGAAACTTTTCAAGTATTTATTAATTCATTTAAAATAACAATAATAAACTAATTACATGTTAACATAAATGAAAAAAATTATTTTAAAAAACAATGATTTTCAAATGAAAATTTAGTAAGGATAGCGACACTTTTATGTTTTCACAAAAATCTTTAATCTGTTGTGGTATGCTATCATGGTTGAAATATTTGCAGAAAATCCAGAAAAGGGAAGAGTATTTATCTTTTTTGGGTAATTGTGGATATTCTTTTTGATATTACACCAAAACTCAAAAATAGTAGTTTATCAAAAGTTCCTTGCAATGTGGAACGTGAAACTATGTCAATTAAGGCTTATTCTGTCACATTCATATCCATTGCAGCTTGAAAAGATCTTTTACTCAAGCAGCATTTTGTAGCCAAATGCACTGGTCCTTTGGAAAATACTGGATCCTTGAGTTAAGAATTTTTCAAATGTTGTCACATTTCATTATACGATACTCCAAATCATCTGTTCATGCCACTGCTTATCTCATCAGAGAAGTCATTAGGTATCGGGAAACTGTCAAGCTCATGCAGGCAGACATAAGTTTTCCAAAATCGAATTTATTTATTTATAAAATATAATCACTGATGTTTATTTATTAATCAAAGTCAAAATGGGAAATAAAGTATTTACCACATTACTGCACTAATCCCGTTTCTGCTCTGATTCATAATTTAGGATTCCTAGCTGTCAGAGATAGCAGGCAGCCAGCTGGAGTCAGGTTTCCTTCCCGTCTTAGCAGCTCTGTGCTGAACAATGTAGTTTCTTTTCATGGTGTGACCTTTTTATGAGTCCTAAGTACAGACTGGCCATTTGTAGTTGAGCTTCTCTATGGGAGCCTTCTGGTATCTTCAGATACCTGTGTTGTGTGTTTGGGGAAAGAGCTTTCCTTTTCCCACATCGAGGAAAACTCGCTGCTTCCTAGGACTGGTGCATTACTGTCTTCCAGGAACTTCTCTTCAGAGCTCCCTTGGTTTGGATCCACTAGTTCCTGCATCGCACAGCTTTTTAAAATTTGCTATTTGTTTTTGCCAGGTTACAGCCTTGCAGTTTTCAAGAAGTTTACAAGTTTTCTAAAAAGATACAGAGGAGTAAAGGCAGAGGTTTCAAGGCCCTCACTTGCATGGGTAGCTTCCAAGCCCTTGGCCTTAAATTAACATGATGAATATTTTTGTCAAATTTGCAAAAATAAAACCATTCCTTTTCTACACTATCAATAAGAAATAAAATTTGGGGTTGGGCACAGTGGCTCGTGCCTGTAATCCCAGCACTTTAGGAGGCCGAGGCAGGTGGATCACAAGAGGTCAGGAGCTCGAGACCAGTCTACCAACATAGTGAAATCACCTCTCTACTAAAAATACAAAAATTAGCCGGGCATGGTGGCGGGCACCTGTAGTCTCAGCTACTCAGGAGGCTGAGGCAGAAGAATCGCTTGAACCTGGGAGGTGGAGGTTGCAGTGAGCCGAAATTGCGCCACTGCACTCCAGCCTGGGCGACAGAGCGAGACTCCATCTCAAAAAAAAAAGAAACAAAATTTTGGTTAACCTTAGTAAAGAAAGGACTGAATATTTCTACTCTATAAAAATATTATGAAGTGTCATTCTATCAAAAGCAATCAAAGTGTGTGGGAGGAAAATGCTGGCTGCCCTTTTTGGTGGAGTGGGGTTGGCACAGCAGGGCAGGATCTCAGCTGGCCCACACCACATCATCGCTGCACCTGCCGGCCAAGTGCGGAAGGTCTTCTGCACGTCCTTCCCTTGTGGTCTCCTTTGCACTCACCAGCAGGATTTGGGTACTTCCTTCCTAAATGGTCTTTGCATTTTCCTCTTTCGTCTGCACACAGATGCCTACATGTCACTTTTGTTTTCTGGAATTATACAGAATTATCCTTTGCATACCCTGTGGTGTTCGAAGCCCCATCTGATTTCTAGTTTTGTGTGATGACATCCACCACCATCATCACTCTTCATGCATCTCATACCCCAATATCTGCTTGGCTATTTCCAGAAGCTGTTTCTGCTGCCCATAGGACTGGCTCACAACCCCTCCTTCTCTATAAAGCTTCCACAGACCCAAGCATCCTCCTCCTCCCAACCAAACTAGCCACACACCGCCGAACTCTGTGGTAGCTACTGCCCTTACATTCACTCACGTGACTGTCTCTCTGTAGGTCATGAGCTTCTGCAGACAATAAGCTCTTTACCCTAGGCAACTAGCACAATGGTTTGTAATTAAATAATATTTATCATTTAACTAGAGAGATTAGCAAGAGATAGATATGGTTCTGTGAAAAGGACCTCCTTGGGTAGAAAGATCAAGAAAAGCCAGAGAACCAGAACTAAGCAGATTTTTTTCCTAGGAAAGCTCAATTATATTTTGAGTTTGCTGAGACTTTGCATCTTTGAATTTCAGAATACTGGAGGAGGAGAAACTAGAGCAGTAGGAGCCTTTCCTCTGGTTTCATCATTAAGAGTGACACAGAGCTGCCTCCTTCAGACGAGGACCCGAGTTTCAGGTTAAGTGAGGAGGTTCCAGCAAAGCGATCTCTCCACATTCCTCTGAGAGAGGACTGCACAGATTGCAAAGGCAGGAGGCATGCCTGGCCATCTGAGAGCCGTGACTACAGCTCCCTCCGGATGATTTCCAGTGGAGCAGGCTTCATAATGTGGAGGTCGGCATATAGTACAGTCTGCCTCCCCGACCCCAGCTCCCACTCCTGCAGCCAAAGAGCCTGCTGGACCTGGGCTCTGAGCCCCCTCCAAGGATGAGAAGCAGAAGCAGCACTTTAGGTTTTTGTCCAGGTTTGATCATGAATGAGTAAAAGGCCCAGTAACTACATTCCCCCTAAACAAAAACATTGTATTGGCTCCTCAAAAAGCAGGAATATAGGAGGAACTGACTCTTCTCTACCACCACCACCCTTTCACTCCCCTCATTTTGTCTCCTTTGCTCTTCACATGTTGCAGTGAAGGGAAATCCTAGGGTCAAATAGTTTGCAGGAGAGCAGGGCCAGTAGATGCAAAGCTCAGTAAGACTTGAAGACCTAGAGAGAAAAAATCAGGCGCAAATCAGGGGCCCAAATGGGATCTCTGCTGCCAGCATTCCAACCTTCTATTGTCAAAACTGTAAAATATTTTCAGAATCTATCAATTATTTTATTTTTTCTGTGATAGGAGAAAATCATGGAAGTCGATAGAGTAAAATTTAAAATAAGTCTCAAATGGTGGAATTTTTTTATGGATGGTAAAACTAATGCATGTAGAAAAAAATACAACACAGAAAACTTGGAAACATTTTTTTCAGTTGAAATAAAAGGTTGAATCATCCATCAGGGGCCCATGTTCTTTCTCTCTACTTTCACTTTGAGGCTCAGGCACAGAGCTTCAGCACACAGCCTCCGGGGGGCTGTCCTGATTCTAACCACAGTATTCCCGGAGAAAGGAGGCAAGGGCTGAGAAAGAGTGTGTCGTCCCCACTCTTCAGAGCCCTTCTTGGAGGTGGTGTCCATAAGTCACTCGTGTCCCATCGAAGTGCTCACACGGTCACACCTCACGGGGAAGTAGAGTCTACTCTGGGTGGTTGTTCACCCAACTAAAAATTCCAAATGCATTATTGTAGAAAGAAGGGAGGGCAGGCATGGGAGAGTGCCAGTGGCCTCCAACTCAGGGTCAAATCCCAAGGACAATCTATGTTAGGCCAGCAGCAAATGAGAATGAAGACGCAAATGGGAGAGACTAAGAGGAACTGTGCAGGGAAGTCAGGGGCTGCAGCAGCCCAGCCAGAGAGGCCCGGACACAGAGACTCTCATGAGGAAAACACGGCTGCTGACTCCAGGAGAGAATTCAGGGGAAAAGATATATTTGGAAGATTTTTAAGTGAAGTTATACCATAGGGTTTGCAGCATAAACCCTCTACACTGAACACCTACAAAATCCCTGATAAAGGCCTCGTGGCTTGTTAATATGGTTTGGAGTGGACCTGTTTGGGTAAAGATTTGGGGAGGCCCATGTCAGGGTGGGCTGAATCGTTGTGCTTAAAACACACTGGAGATTGCATATTGTATTGCAGCGGGTGATTGGTGGGTGAAAGAAAGATGCACTCATTCATCTCTGAGTGGAGAGATCTCTCTGGGCTGGTCACAGTGTATGAAAACAGGGCATGAAGAATGTCTCCAGCCCACATGGGCTGCATTCTTGCTGGTTGGGAGTGTGTCCCCATGTTCTCCACCTTCCTCATGGGCCTCCTGTACTGGTTAAGAAGGAAGAGCCAGGTGCGGTGGCTCGTGACTGTAATCCCAGATATGCAGGAGGATGGCCTGAGGCCACGAGTTCCAGACCAGCCTGGGACACATAATGAGACCCCCATCTCTAAAGGTAGTTTGTGCCTGTAGTTCCAGCTACTCAGGAGGCTGAGGTACACTTGACGATTGGTTACCATTCACAGTGACGTCAGCAAAAGTTTCCCTGGAGATTGGGGTGTGGTTGTCTTTTGCTTCACCCTACTTTGCCATTGCCCATGTTTGTCTTTCCTTGATTCCGTGGTTTTCTGTGGAAACTGAGGGAAGCATGAGTTTGTGCTGCTGTTTGGCATCACAGTGGTCTGAGGTCTGAAAAGGCAGTCAACCTGAGAAATTGTCGGGCGATGAGGAGGGCATTCTAGGCAGAAACAACGACATGAAAAAAATAGAGTTCGGAGCACAAAGCCACAAATCAGAAATCAAGAGTAAAGGGAGCCAGAGAAGGCAGGATGGAATAAAAACATGTCTAGAAAGATCTAGGGTTCAGTGGGTCAGTGCATCTCCTCTGAGGCATCAGCTCCAGTCAGCTGGGAACTGCAGCCTGCGGGGGGCCTCTGGCACATTGGAAAGAGCACCTGGATTAGTCAATGAGGTTTGCCTCCAGGGGCTGGCCCTATTTAGGAAGACCAGCAGACACAAAGATAACTCATCACAAGTCTAAGTTAAGGGCATAGAGGGCCTGGGATGCCACTAAGTCTGAGGTCTGTCTAAAGGGGCTCGTTTCATAACTGAATGCCAAACACATTCAGTGATCTCAGGGTCCCAAGACCTGCTCTTGACTAAAAATTAAGCTAAGACACCCTCTATTAAAAGCTGGCCAGAGAAGATGATGGGTTGCATGTGGTTCCTGGGCCAAGTTTGCCTCTGGAACAGCAGTGCAGAGCAGCAGGGACAGGAAGAGCCCCAGGGACGTGCAGGCTGGGAGAAGAGGCTTCCAGCTGCCTCTGAAAGGGAGCTTTCCTCTTTCCAATGTGCTGTTCTTTCTGTGAAAAGTCCTTCTAGAGCTGGGCTGATGGCATGTGAGTGTCACCATGTGTCATTCTGCAAGTGCTCTGCAAATTCCCAGAGATTCTCCCTCACGCCCCAGGGGAAAAGCAATTTTTATTGTCCCACTGTGATCCACGAATCTTATCCCCAGTGTCTATGAATCCTGACTGTTGGACTTCAAACCCTCTGGGCCCTTTCTCAAAGAGCTCCATGGAAAGCAAGCTCCTGATGGCTGCACGGACGTCTCAAACTTCCTGAAATGTCTACTCAAAATAGTCCCTAACCTAATGGCATGACTTTGGAAATGTATGTTTTAAGCTTCCACATGTCAAATTCCCCCATTCACCCAAAACAATTTACTAAGGGCTAGCTTCCTGGGACCCGCATATTCCCCATCTTCTGCCTAAGCCCCCATCTGGACATGGCTTGGTTCATTGCTCACAAACGCTCCTACCCTCTCTCCCCACCACCCTCTCATTTGGGCCACGCATCTGTGTCATATTCCAGCAGCTCCTGGATCTGACATTCATCAGCTGTTTAGGTTACTATTCCCTCCATGCCCATGATGCCATTGTGTTTTGTGCTTCTTCATGTGAAGTTAAAGGAGAAGATATCTAAGAACATAACTTTGAGAGCACTAGCAACCACGGGTGGGCTGTGAGGAGGAAGCTAATGAAACATATTGAGGAGAAACAAGCAGAGAAGCAAGCAGGTGGCTTTGCAGGAGTCAGAGGAAAGGAACATTGCGAGGAGTGCACAGTCTAGGTCAAACACCAGAGGGATGGCATGGAAGACAAGGACTGAAAAGTGTCTACTGGATAATTCTATCAAGCAGGGCAGCTGGGCACAACCACAGAAGAACTGGCTCAAGGGGAAATTGTGCAGCTAGTAGTCAGGTAGAATCCAGATGTCAGTAGGACCTAGTGGAAGGGGCTTCAATTTTTGAATCGCTCAAGCTTGGCCAGAAGCTGACTCTATGGTTTACTAGCTCTGTGATCTTGGACAAATAACGACTTCTCTGAGCCTGTTTCTCTTCTGTAAAATGGACATAAAACACCTTCCTTGCAGAATGTGATGGTTAATACTGAGTGTCAACTTGATTGGATTGAAGGATACAAAGTACTGTTCTGGGTGTGTCTGTGAGGGTGTTGCCAAAGGAGATCAGCATTTGAGTCAGTGGACTGGGAGAGGCAGACCCACCCTCAACTGGGTGGGCACCATCTAATCAGCTGCCAGCGCAGCTAGGATAACAGCAGGCAGAGGAACGTGGAAGGACTAGACTGGCTGACTCTTCCCGCCTCCATCTTTCTTCCAAGCTGGATGCTTCCTGCCCTCAAACACTGGACTCCAAGTTCTTCAGCTTTTGGACTCTTGGGCTTACACCAGTAGTTTGCCAGGCGTTCCCGGGCCTTCAGCCACAGACTGAAGACTGCACTGTCAGCTTCCCTACTTCTGAGGTTTGGGGACTCCGACTGGCTTCCTTGTTCCTCAGCTTGCAGACAGCCTACTGTGGGACTTCACCTTGTGATCGTGTGAGTCAATATTCCTTAATAAACTTCCCTTCATATATAGGTCTATCCTATTAGTCCTGTCTCTCTAGAGAACCCTAACACACAGAAGAGTTGTGAAAATGACCGTTGGTCTGCCCTCACCCTTTCCCTTCTGCTCCTTTAACCGCATGCGCTCAGTGTTACCTTCTGTGGCACCTGCTCACCGTCATCCCGTGGTGACTCATGTGGGTAACTTCATCAGAGAAGACCCTCCCTGCCTGTCACCTCAGGTACAGCCCACCAAGTGAGGTGGCTGCAAGCGCAGATCCTGCACCTGCCAAAAGTGAAACTAATCCGTTCCCGGAGCCTGAGGTGCAAAGGGCAGGAAGCTCCCTGCGCACCCCTGCGGCCCCGGTGCGGCTCTCCCAGTCCCGCTGCCTCCCACTCCGAGTCTCTGCCGTCTGGGACCCGCTCCACCTCCCGGCTCCCCTCCCACTCCCTGGCCCTCGGGGCATCCTGTCTCCATTCGCGGCCCAGTGCCCTCGGGCACTGCCTCGGGCACAGCTTCCACAGGGAAAACACCCACATCTCTATCTCTTGCCCCGTTCCCCGTCCTGAGGGCGACGCGTGGCCACTGAGCACACAGACCCAGCACAGCGACCCTCGCCTTCTTCGCGCCCCGAGCAGAGGATGAGCCCCAGGCCAGCCCTGTAGCTCGCGCCGGCAGCCCTGGGCTGGCTCCGCACCCGCGCCTCGTGCTTCCACGGTGGACCCAGGAGACACTCCCCTCGCCCAGCCCAGCTTCCCTGCCAGACCGAGAGCGAGGAGGAGGGAGGGGTTGGGGAGCGAAGGCGGAGGGAGAGCTGGGCGGAGGGAGGCGGCGGGACCGCGGCACCAGCGGGCTGGAGCGGCAGGGTCCCGCGGAGACCCAGCGGATGGAGTGGCGGAGCGCGCCCCCTGCCGGCCGAGGCCTCCCCCCGCTCACAGCGCCCCCAACCCACCAGCCTCAACATGCCCCTGCGTGGCCGGGAAGGCTGGACCTCCGTTCTCTGCCCCGATAGCCCGCGGATCAGCCCGGCCCCACACGCATCGGCCACGCAGGGCCAGGTCCCTGACTCCAGGCCCACTCGCAAACGTCCTGGCGGCTGCGGCCCGACCACCATCCAGGCCTCGCCCGCCGGCAGTTGCCCGGGTTCACACAGGAACGAGCTCCGACGTCCCCGCTGCGTCCCGCCTGAGCTTCGCCCGGGCCCAGGGGACCCCACGCTGCACGGGGACAGAGCCGCTCCGTGTGACAATGCAAGAAAGGGTGAGCTCTTTTCCACCTGTCTCATCTCAATGTGAACCGCGGCCCGGATAACAACTGTTCAGGGACTTCTGAGGAGCTCAGCCAACGCTCATGCCTGCCTACATTTTCTCCAAATCTGCCTTCAAACAAACTTCCTCTTGTCACAGACGAACCCATCTCCACGTTAGAGTGCATCGTGGGGTTTCATAAAAGCCAGTGCTCTGGAATCGTCAGTTTGTTTTTACACTGAGTGTAACGGCCTTCTGTTAAATCTCAGGAAACACTCGCGCGCCAGAGACGCCCGCGCCCTAGAACGCGGCGGACCGCCAGTGCCCTCTGCGGGTGGCGCGCGGCCTACGCAGCGCAGCGATCAGGCCCTCAAGTCCCGAAGCCCCAGCGCCCGCCTCCTAAGAGCCGGCCCCGCAGGAAGGAGCCCAGCTCCTGCCCACTGCCTTCCGACGTCCTGTAAGTGGACCCCGCTGCCCGGGCCTCAGTGGTCTGGCCTGGAATGAAGAGTCTGAGCCAGGTGGTCCCAAGCACTGCCGGGCTCTCGCATTTTCTGACAAGGAAGTAATCAGTCACGTGCCCTTGCCAAGGTTTGGGCACCAGACTTTTTGACACCTGGTGTAGACTCAGCAAAATCCCATGAACCACTATGCCCTTCAGATCAGTAGACTATCACCTACTTCATTCGGAATGAAACCTGGGACAGAGCCAGCTGACCGAGATTCCCGTTCCTGCATTTGAAGGCTGGAGGGTATGGAGAGTCCCTAGACAGTGGCACTCACCCCTGCCACGCCCTGTGCTGCAGGTTGTACACGATATAAAACATGACACTGATGGCCCGTGAGGATCTTGACAAGTTGTTCTGAAGACGGCACTTTGCTAAGTCCCTGAGAGTCACAGGGCCTCAAAGCGGCATGGCGGCATGGCGTGGCTGGTTCTGCCACATGCCAGCTGTGTGACCTCTGAGTCTCCACTTCTTCAGTGCTGACAATAAAGGAGTTTTACTAAGGGCCAAACAAGATAATGAATGTGAAACTGCTCAACGAACCCCAAAGAATTATGCATAGATGCGATCATTAAGATGCAAAGCCATCAAGTTACCACCTGGCATGCTTAAACTGTAAAGAGTGAGTCAAAGTAAACTGAAGAGGAAAATCCAAAGTTATGCAAAAAAAAAATAAAGAGGTCTTACGTAGCAATACCAAACTTATGTCAGGCACTATTTCTCAAAACACAACTCCACTGAGATGCACCAAGGAAAGAAAGGATTTTGTGGGCAAAAGCTTTATGACCCTCTAGGGCACTCACAATGCTCGTTAGCACACAGAGCTACAAAGAGTTCAGATTTTGCCACCCAATTTGTTACTAAAAACACTCAATTTTCAGCGCTGCTTTGGATTTCAGAATTGCAGATTCAAAACATGGTAAACCCTGTATTAAAATCCATTAAAAGTTCCTGAGTTGCTCCTGTCTCTGGTCTCTCCAGAAGAATTTATCTTTCTTTTTTGGACAATCGTTCTTTTATAAGAATTGGTCTTTCAGCCTACTTTGAGTTCACCTAGTTGTTGGAAATTTAGTAGAAAAAATAACCTTGCCTTTTAGGGTTGACTTAGGTTAAAATGTCTAATGTATATAAAGTGTTTATCATGTAACAAGGCACACGAGGGTTTATTATGTGGGATACTCCTACCACCTGTGGTGGAAGGGGTTTCTTGTGGCCTCAGGTCATGCTGGAGGGATGCCACCCCACAACTGCTCCAAAAAAAGCACCCATGCCACCACCTCACGCCAATATTCTGAACCCCACGATAGTGACCTAACAAGTGTAAGTAATAGTGAAAATCACAGGACAGACTAGTTGAACTCAGGACTGACCTAGAACATATGATATGCCAGATGACAATGAGAGATGTAGATAGATGACATGAGAAAATTAGATCAATTATCTAATAGTTGATTCATCCTTAAATGCCAGATTTTTATCTGCCATATTATTCTTACTGATTATATAGGCTGAAAGGCAGAGGGGGGATGATGAGTCTATCCAATGAATATAGAGAATGGCTCCAAATTTTAACTCTCTAAAACATCACCACGTGCTGTGTCTTTTCCTAAAAATCAGGATCTTTTTTCAACCAGTACATACCTCCTTGACCTGACAACACTTAACAAAGGACAAAAAAAAAAAAAAAAAAACACCGTTCCCAAGTTGAGTATAATCTATTTATATTTATATCCATAATCACAAGGATAACCACTGTTCCCAAATTAGGTGTACTCATGTAATAGCAGGCCCAGTTCTGGGCTCTCTATGCTTTTCCTTTTATCTGTTTGTTGGTCTTCATGCCTGTGCCACACTGTCTTGATCGCTGTAGGTTTATTGGCTTTCTATAAGTTTTGAAAGCTGGCAATGTAAGCCTGCCAACTTCTTTTTCCTTTTTTTCAAGATGGCTGTGCAGACTCTAGGTGATTTGCATTTCCATATAGATTTTAATATTTTGTCAGTTCCTACAAAAAGTCCTGCTGGGCTTTTATACACATCTATTTGGGAAGAATTGCTATCTTAGTAATACTGACTCTTATAATCCATAAACATGGTATATCTTTCCATTTATTTAAGTCTTCTTTAATATTTTCACCACCATTGTGTAGTTTTCAGTATAGAGATCTTACATATTTTTGTTGATGTATTGCAGAACATTGCATGTTTCTGTTGTTATAGTAAACATAATTTTTAAAATTTCATTTTCTAATTCTCTACCATTAGTACACTAAATTTACATTGATTTTTGCTTATTAATCATATAGACTGCAACTTTTTATTAGCTCTAGTGGTCATTCTGTAGATTCCTTAGAATTTTCTTTTTAAGTTAATGGTCTTTTTATTGGGGAAAAACTAGCATTTACAACTTGGAATGGAAGTAAACTATAACTTGTTGAACAGCAATGTTGATGACTGTGCTGAAGCCCACAGCCACAGCCTACTCTGCTGGCTCAAAGTCATGGTTCAGAGGGTTTTAAAAACAGAGTCCAAAGATGCTCCCTTGGTAAAAGTTTCTTGTTAAAAAATTTGTGTGAACAGTGACAGCCATTTCACTCTAGAACAATGCAGACAACACTAAACCAACATACATGGGCATGCCACCAGGGTATGTCATCATCACCATGGATCACGGCACACAGAAGTACAAGACGACCATCCCACTAGTCGGGCTATGTCTCAAGAGTTTATCCTTCACCCCATTTTTCTGTACATCATCCTAAGATAAACCAATTTTAAATGTTTGTTTTCAGTAAATCAGTTATGACAATTTATACTAAACAAATTGAACCAGAAACCATTTGAATAGGTTTGGATTTTTTTTTTTAAATGCAAATGGCTGACTGCTGTCAGTTGTCCAGCTGTATGCATGAAAAACTGGCCAGCCCAAACAGTGTATTAATCATGACTAAATGGAACTTTAAGGAGTCCTTATTATTAAGGTAGTACATGTACTTACATTGTAAAACTGATGTGTAGCTTGGTCTTTAGGGGACAGGATCACCAACAAATACATGCAGATTTTGTGTGTGTGGATAGAAGGTACTTTTGACATTCAGTTTTGCTATATAGAAACAGAATGAATCAGCTGGGCACAGTGGCTCACGCTTGTAATCCCAGCATTTTCGGAAGCTAAGCTGGTCAGATCACTTGACTCCAGGAGTTTGAGACCAGCCTAGCCAACATAGCAAAACCCCGTTTCTACTAAAAATACACAAAAATTAGCTGAATGTAGTGGCACACGCCTGTAATCCCAGCTAACTGGGAGGCTGAGGTATGAGAATCGCTTGAACCCAGGAAGCAAAGGTTGCAGTGAGTCAAGATCATACCACTGCACTCCAGCCTGGGTGACAGAGCAAGATTCTGTCTTAAAAAAAAGAAAAAGAAAAGAAAAAAAAAAAAAGAAAAGAAAGAAACAGAAACAGAAAATTATAAACCTTTTTTTTTTTTTTTTGCAAGAGGTAAGTAAAAGATTCCATTTGATTCTTCTAGAACAGAGAAAAGGGGCTGGAAGTAGGTCTTCATTTTTGCAGTCATAATCTGTATTAATTCTTCATAGTCAACTTGTCTGTCTCCATCAATATCTGCTTCTCTGATCATTTTATCTACTTCTTCATCTGTTAGTTTTTCTTCTGTTTGTCATGACATGATGCAGTTCTGCTGCACTGATGTAATCATTGCCACTATCGTCAAAGACTTGGAATACCTCATTATTTCTTCCTCACTATATGTGTCTTTCATTTTTCTAGCCATCATGGTCAAAAATTCGGGGAACTAAATGGTGCCATTGCCATCATCATCCACTTCATTGATCATGTCCTGCAATTCAGATTCTGTTAAGTTCTGACCCAGTGACCTCATGATGGTTCCAAGTTCCTTTGCTGTGATGGTGCCATTACCATCTTTATAAGATAGGGAGAAAGCTTCCTTGAATTCAGCAATCTGTTCTTTGGTCAGCTGATCAGCCGTGGTGCCAGCGAAGGGAGGAAGAGCAGAAGGGGCGAGGTAGCAGCATTGGCCCAGAGGCTGGGACTGCGGGGAGCCTCCTCTGCTGCTGCTGCTGCTGCTGCTGCTGCTGCTGCTGCTGCTGCTGCTGCTGCTAAGGGCATGCTGTGCACTGTGCACTGTGCCACTACCTGCATCCCCACCTACTGTGAGTAATGGCACCTCATCCATGACATTCCCAGCACCACTGCACAGGATTTTTTAATATAAGCAATAACAAGTCATGACTATAGATGACTAAAACCCAGGCCAAGCTGTACCCACAAAATTGTGTCTCTCTGTGGAATGTGTGGACCCTGAAGAAATGAAAGGGGGGAAAAACTTAAGATGTTTCATTAAGGCACTAAAACTGTATGTTTACATGACTAACAGAAATGAATACAATAACACAAAGAAGGGTGAACCAAATTAGCAAAGTTTTTGCCTCTTGATTGCTATTTCCTTTGATTTCAGGGGAGAGGGATTGATAGAGAGGATGAATCCCATTCCATCTACATTTGGATAAACCATCTACTCCTTAAACAGCATTACTATAAGTAAAAATATTCAAAAGGTCAGTCAGTCTCCCAAGCAAGATGGTGGAACAGGATTTTCCATGGCCGTCCCTTCTCAGAAACATCCATTTGAACAACTATTCATGTGTGAAAATACCTTCATAAGAGCAAAGGAATCCAAGGGATAGATTTCAGTACCTGGGTGCAGCAGAGAAATAGAAAAGAGGGCAGGAAGGACAGTTTCAGATGACCCACATCACTCGTCCCCCACACCCAGGCAATGCAGCCTGGAAAGAGATACCCTCCATGTGGGGAAGGGAGAGTTAAGTGAGCACCCAATTTTGCTGTGGACCTTAGCAGTAAAACCTGGTGCCAAGTCAGACCCCAAAGTCCAAGGCTCCAGGCTGACCCTGCAAATTAAGGCTTCAGGCCCACCTCAGATTCTGGACTGGCCCCAGCACCAGACCTACTCCCATAGTCCCAGACTTCAGGAATGCCCCAGTGATCAGCTCCTCCAGTGCCAGATCCCAGGGGCCCCCCACCATGACCCTAGGCTCCATGTCTTCTCCAACACCAGGTGGACCCCTCTGTGGGAAGGAAACTTAAGATGTAGCCCTCAGGCTACAGACTCCAGTGGACTCAAGATCCAGGCCCTCCCCTATAAACCCTAACACCAGGCCAGTCACTGTAGACTTAGGTTCCAGGGCCACTCCCATGGAACTAGGCTCCAGGCTGGCCCCAGTGGACCCAGGCTCCAGGACCATGCCTAGGGATGCAGTCTCCTGGCCCATCCCCATGGTTTCAGACACGAGACCTGCCCCCATGGGCCAGATGCCAGGTTCTCCCAAGTTAACCCTAGTGTGAGGCCAGCCCCCACAGATTCAGGACCAGGTTAATCTCCATGGACACAGACACCCGGTCCCCCAGCACCAAGTCATCCCTTTGCAGACTCATGCTTAAGTTCCACTCCAGTACCGGATCCTCTCCTGTGGACCCAGGTTCCAGCCAGGCCCTGCAGATATGGGTTCCAAGTCTGCTCCTGAAAACTCAGTCAAAAAGCCCACTGTAGTGGACCCTGGCACCAGGCAAGTCCCCTGTAAATCCAAGAAACAGGCTCACCCACCTGATGACCCAGAACCAGGTCAAACTGCCTGAAGACTCCAGCAACAAGCCTATCCACAGATCCCCACAAGGTGGCCCACCCAAAATCTCTAGATGGGCTGACTGGTGAACGGTTTTCACTGTCAAAGCCAGGATGTAAAGGTTAGAAGAAGTACCTACTTCTTCAAAGCACAGACACCAATGCAAGGCAAATATCACAAGTAATCAGGGAAACATTACACCACCAAAGGAAAAAAATAAGTAACTGATTCTAAAGATATGGAGATCTACTAACTGCCTGACAAAAATCTCAAAATAATCATGCTAAAGAAGCTGAGTGAACTATGGAGAACACAAATTAACAACTAAACCAAATCAGAAAAACAGTACATGAACAAAATTGTAAGTTAAATAAAGACATAGAAACCATTTTTTAAAAAACTGAAATTCTGGACCTAAAGAACAAAAAGAACAAAAAACAATTAACAAAATGACAATAGTAATGCCATACCTAATCAATAATTATTTTAAAGGTAAATGAATTAAAATCTCTAATTAAAAGATGTGGAATACCAAATGAGTAAAAAAAAAAGATATAACAATATACTGCTTATAAGAGATTCAGTTTAGCTTTAAAAACACACAGAGGTGAAAAGCAAAGAATGGAAAAAGATATTACATGCAAAAGGTGACCAAAAGAGAGAGCAGAGTGGCTATATTTAGACAAAATATACTTTTAAGTTAAAAACTATCATAAGAGACAAAGAAGTTTATCATATAATGATAAAGTCATCAATTTATTAAGATACTATAACAATTATAAATATGTACTCAACATTGGACCACCTGAGTATATAAAGCAAATATTAGTAGAATTGAAGGGATAAATACCCAGCAATACAATAATAGTAAGAGACTTTAACAACTCACTTTCAACAATGAACAGACAATTCAGACAGAAAATCAATAAGGAAACACTCGACTTGAACAGTACCGTAGACCAAATAAATCTAACCAACATACACAAACATTCTCTCCGACAACAGCAAAATATACATTTTTTTCAGGTGTACGTGTAACATTTTCCAGGAAAGATTGTATATCAGGCCACAAAACAAGTCTTAACAAATTTAAGAAGACTGAAATCATAATAAGTATATTTTCTAACCGTAATGGTATGAGAGTAAAAAATCAATAACAAAAGGAAAACCAGAAAATTCATTTATAGATGGAAATTAAACACACCCCTGAACAATCAATGGGTCAAATACAAAATTTAAAGAGAAATTAAAAATACTTTGAGACAAATGAAAATGAAAACACAACATAACCAAAATTTATGGGATGCAGCAAAAACAGTTTTAAGACGGATGTTTGTAGCAATGAATGTCTACGTCAGAAAAATCTCAAATAAACAACCTAAGGTTGCATCCCAAGGAACTAGGAAAAGAAGAAAAAACTAAGTCCAAACTTAGCAGAAGGAAAAAATAACAAAGATCAGAACAGAAATTAATGAAATCAAGACTAGAAAAACAATAGAAAAGTTCAATTGCAGTAAGAGTTACTTTTTTGCAAATATAAAATTGACAAACCCTTAGATTGTCTAACTAAAAAAAAAAGAGAAAAGACTCAAATAAATAAAAAATTATAAATGAGAAAGGAGACATTACAGTGGATACCACAGAAATAAAAAAGATTGTAAGAGACTATTAAAAATTGTACTTCAACAAATTGGATAACTTAGAAGAAATGGACCCACTGCTAGAAATGTAACAGCCTACCAAGACTAAATAATGAAGAAACTGAAAAATCTTAACAGACTAATGATAAGAAAGAAAATTGAATCAGTAATCAAAACCCTCCCATCAAAGAAAAGCCCTAAACTAGATGGCTTCATGGGTGAATTATACCAAACAGTTAAAGAAAAATTAACGTCAATCCTTCTCCAACTATTCCAAAAAAAACTGAAGAAGACAGACTACATCTAAACTAATTTTACAAGTCCAGCATTACCCCAATACCAAGACCATTCAAGGACACTATAAGAAAAGAAAATTACAGGCCGGGCGCGGTGGCTCAAGCCTGTAATCCCAGCACTTTGGGAGGCCGAGACGGGTGGATCACGAGGTCAGGAGATCGAGACCATCCTGGTGAACACAGTGAAACCCCGTCTCTACTAAAACTACAAAAAACTAGCCGGGCGAGGTGGCGGGCGCCTGTAGTCCCAGCTACTCGGGAGGCTGAGGCAGGAGAATGGAGTGAACCTGGGAGGCGGAGCTTGCAGGGAGCTGAGATCCGGCCACTGCACTCCAGCCTGGGCGACAGAGCGAGACTCCGTCTCAAAAAAAAAAAAAAAAAAATACAGGCCAATATTCCTGATGAACACAGATGCAAAATCCCTCAACAAAATGCTAGCAAATGGAATTTTACAGTACACACACGTACCATGATCAAGTGAGTTTCACCCCATGGATGGAAAGATGGTTCAACATACACAAATCAATAAATGTCACACACCACATTAATAGAATAAAGGATAAAAAGTACATGATTATCTATATAGACACAGAGAAAACATTTGACAAAATTCAGTATGTTTTTTCGATTTTTTTTTTTTTTTCTTGAGATGGAGTCTTGCTCTGTTACCCAGGCTGGAGTGCAGTGGCGCAATCTCAGCTCACTGCAACCTCCATCTCCCAGGTTGAAGCAATTTTCTTCCCTCAGCCTCCCTAGTAGCTGGGATTACAGGAATGTGCCACCACACCTGGCTAATTTTTATATTTTTAGTAGAGACAAGGTTTTACCATGTTGGCCAGCCTGGTCTCGAACTCCTGACCTCGAGTGATCCATCCGCCTTGGGATTACAGGCGTGAGCCACCTTGGGATTACAGGCGTGAGCCACCTTGGGATTACAGGCGTGAGCCACCATGCCCAGCTCTTTTCATGATAAAAAATGCTCAGCAAATTAGATATAGAAGGAACGCATCTCAATATAATAAAAACCATATATGGCAAACTCACAACACATCATACTCAAGGGTGAAAAGCTGAAAGCTTTTTCTCTTAGATCAGGAGCAAGACAAGGAGACCCACTCTCACCACTTCTGCTCCATATAGCACTGGATTTCCTAGCCAGAATAATTAGGCTAAATAAATGAATAAATAAAAGGCATTCAAATCAGGAATGAAGAAGTAAAATTTTCTCCATTTGATGTCATGATCTTATATATAGAAAATCTTAAATACTCCACCAAAAAAATTGTTAGAACTAATAAACAAGTTCAGTAAAGTTACAGGATACAAAATCAACATACAAAATTTAGTAGGGTTTCTAATACCAATCACAAACTAAGAAGAAAACAAGAAAAAAGCCCATTTACAATAGCTACAAAAAAAAAAATACTTGAGAAAATTTCACTAAGGAAGGAGGTGAAAGAGCTGAACGCTAAAGACTATAACACACTGATGAGAGAAATGAAAGAAAATGCAAATCAATGGGAAGGTATTTCATGTTCATGAATTATTAGAATTAGTATTGTCAAAATGTAGTATCCAAAGTGATCTACAATACAATTCCTATCAAAATTCAAATTTCATTTTTCAAAGAAATAGATAATCCTAAAATTTGCATGGAGCCACAAAAGATGCTACACAACTAAAATAATCTTGAGCAAAAATAACAGAGCTAGAAACATACTACCTGATTTCAAAATATACTACAAAGCTTTGGAAATTGAAGTAACATGGTGGTCACTTAAAAAAAGAAATATAGACTAATTGGCCAGGCAAGGTGGCTCACACCTGTAATCCCAGAACTCTGGAAGGCTGAGACGGGTGGATCACTTGAGGTCAGGAGTTTGAGATCAGCCTGGCCAACATGGCAAAACTCCACCTTTACTAAAAATACAAAAATTAGCCAGGCTGTGGCAGGCACCCGTAATCCCAGCTACCTGGGAGGCTGAGGCAGGAGAATTGCTTGAACCTGGGAGGGAGATGTTGCAGTGAGCCAAGATGCACTCCAGTGGTGCACTGCACTCCAGCCTGGGTGACAGAGCAAGACTCCGTCTCAAAACAAAAAGAAAAAAAAGAAAGAAATATAGATCAATGGAACAGAGCAGAGTCCAGAAGAAAATCCATGCATTCACAGTTGATTGATCTGCAGCAAATATGCCCAGAACCCACATCGGAAAAAGAACAGTCTCTTCAATAAATGCTGTTAGGAAAACTGGATGTCCACAAGCAGAAGAATGAAATTAGACCTTTATGTCATACCAAATACAAAAATAAACTCAAAATGAACTAAAGTCTTAAATGCAATACTTGAAACTTTAAAAGTCTTAGAAGAAAACAGGAAAAAGCTTCTTGACATTGGTCTGGGCAATTACTTTTATGATATGTTGGCAAAAGCACAAGCAACAAAAGCAAACATAGACAAATGGGATTGCATCCAACTAAAAAGATTTCGCATAGCAAAGGAAACAAACAACAGAGTGAAGAGACAACCTGTGAAATGGGAGGAAAATATTTGCAAACCATGCAGTTGATAAGGGGTTAACATCCAAAATATACAAGGAACACAACTTAATAGCAAGAAAACACATAACCTGATCTAAAAACAAGCAAAGGATATGAAAAGACGTTTCTCAAAAAAAGCCATTAAGTGTGTTTACCCATTGGCTCAGAAATCTGCCTTGGACTAGAATAAAAGAACTGCAGGAAAATAAGGAGAAGAATACTGTTTATCTTTACCAACAGATTTTCTCCATGATTTTGCTTTTATGTAAGCAAGTTGTATAACCTTGTGAAAATTACTTGACCTCTGTTGGCTTTTGTTTCTTTATCTGAGAAAGTAAGAAGCAAAGAAGATGATTCAGTCTGAAGGCTGCTTTCTGATCCGTTTCCCATGGGTCACACCAGGGTGTGTGCAAGGTCCTTTACCTCCCTGAATGAACCATTGTCATCAAAACCATGCAGATACTGACAACCTCGAATATTTGAATCAAATGAGATGAATGTAAACATCCTTCAAACATAACAGAGCAGGGGTCGGAGAGGACAGGAGAGAGACGCCGACCAACCTGGAGATACTACTCTCCTTGCTTTCAGAGGGAGGGATGGGCCATGAGCCAAGGGATTACATGTGACCTCCAGAAAGTGGAAAAGGCAAAGAAATGGATCCTCTTCTGATGCCTCCAGAAGAAACCAGCCCTGCTGGCACCTTGATTTTAGCTCCATGAGACTTCTGACCTCCAGAACTCTAAGGTAATAAGTTTGTGTTGTTTTAAGCCATCAGGTTTACGGTAACTTCTTATAGCAGCAATAGGAAAAAACTAATAAAATCTCCCATTCTGGAAGTATTTTGGAAGCTGTGAAAATTAGGGAATAGTCAGAATAATGAGAAACTAAGGAAAAGTTGGAGATCAAAGGAACATACGAAAGGAAATAAGTGAGAAAAGGACACAAAAAGAAATCAAGAAATGTGAGGAGAGAAACTGATAAGACATTCTGAAAGTGCCTTATTCCCTGTAAAGGATGTACACTGGCCTGGGGAAAACTACCATGTTAGAGAATTTAAAATGCAAAGCACATAATATGATGCCATTGGTTGTGGGCCCTGAACCTCTAGAAAAGGAGTCTAGCAATCCATTCAACAAATATTTCCACCATGTCATCTGACTGCACTGATGTGCCAAAGCCCCCCTAGGTAGAGCTACCATGGAAAGACCACATGAGGCCAGAGTCAGCCAGATCTGGAGATGGCCCAGGGTGTGCATGCCAAGCAGCCACTGAAATGGGCAGGGCTTAGTTCTAAGACAGTCCAGGTGAATAATCTGGTCATCGTCAGGTGGGAGAGACAACAATAGCTACTTTTTAGGGAGTGCTTACTATGGCCGAGCACTTCAGAGACTGAGTACACAAATGCACAATGGCCAGAACATCTGTAAGAGTAGAACTCCCACCCAACCCCTGCAGCAGCCAGCCCAGGAGGCCAAGCCGACATCTACAGGAACCAGCCTGGGAGGCCAAGCCATCATCTACAGGAATCAGCCCAGGAGGCCAAGCTGTCATCTACAGGAAGCAACCCAGCAGGCCAAGCCGACATCTACAGGAACCAGTCCAGGAGGCCAGCCTGCTCTATGCAAGGCTTGTAAGAATTCAGATTGCTATCTCTAGAAATAATACAGGAAATTAAATAATACATTCTCTAACAATCAGACCCAATGGGCCAGGACTTGATTAATAACTGACAGTTTTCCTAGTTTTTGTCCCTGCTTCCAATCTAGGACCAACCAGAGAAAGCCCAGTATGTCCCCTAGCTAATCTCATGGGATGCCCACTTCTCACCAGTCGCCTCTGGCTTCCCCAGGCCCACAGCCTCCATCAGGCCTCCGAAGCCTCCCCTTTTCCATGATGAAGCTTCTCCACTCCTCACCTGCCTGTGAGTCTGTCAGGACACAAGTGATGGCCGCGGACCCCCTTGCTATAACAGCTCTGAATAAACAGCCTTTGTTCTCATTTGGGTGGTCTTCGTTTATTTCCACCCACTAAGGAAACCGCTTAGGAGACGCTCACTCAGAGCTGCCCCTGTGCTAGTAACTTACAAGACAGGTGACTGCGGAAGCTAGAGGACCACTCTGGCTCCTGAGCTCTGCTCTTAGTCATCTGACACTTGGGTCTCGGAGAAGTTTGGTGAAATTATTCTTCCAAAGCCTACCACCAACCAAGTTTGGAAAAGACTGAGCTAGAGTTTAGAAAACAAAGCTGTAATCTGGGAGCCAGAAAAATCAATTGTTGAACGCCAGAACCGAAGGATTAAACTGGGGAAAACCACAGAATGTTCCCACAGACCCACTCTGCAGGGGTATTCCTTTCCAGCAATGAATATGCTTCAAAATGTGCCCAGGCTCTCCTGAGAGTTCCTCCGGGGTCTGGTCTCAGGCTGCCCAACACACTCCAGGCCTCCATGCCAGCACTAGACCCTCCTGGCCCTCAGGACCCCCAAGACCATAGCCCCCCAGGCTGGGCACACATGACACCACCAGCCTGTCCTTGGGTCTGACTGACTCTGGACCCCACACCTGACCATGAGGCCCTGCCTCAGGATGCTGTGCAGCTGCATGGGGGATGAGACCCCCGTCCATCCCCCAGGGACCACTTTCCCACCTTGGGCCTTGACTGCCTCCGTGAGGCATCTCCACACCCTATAAAAGATGACATAGGCTTCCCAAACTTCAGAGGCTGGAACAAACACCCCACCCCTGGGAGATGAGGGCTTTGTCCTCACTACTGTCTTGGGATCACTTCCCGCGCCCTGCTTCTTGTCCCAGCATTAATGGCATCTTGGGATGAGGGACAATGGGAACTCCCTCTCCCACCACCATCCCCAAAGACCACCAACCCATAGTCTAACGTGGTGACATCTCCCATGGTCCTCTTATTGAAATTGGAACAAACAGCTTTTAAATCAATTCCACAACTACCACTCCTACACTACAGCACCCTCCAGTGGAGGAGAATGCCACCGGGAGGCCCTGGGTTTCCATCCAAAGAGCAAAAAATATTTAAAGCCTACAAACCTCCCCTCAAGCTCCACAAAGCCAAGGACACAACTTTAAGGAAACTAAGCCATAGCAGCTGCCATCCCCACCTCTCCTGGCCCCTCCTTGCTGGCTTGCATGGAGCCTGAAGGGGGTGAGGACATGCTGGAGAAAAAAATCACAATAGAAAAAAAAAACACACACACATAGGCAAGACAAGGAAGACTTGCCAGAAAGTTAAAAGCATGTTGACAGAAGGCCGCCTTGGGATGGGCCAAAGAGCCATATGATTATGGCCAACAAGCACCTCAGGCAAGAAGAGGCCAGGCGTGGGACACCAGTTCCCCTGTGTGGCCCCATGTTCGTGACCATGCTGATCAGCCTGCAAAGACAGCGATGGGGCTGGGAGGAGCGTGCTGCACGGGAGGAAGACCACAGCTGAACAGAGGCAGCCACAGCATGCTGGGACCTGGGAATGGGAGGCACGTGGTCCAGTTGTCCTGACAGCAGAAGGTTCCTGATGCTCTCTTCTGAGTGTGGGCAATATGGCCGAGCCTGCACCTCAGATGCACGCCGTGGAGAGGCTGAGGAGCAGGCAAACTTGCACTTGTGTCCACACACAGCTTCCTCATGGAGACTCCAGCACCAGACACAGTGCTGCCAGGCTGGCGACCCAGGGCCACAGACTCCTGCATGACAAGACAGGCCAATCAGGGTGCCCCATGCCTCCAGACCCCACAGAACAGAATCCAAGCAAAGCAACCAGAATGTTCATGAATAGGAGTAAAGACATTTGAGGACAAAATTCTCTTTCCTTACCCAATTGCCAACTGCAGGAATCGTGTGCACCTGGAGCGCTGGAGTTCTTTTCCACAGCAGGGAAGGTCCAGTCAGGGCAGAGCAGAGCTGAGAGAGGGCGGCAGGCTGACTCCTGGCAGGCATTGACAGCCTGACCCCATTGCTGCTGAAGAAAGTCACTGAACTAGTTCTGAGAGTCAGGAAGGACCCTTTTGTTCCTGACCTGATTGTATTTGGGCTTCTATCATTAGTCCTAGCTAGAACACAGGGAAATCTGCCCATCTTACATCTAAAATTAGGACATATATTGAGCACGGCCCCCCAGCTCCCACCCCCTTCCCCAGAGTTCACGTGAAACAGCGACCCTGGGGGCAGCAGAGAGAGCGCCGTCACGAGGCCTGGTGCTATGCCAGATGGGCTGGGCCACTGGGGCAGGGAGGGGAAGGTGCCGCCTCACATGGGGCACATCAGGTGCCTCGGGCAGCCTCATGGTGCCAAGACAGCCAGAGAAGCAGAAACGCCAGAAATGCCATTTCCCTCCAAAAGGACTGGGGCCTCAGAATCAGGAACATCAGCCCTTTATCCCAGGCTCCTCACTCCAGACAGCAGGACATGCCTGCTCTGAGGTGCCGCCCTCAGAAATCCAGCCATCCAGAAGTACAACCAAATATTGCTGGACAGAGCCTGTGTGGGACTCTGTAAGGGGTTTCTTGCGCCCAGGTGGAGCTATAGGACTGCTATGGGCTGAACTGTGTCTCCCACAACTCCACCTGCTGAAGCCCTAACTCCTCACGTGACTGTATTGGAGACCGGGCCTGTCACCAGATGATTAAGGTTAACTGAGGTCATGAGGGTAAGCCATGATCCAATAGGGCTGGTGTCCTTATAAAAGAGGAGGAGATGTCAGAGCTCTCTCCCCCTCTCTACCATGTGAGAACGCAGCAAAAAGGCGGCAGTCTGCCTGCCAGGAAGAGAGCCCTCACCAGAACCAAACCCTGCTGGAACCTTGATCTTGGACTATTCCAACCTCCAGGACTATGAGAAAATGTCAGTTGTTTAAGCCACCCAGTCTATCAGGTTTTGTCACGGAAGCCTGAACAGAATGCAGTGAGGACGGCGAAGATCTCTGGGTAAGTATCTCCCAGGGTGATGCCCTCCTGGTACTCGGATTTTCTGGACCTGAGAGAACACACCAGTAGCCTGAACTCTATATGCTAAAAGAAGAGAGCCTGCTGCACCTGCCGCTGGCTGCCTGTCAGACACCCCAGCATCAGATGGGATCGGCATGGAAGGTCAGCCCCTGCTACATGACACTTGCAGACCTGCAAGGTGGGTTTTACGACCAGGAGCCCATCTTCCCTCACTGAAGAAGTCAGGGCTGCTGGCACCAACCTTGAAGAAAATCATCAGGCAAGGTCCTGGCTCAGGACCCACTTTGTCAACTGGGCCATGATTTGGGCACCTCAAGTGTGCGGAATGAAAAGAGTCTTCCAATTCCAAATACCCAGGAGTGTGAGAGGCTGGGCTGCAGCCGGGAACCTTCCTTGAACAGCCAGTCAGCAGGGGAGCCACCCGGGAGAAGTTCACAGAAAGCAGCCTGACCCTGCTCGAGCTCCAGGAAGGTGCGGACTGTGTCTGGCTTGGTTCACTGTTTTCCTCTCGTACTTGTGCAGGAGGCTGCCCCGGCTGCTGCCTTCCCTGAGCAGGGGAAATCCTGGGCCCTTGGACAGTTCCTGGCTGCCTTCCTGCCATTGCCATCACTGCAGCTGGGCTCCAGGCAAGTGACGGGGATGCTCCATGTGTTCATACACACAGGACATCTTCTTGGCCACTCGGTGTGATTTCCCGTCCTGTAGCTCTCTTCCGGGTTGTTAGGATGAAGGTCAATTCTCACCTGTTCTGGGTGATTCCTTCTCAGGAAAGCCATCCTGTCAGGGAGAGAGGGACTCAGCACCAAACGGAATTCATCAGGGGCTGCTGGTGCTGGCAGCCTCACTGGCTGGATAACCGTAAATCCCAAGGCCCGCCCGCCTGCCCAGTGACCCTTCGTATTTCTAGAATCCATTTGCTCTCCCTTCCCCTGAAGATTTTTTTCACAACTGCTCACTGCTCAAAATCCCCAGGCCCTTCCCTTCTCCTCACTCTCCAACCACGGCATCACCTCTTACGTTGCTGAGTGTGCACAGGCAATGATCTTCCACTGCCGCCACCTCTGCAGGACGTCCAGCACCTGGGCCTGGTGAGCCCCTGCCCACCCTGTGGCCGCTGGTGAAAGCCCCTTGCTCCTTCCTCAGGCAGCCCATCCCACTCTTGTCAACTCAAGGACTGTGCGCCTATAATTATCTCCTCTCCCTTGGACATCATCAGTCCCCCATCTGCTGACACCATTCCAATTATTACCATAAACACACAAGGTGTTCTCGCATCTCCCACCTTTCTAGACCACATCCCCCTGAGCTGCTGCACTCTCCATGGCAGCTCGCTGCTAGACCCTTTGCCGGCCCTCCTCTCTATCTCGTCCACGACCCACCCCTGATGTGAATGAGAGCCAAATGTTCAGATCGTTAAATATCTATTTCCAGCCCCAACATCTTCCCTGAAATCCAAATTCAAATATCCCAATGCCTACTTAGATGTCTAGTAGGTGTCTCAAACTTAGAAAAATCAAAACAACCTCTTACCAAATACCTTAAGCCTGTTCCCTCAGCCAACCCCATTTCAGCAGATTACACCTATATTTTCCCTATTGTCTACGGGGAAATCTTTATTAACTGTTCTCTTTCCCATACATGCTGAAATTCTTGCTGGAATTCAGCAGCAAGTCACGCTCACTCTTCCTTCATGAATTCCGGACCCACAACCCCTTCTCCCAGCCTACAGCCGAACAGGCCAGGCATGCGGCTGCCTCTCTGAGCCCTCCACCGTGAACACCACAGATCCCAGAGCAGACAGACAATGAAGGATACACAGGAGCAAGAACCAGTCCCACCCGGCTGCCTCGCTCAGTATGCAGGGTCAAAAAAACTAATAGCTCGCCCTAAATCATGAGAGTAACTAGAAGACACAGGGCTTGAACCTGGGAAGTCTGGCTCTCAACCACTACACTGAAATGCACGCAAGGGCAGGACACAGAGAGGGTTCAGAACATAGAGTACTCCCCAGCTCATCTGCGAAACTTTTATTCTCCAAATGGAAAGGGTCAGGGGTACTCAAATCCCTTTCCCTTCCCACCACACAGCCCCATGTCCTGGCGGCCACACACGGTTGCTGGCCATATGTGGTTGTGACAGGAGAGGAACACAGGCATGGCCAGATAAGGAACAAGGGGTACAATGGCTGCTCCTGAACAAACACCAGGCCCCTCTTCTGGACTGCAGGGTTCCCCTAATGTGGCCCGGCCCATGGGAGAAGCCGCCAAAGAGGACTCCACCTGGTCAGACACAGAGTGCCAAAATTCTACAGTTATAGATTCCCATGTGATCACCGACACTGCTTTAAGAACCTTTTAAAATACAGATTTCTAGGCCTGATTAAATCAGAGCATCACAAGTAGCATCTGGGAATCTCTGCTCTTAGAAGTTTCTCATAGGATTCTATTGGTGCAGAGAGCAGATCTGAGGGAGGTGACTGGGGCCTGGTGGAAGGGTCAGCTTCCAAGATGACCCCCAGGGATTCCCACCACCAGATAGCCATGCCCCTGAGGAGCCCCCACCACAGTGAATACCCCTGGTCTGTGTACCAATTGGATCTTGCAAAAATGATAGTGTGTGGGTTATGAGGTCAGGTCATAAAAGGACACTGCAGCTTTCCCCTCTGTCTCTCTGGATTGCAAGCTCTGACACACCACGTTGTGGGGAAACTCAGCAACCCTGTGCTGAGTCCATGGTGAGGCACCAAAGCTGCCTGCCAACAGCGAGTATCAACATGTCAGACACGTGTGTGCCCCACCATGGAGATGTCTCCCTCTGCCCCAGTCGGGTCATCAGGTGTCTACACTCCTCCTTGACATCTGAATGGCAACTCTAACTCACAGCCACCCAAGCTAAGCCCTCCTTAATTCCTGACCCACAAAATGGGATGAAACAATCCATGTTTATTGCTGTTTTAACCTTCTGAGTTTTGCAATAATTTGTAGTGCAGCAAAAGACAACTGATACACCTGGAATGATCAGAAGACCCTTTCCAAAGGAAACGGGTGCCGGGTCTGATAAGAAGAGAGGAGGGCATTAAGTAAAAGAACAAGCTGATGCGGGTATGACATACTTCACTGACACGAAATAGAGAAGAGTAAATATATCCCTGTGCCCAAATTTCTATTTCCCCTGTAAGAGTGCCAGTGCCCCTCCAGAGAGGGGGTGCTGGCATCACTGCGCCTGGTGGTGGGGGAGGCTCCCCTTCTACAGCAGGGTGGGCCTGAGCCTCACCCACTCTCTCCATCATTCTCTAGCTGGGCTGCACATTCAGATCCCTGGACAGCTTTGAAACATATTGATTTCCGGGCCACACTCACGAAGATTATGATTTAACTGGTCTGGGTTGTAACCTAGGCATAAGAATTCTGAAAATCTGCCTGAGTGATTCTAATAAGCAGCTTCGGCTGAGAACCATGGCTACAGACAAAGAACTTCAGGCTCTGATTGTCGCTGAGGCTAAGCGTAAGCCTGGTGAAGGGACACAATGTTACAGCCCTTTCTTGCAATGCAGGCAGGCATGCAGGGATGCAGGGACCATTCCCACTCAAGCCAGGGTATGGCAGAAAGGGCCTTAGCTAAACAAACAGCCAGTGGAGATTGCTGATTTAGGTATCTATGACCATGGAGCATAAACCATAATAATCATTTGTTATAATTATGACCCACATGCAGCTCTGGGGCTTGGCTGGACTCTGTCATGGGGTTCTTACATAGACTCTGTCATGTGATCAGGCAATGGCTGGGGCTGGAATCCTCTCTTAGGCTTCTTTCCTACACACCTCACTGGTGGGTGATGCTGGCTGTCAGCTGGGTCTTCTGCTGGGGCTGTTGGTGGGACATCTGTCCACAGACTCTCAGTGAGGCCTGGGCTTCCTCACAGCATGGCTGCTGGGTTCCGTGAGTGAGTGTCCCAAGAGACACCATTAGGACCTCATTTAGGCCACACTTGGAAGGCAGGTAGCACCATATGGTTAGACTTCGTGAGCCCACTCAGATCTCACCTTGAATTGTAATCTCCATAATCCTCACGTCAAGGGAGAGACCAGGTGGAGGTGACTGAATCACGCGGGTGGTTTCCCCCATGCTGTTCTCGTGAGAGTGAGTTCTCACGAGTTCTGATGGTTTTATAAGGGGCTCTTCCTCCTTCACTCAGCATTTCTCCTTCCTGCTGCCTTCAACTTACAAAGAGGGTGCCTTGCTTCCCCCTTTGTCTTCTGCTATGATTGTAAGTTTCCTGAGGCCTCCCCAGCCATGCTGAACTGTGAATCAATTAAACCTCTTACCTTTATTAATTACCCAGTCTCAGTAGTTCTTTACAGCAATGTGAACAGCAACTCATACACAGCATCACCACATTTTACTCATAG
Source organism: Macaca nemestrina (assembly GCF_043159975.1). Lineage (NCBI taxonomy): Eukaryota > Metazoa > Chordata > Mammalia > Primates > Cercopithecidae > Macaca > Macaca nemestrina. The sequence goes on from NC_092128.1 coordinate 125,677,578, forward strand.
AGGGAACTGCAAAGGCTCAAGGTGCTATGGCTGAGGTGTGTCCACGAAATTCACATGCTAAAGACCTGACCCCTGATGTGATGATGTCTGGAGATGACGTCTTTGGGGTTTAGGTTTGGATGAGGTCATGAGGATGAGGCCATCATCATGGGATCAGTGCCCTTAAAAAGAGATGCCACAGAGCTTGCTCCCTCTCTCTCTCAGCCATGTGAGAAAAAAGTGAGAAACCACTGTCTGCAAGCCAGGGAGGGCCCACGCCAGAATCTGACCACGCTGGTGTGACTTTCACCCTCCAGAACTTACTTTCACTCTCCATAACTGCGAGAAATTTCCACTGTTGAAGCCACTCCATCCTTGGTACTTTTTCTGGCAGCCCCAGCTAACCAAGTCACAGAGGAGGAGACATAGGCCTCCCTTCTTAATAGGAGTGTCAAAGAATTCTCAGACATGTTTAAAAACCACCGGAACTAAAAAGGACATGTAAACTCCACCTCTTGGATACAGAAAGACTTATGCCAGTGAGCCTGAAGCTGTAAAGTTTTCCAGGTATTTAATAGATGATCAGTGGCAAAATTATTTTGTAATCCATTGAGTTTCTAAAAGTGTAGCTCCTAGACCTTTTCACGCAGAAAGGGGAGACGGAGATCGACTTGGCAGTCTCACCAGCAAAGAAACAGAGTAGATTCTCACTTATTTTTAAAATCCCGTAACATAGCACTATGCCTGGCACATGGGAGGTGCTGTGTAAACATGTTATACCCTGACTCACTCAGCTCCCAATGCCTGTTTCCGTGGCGGCCTCAGCAACCCATGCAGAAGATTCTGGGCTCCGTGACCTCTATCCTATGTCTGGTATTACTCTGCCTGCAGGAAATAGATGACAGTGTGTGAACAAGGTGTGCACCTGCAGCCAGGTGACACAGATGGGAACTGGGGGCAGAGGCTGAGACTGTCTGGAAGCAGGTATTGGAGTTGACTTCCACTCTGAGGGCACAGCGTGGGTGTCTGTGGGGGGATTGGCTGTGGCTGAGAGACTGGGATTCATTTCAGGTGTGAACGACAGGGCTCAGTGGGAATGGAATGCAGCCTAACCTCCAGGGCTGCTCCAGCCCCTGTGTAGCCGGGTCCTGGCCATGTGGTGGGTGTTAGCCACTCACTGAAAGACTGATGGGGCACTGCTCCCAGAGTCCCCTCTAGTCAGCTAGAGTCTATAATGCAGGTAGAATATCCACAAGCCCTTCTGGAGAGAGGGGAAGGCAGCATTTGGAGGAGCCCCAGGGAGGGCTTGCCCTGGGACCTCAGGGGTGGCTGAGGAGCTGAAAGGAGGCCACGTTCCCCAGGGCAGCAGTGCACTGAGGAATGGACGAAAGGGCCATCGAGATGCCCCGGTGCCAGAGTGCTGTTGGCCTGAGGGATTTGCTAACCTAGTGGAAAGAGTGGAAGGGCCACAGGGAGGCTACCTGAGATGGAATGGGAAGAAGTCCCCAGGACCAGGAGGCTGTCTCCATGTAGACCCTCAAAAACAAAGAACCAGCCCAAGTGACGACTGCTAACATTTGTTAAGTGGTTGCCATGCACCTGGCAGAAAGTGAGAGCCTTCCACCATCTAGCAGCTGTGGCCCGGCTATGGGTGGTGACTTCCCAGTCATTCATGAAATACCGCATGGCTTTGTCGCCAGCAGCTCCGAGGTGGTGCTAGCCCCATTCTGCTTCTCAGGAAACTAGGTGTATTTGTTTCCACTGCTGCTCTAACAAACTACCATAAACCCATGGCTTAAAACGCAGACATGTATTCCGTCAGGGTTCTGGAGACCAAGAGCTCCAAATCAAGGCATTAGCAGGGCCCTGTCTCCTCTCAAGGTTCCAGGGAAGAATCCTCCCTTGCCTCTTCTGAGATTCCGGTGGCTCCCAGCAGTATCTGGGCTCCTTGGCTTGTGGAGGCATCACTCCAGCCCCTTCTCCACTATCACACGGGCTTCCCTTCTGTGTGTCTCTGCATCTCTTTCCCTCATCTTATAAATCACATTTCAGGGCCCACGCAAATCCAGGATGAACTCAACTAATTATATCTGCAAAGACCTTATTTCCAAATACGGCAATCTGTCACATTCTGAGGTCCTGGGTGGAGATGGATTTTGGGAGTCATTATTTACCCTGTTTTTTTTTTATTATACTTTAAGTTCTAGGGCACATGTTCACAACATGCAGTTTTGTTACATATGTATACATGTGCCATGTTGGTGTGCTGCACCCATCAACTTGTCAGCACCCATCAACTCATCATTTACATCAGGTATAACTCCCAATGCCATCACTCCCCCCATTCTCCCTCCCCATAATAGGCCCCGGTGTGTGATGTTCTCCTTCCCGTGTCCAAGTGATCTCATTGTTCAATTGTCACCTATGAGTGAGAACATGCGGTGTTTGGTTTTCTGTTCTTGCAATAGTTTGCTGAGAATGATGGTTTCCAGTTGCATCCATGTCCCTACAAAGGACACGAACTCATCCTTTTTTATGGCTGCATAGTATTCCATGGTGTATATGTGCCACATTTTCTTAATCCAGTCTGTCACTGATGGACATTTGGGTTGATTCCAAGTCTTTGCTATTGCGAATAGTGCCACAATAAATATACGTGTGCATGTGTCGTTATAGCAGCACGATTTATAATCCTTTGGGTATATACCCAGTAATGGGATGGCTGGGTCATATGGTATTTCTAGTTCTAGATCCTTGAGGAATCGCCACACTGTTTTCCACAATGGTTGAACTAGTTTACAATCCCACCAACAGTGTAAAAGTGTTCCTATTTCTCCACATCCTCTCCAGCACCTGTTGTTTCCTGACTTTTTAATGACTGCCATTCTAACTGGCATGAGATGGTATCTCATTGTGGTTTTTATTTGCATTTCTCTGATGGCAAGTGATGACGAGCATTTTTTCATGTGTCTGTTGGCTGTATGAATGTCTTCTTTTAAGAAATGTCTGTTCATATCTTTTGCCCACTTTTTGATGGGGTTGTTTTTTCTTGTAAATTTGAGTTCTTTGTAGATTCTGGATATTAGCCCTTTGTTAGATGAGTAGATTGCAAAAATTTTCTCCCATTCTGTAGGTTGCCTGTTCACTCAGATGGTAGTTTCTTTTGCTGTGCAGAAGCTCTTTGGTTTAATTAGATCCCATTTGTCAATTACACTGAGTCTTTGGAAAGTTTAAGAAATTACCTAAGTTTCCACAACAAATAAAAAGGTGGCTGAAATGGGGTTTGAACCCCCGGAGTGAAGCTGCCCCTGTAGCCCACAGTGGTGTCAGCAGCCCGAGGGCTGAACAGCTCTAACCTCATCCCCCCACCCAAGAAACTGCCCCACCACCGCCATCATTTTTAAGTCAGAGACACAGAACCCAGTAGAGAACACAGGGCAGGTCTCAGAGAAGAACGCTGGCTGGAATACAGGGCAGGTCTCAGAGCAGGGCCCAGGCTAGAACATAGGGCGAGTCTCGGAGCAGGGCCCAGGCTGGAACACAGAGCAGGTCTCAGAGAAGAACCCAGGCTGGAATACAGGGCGGGTCTCAGAGCAGGGCCCAGGCTGGAACGCAGGGCAGGTCTCGGAGTAGGGCCCAGGCTGGGACACGGGGCAGGTCTCAGAGAAGAACCCGGACTGGGTCTTGGAGCAGGGCCCAGACTGGAACACAGGGTGGGTCTCAGAGAAGGGCCCAGGCTGGAACACGGGGCAAGTCTCAGAGCAGGGTCCTGGGGACAGCAGCACCAATGGCTCTTCCCGGGTGGACTAAGTGAGCTAGGAGGGCTCTTTTAACTCTGCAAGCCTCAGGTCCGTCTTGAGACTCATGGGAGATTCCGTACACCTCCTAGGCATCCCAAGAAGTGTTTTCCCCAGATACTTGTTTCTTCATTAACCCTACATTTGCTGCCACCCTCTAATTAATGTGATCTATCAAGAAAATTTATCTTCAGTCTTCTCTCTGGACTCCCCACTTCCTCTGGCAGTCCCGAGCCATTCTAAATTAGATTTCATAATCCTTCCCCAGATGTTTAATTCTCCTAATGAGCATTTTCTAGCTCAGGCCTGCACTGCTCTGGCCTGTAGGGTCCCTAAGGTGTGCCCATGGGGAAGGCGGTACTCTTCAGGGCTTGGAGTGGATTTTAATATTTAAATCTTCACAGCACTGCAGACACTAGATGGCAGTGGTTCCTAATTATTGGTGGCTCCAGGCACACTCACCTTCTTCCTGTGCTGCCCAGGGAGGTCAGACACCGGTGTGGAGGTGGGAAGTGGAGCATCCCTAACCCACCAACCCCATCCTGCAGACCCAGACCCAGAGAGCTCAGCCCAGGCGAGGAAGAAAGGAAAGGATTAAGGGAAGCACTGAGAGGGAAGCTGTGAAGCAATGAATTTGACGAGAGGTGCCGATTTCCTCTCCAAGTGCCTCAGACAGATCCACCCCTGAGAGGCCCTTACAGAATGATCCTCTCCAGGGGAGGCTCAGAAGCTGTGGCCATTGCCTGGCAAGGTTTTAGGAGCCTGCCCTACCTCGCCCCCACCCCTTATCCCCCACAGGTAGGAAAGTCCTTGGGAAAGGCAACTCAACAGGGTTCATCAAAAGCCCCCAAAATGTCACATGATCACTTTATATGTAGGAATTTGTTGTAAGATTAGAAGTCAATAAGAATATATGTTTGGGAAACCAAGGCAGGCAGATTGTTTGAGCTCAGGAGTTTGAGACCAGCCTGGACAACATGGCAAAACCCAGTCCCTACAAAAAATACAAAAGTTAGCCAGGTGTGGTGGTGCTTGCCTGTAGTCCTAACTACTTGGGGGCTGAGGTAAGATGATCACTTGAGCCCAGAAAGTCAAGGCTGCAGTGAGATGAGATCACACCACTGCACTCTAGCCTGGGTGACAGAGTGAGATTTAAAGGGAAAGAGAAAGAAAAAAGAAAACAGACTATTCATTGTAGAGTTATTTACAGTAGTGCGAATTTGGAAACTGTGTAAATTATACAACTGTTAAAAGAAAAACTTCAGTCAATTAAATTTAAAGGAGTTTATCTGAGAAATGAACCTTTCACAAATTGGGCAGTCCCCAGAACCACAGCAGGTTCAGAGAGACCCCAGGGCTGCCTTGTGGTCAGAAAAAAATTATAGACAAAAAAGGGAAATGACGTACAGAGATCAGCAGTGAGGTACAGAACAGCGGGATTGGTTGCAGGTTGGTGTTTGCCTTGTTTGAACACGGTTTGAACACTCAGCAGTGCATGAATGGTTGAAGAACGGCTGCTGCGATTGGCCAGGTCTCAGCTATTGTTACAGGTGCATACACTTAGGTAGACAAGATTGAGAACCTAACTTACTAAGTTAGGTTACAGTTCATCCACAAGGACTCAAATATAGAAGTGCAGAGTCCTTCTCAGGCCATATTTCATTAACCTTAACACTTCTCCCCTTTTAGTCATTTTCTCAATTTTCAGCGATTGACCAAAACTTTAGTCATTGATGTCATTATCACCAAGGTAAATGTACTATTCGGCCTTGAAGCCCACTGGGGAACAATAGAACCGGGAGTTTTGCAAAGGTGGGAACAAGGACTGAGTAGAGGGTAGCTCCCTATGCTGGAACATCCTGTTTACAGAGAAAAACAAAACCTGGTCTGTTACAGGACCTATGTGTTTCCTTAAAATCTTAGTTTGATCATGTCACATTTAGCACAAGTGACTCCATTTTTGTTTGGTTTGGTCTGTTGGAGCCTAGTGCATAAGCTCCAAAACAATGGCTTCTCATCATTTTGTTTAAAATTTTTACTGAAATTCTCACTTAGGTAAGAGTGTGACTAAAACTTGGGCCTTAGTGCCACTCTGTTACCATCATTTTTGGTTTCTCATCTCAGCACTTCATTCATAGCTTATGGTATCCCCATGGTTGCAGATTCCTTTCAGCTCTTGTCATTCCAGTTGAAAACAGACCATTTGGCATTCTAGAGATGGCTGCATGCAAACATTTAAAACCTTTGAGGGAATGAAGCGCACCAGGAATATTACTATTACGGCTATCCGGAGGATAATACCGAGAGTTTGGAGAATGCTCCTTACCCAGGTACCCATAAACTAAACCACCTAAAATTAAACAGATCAAAGAATGAGCTAGATAGTCTACTTGCCTAACTAAGCAGTCTTTTCATTAAACCCCTACAACTGAATCTCTGTAATACCCGATGTTTTCTCCATAGACCATAGTGCCAGCAGCTTCACAGATACTGCTATTTAGCCAGTAAGTAATCTAGAGCAATTCTATTGTTTAGCGTAACTTTCATAAAAGAGTTTAAAGTCTGTTGTGTAACCATAGCCTTTACAGTAGCATTTGCTATAGAGCTTATTAAGAGGGATACATTTCTAATCATTGCCTCTTTTACTCCAAACCACGAAAAAGGACATAATAAATGCCCTTTTAGAAGAGTGAAAGCCTCCTGGCAATGCTCTCTTTAACTCATGATATAGGTTAAGAGGAGTTCTGTTTCTGACTGATTATGTGGCCTATGTGACATGTGTACCATTAAAGTTTCTCACCTACATTGGCCTTCATCTTTTATCAAAGTATAAGGTTATCCATGAATAAGGCTGGCTGCAAAATCCTTCACAAATAAAAGTATATTCTGTAAGTGCACATTACAGACCCCCTTTTTACTTCTATTATTCATAGAGGCATAAGCAAGGAAAAAAAAATATTCGAAGATAAGAGTCTTGATCCGTGATCTTGGGAAAAACTATTCACATCAAGGATGCCATCTTCTTCTGGGGAGAAACTTCCCTGGTTAGATTTACCTTAAGGGTTCTAATGGGTATACAGTTCCACAAGTGTGAAGAAAGCCTTCTCAGCTGTGAGATTACGAACCCAAGTTTCAAGGACCCAAAATTTTGTTTCAGTGTGGACGGTAAAGGCAGTCTTTCTCTGATGTTCTCAGAAGATCCAATCTTCAGGTTCTAGACTGTGAATGGGTTGATTGTCCTCAGTGAACCATAAAAAGCTTTCTTTACCTGGTGAAAACACACTGTGGCATAATAAGCTACTGTTGTAACATCAGCCCTCTTACATGGAAACGTATTTATACCAACAGAAAACAGGCATTGAAAATGACAATTGAATGAAATCCCTTTATAAATGTTTAAATGGCCCATCAAATAGCAGAATATACCTAAAGTTTTGATTGTCTTCCAAGGAATATGGTTTTTATATTTGTCAAAATAAACATTTTGACAATGTTTAGTGACAACTAAACATTGTTCATAAACTATGTTAGCAATTTAGAAGTCATCACACCAATATATATTTAATGTGGATCATTCTCTCTTTTCCATAATGAGTCTTGGAATACAGAACTTTTTTTTTTTAAGACTGAGTTTCACTCTTGTCACCCAGGCTAGAGTGCATGGCACGATCTCAGCTCAATGTAACCTCCATCTCCCGGTGATTCTCCTGCCTCAGCCTCCCAAGTAGCTGAGATTACAGGCACCTGCCACCGCACCCAGTTCATTATTGTACTTTCAGTACAGATGGGGTTTCACCATGTTGGCCAGGCTGGTCTTGAACTATTGACCTCAGGCGATCCACCTGCCTTGGCCTCCCAAAGTGGTGGCATTACAGGTGTGAGTCACCGTGCCTAGCCACTGAAAAATTTTTAAAAAGGCAAAAGCTTTTTCTCATCAGAGGGAAGACTTAGCTTTCCATGTAATCTGTCTCGTCTTTCCTCTTTTTTTCCTGTAGTTTATTTAACAGGCAAACAAAAATCTTTCATTATCCTTTAATATTACATGAAAATCTAGTTCAAGAGAGAAAGCCAAATTTTACGCTTGCATTAGTCTATTAATGTCAACCCCAATTTTTAATAAAACCTTATAGACAAATCTATCAATCTTAATCAGTTTGACCATAAGGTGAGATTCTCATACACCTTTTATAACCCTTAACAATTTTTGTGAAAGAGCAAGCAGTGCTGCAAGAAAAACCTGTTTTGCTTTTATTCCAATGTTCAATTTACAGAAAACCTTAATAATTCCCACTTGAACTTTAGCCAATGTCCACACAGAATTTCTTTTCACAGGATTAATTTTTCGCAAACCATCCACAACTTGTTCAAACCTTTGGCTTTATCTTACATAATTTAAAACAATCCTTAACCCTCTAACTAGGCAAAAATTTACATTCCCATACTTTCTTATCATCTTTTACTTAAAACACATTTTACTTTTCTAACACACTTTGCATGTAAAACTATTTTTTTAGTAGTCTCAATCACATGTGATAATGGTAACTCTTAGCAATTTTTAATTTTGGTGAAAAACCTAGTAAGTTATTTTAATTATGTACTTAGGTATGGAGCTTAGGTATGGTTATTTTAATTATGTATCTAGGTATGGAGCCTAGGGTACTACACAGAAGTGCAGATAAGACTCTTTCCAGCATAGCTAGGGATGTGGCTAACTCCACATGTCCCCAGGCCTTACCCAGCTGTAAAGTAGGCAAGTTGAACAATTTTTATAATTTAAAGCAATTTATAACCTTAAAGCAATTAGTAAACCTAATATCTGACATGCCTAATTTAGATGAAATATCTGTAATTTACCAATAATCTTTAAAGCTGTTATTTCCCAAAGATTACTAAAGTTATATGAACTAAGAGACATTACAGTTTTTATTTTTTCAAAATATTTAAGTGCTTATTTTTCTTTAAACCAGTTAGAGCTCTTTTATATAAACATCACACACACAACACATACATAACTACACACAGAGAAAGATAGAAGACCCAGTAAAAGCTGTAAGATTTTTCATTTGCCAGTTTTTAAGGGTTTTTTGTTTGTTTGTTTGAGATGGAGTCTTACTCTGTTACCCAGGCTGGAGTGCAGTGATGCTATCTCGGCTCACTGCAACCTCTGCCTCTTGGGTTCAAGTGATTCTCCTGTCTCAGCCTCCTGAGTGCTGGGACTACAGGCAGATGCCACCACATTCAGCTAATTTTTTATTTTTAGTAGAAATAGGATTTCACCATATTTGCCAGGCTGGTCTCGAACTCCTGACCTCAGGAGATCCTCCCGCCTCAGCCTCCCAAAGCACTGGGATTACAGGCATGAGCCACTGCGCCTGGCCAGTTTTTAAGTTTTTTTAATTGGATTATTGGCTTTAGGGTGGAGTCCTTGGAGGAACAGGGCCAGGAAATCATGCAGTTTCTAGGGCTTAATAAGCAGGCACAGCTGGAAGACAAAAACGAACCTCCAAAATTAAGGGTCCCATATTTATACCAGATCCTAGATCCCAAAAAAGAGGAAATCAGCCCATCTCCCATGGGAGCCTTCTTTCTCAGTGAGGGGTGGGGACGTTGCCGCATCTTCCAGGTGGCCAAGAGCTTGCTTCTCTAATTCAAACATGCGAAGAACTGAGTATCCCTGCCATAACTGCCATCAGCCATCACTAAAGTAGATTTCCTACCTCATTATTACACACCAAAGTTCTCTCATAATGCAAAGTAGTTTCTGATACCTCCCAAAAGTCAAAACTGTCAGATAACGTAATGCAAAACGAACAAAGCCTTAGATTTTTAAAAGGGATCTATCCGTTTTCAATTCCTGGGGTTCTATGAGAATAACACATTTTTCCCAAAATGGATTATGTAGCTAGCACCTCCTGTTTTCCCAAGGAGTCCAGGTTATTAGAAGTTATCTCAGGGCCTCTCATGTGTGCATTGAGAATGGCAAGACAAAATAGAGAAAAATAATTCCAGTCAACTGAGAAGAAAAAAAGCTTTTTCCAGAAAAACAAGATCCAAGAGAAAAACAAAAAGGCCTTTTAAATATACCTATAGCTTCGATATCCACTTTCAATTAAGCTGACGTTTAACCATAGCGCACTTAAAAAAATTCTTTTAAATCTCTTATTACCCAACTTTAGCCATGCCAAGTGGCCAATATTTCTGGCTTTTAAACTTTACCAAAGTTAACCTTCCAGGTGCTCAGAGAAAGGAAAATTCACCAGGCACAGTGGCTCAGACCTGTAATGCCAGTACTTTGGGAGGCCGAGGCAAGCAGATCACCTGAGGTCAGGAGTTCAAGACCAGCCTGGCTAACATGGTGAAACCCGGTTTCTACTAAAAATACAAAAAATTAGCCGGGTGTGGTGGCACACACCTGTAATCCCAGCTACTCAGGAGGCTAAGTCAGGAGAATCACTTGAACCCAGGAGGCGGAGGCTGCAGTGTGCCGAGATCACGCCATTGCACTCCAGCTTGGGCAACAAGAATGAAATGCTGTCTCAAATAAATAAATAAATAAATAAATAAATAAATGGAAAATTCAAGAAGGGAAACCAGAAGTTGTTCAGGGAGGAGAAGAGAATAAATGAATGGTAAAAGTCACGCAGGTATCAAACCAGGAAGGACTCATTCCCTAAATGAGGATTGAACCTGGGCTGCCATATGTAAACTGACAAAGCCTTAGCTGCTGAGCTACAGCACCGGGCAGTATTCGTTGCTCTTCCCAGAAGGAGTCTCGAACAGTTAATTTTAAGCTTGCAAAGGCTTTTACCTACTCAAGATAATTTTAGTGCTAACTACGACACGAACCCCAAAATTCTTATTCCCCGGAAGGTGAAGACCAAGAGAAAGTATCACCACGTGGTTACAAGGTCAAGCTCCCAAGGACATAAAACAAGATGGAGACTCATCCAAGTTTGTGGTTTTGTTTTTTTTTCCTTCAGAGACCTGCAGCAAAGTTTGTAACTGACCAGTTTGCCGGGCTGGCCCGAATAGCAGGCCTATGGGGTCCTAAGCCCATGCTCTAGCCTGAGGTACTCCTCTTTATGACAGAACCATACAGAAAGACACACAAAGCGCAGCAGATTCGCTACAGCTTACGAATAGCCTTAGAATCCTTTTTTGCTTTAATCAAAACTTTATAGAGGATATAAACAGGGATTTTTACCATTCATTCAACCAGTTTGCAGAGAGAGAGAGAGGCCAGAAGCCTGCCTGGTAAGAAATTCGTTCCCTTTTGCCAACATGCCAGGCTTCTGGGTTCCCTTTCCCTGGGCAGCCCTAGTGACCCAGCTTGCCATACCACAGCCCTAGGGACCAAGTCATAACACAAAAAATAGTTATCTTTTTCCTTTGTGGCCAGAGTAAAATACATGTGACAAAACATAGACACTAGCCACTCTGCTTAGCACCCAATTTCACACCAGAAAGGCTCAAACTTGCCCCCAGAGGGTCCTGTCATCTCTGAATCTTTTTAGAAGCTTCCACATATTAATAGACACCCCTAGGTGAGATGAATTTGGGGGCCTTCATTTTTAAATGCGTTTCAGTGTGTTGTTGTTCATTTGGAACATTCCACTGTAAGTTATCTTTAGTAAGATTTCGCTATTTCTGTAAGGCTTCACTGCTTCCCTGCTTCCCTGGCCTAACACTTATGCATGTATAAGCTGGAAGGAACTTGTCTTCCAGAAATTAAAGATCCCATTTTTACCTAAAACATTGGCTTTGCTCTCACATTCCCTTGATCAATTAAGCCAGTGATTTTTCCTACCTTAGCATGCAAGAAAAATGAAACAAAGGGATAGAACACAAAAATCCCTATGAAATTTTGAAAAGTCAAATTTTACAAACATTACCATTTACTATCAGTTTCTTTCTGACCCAGTCATATGTAAGAGGCCTCAACTGGATCCAAGCCACCGTTTCTGTCAAAACTTCCAAACCCAGTTTTGATCAGAAATTTGCTCAAAGAAACTCAGAGAGTTCAAAACACAAATCCATGGAGCTCCGAAATCCAAGAGAGAATTACTCACAATTACCAGCCACTCCGAGAGATCAGTGGACACAAGTGGGACTAGCAGGCACCTTGCTTGTTCACTCAGCACTCCTGGGGTCATCAAAGCTCTAACTCGAATCCCACTTCTGACACCATCTGTTAAAAGAAGAACTTCCACCCCATTAAATTTAAAGGCGTTTAATTGAGAAATGAATCATTTGTGAATTGGGTAGCCCCCAAAATCACAGCAGATTTGAGAGATTCCAGGGATGCCTGGTGGTCAGAACAAATTTATAGACAAAAAAAGGGAAGTGGTGTATAGAAATCAGAGGTGAGGTACAGAACAGCCAGATTGGCTACAGGTTGGCATTTGCCTTATTTAAACACAGTTTGAACACTCAGCAATGTATGAGTGGTTGAAGTATGGCTACTGGGATTGGCCAAGACTCGGTGATTGTGACCGCTGCATACTCCTAGGTTAGGTTTTCAATCTTGTCTACCTATTAAGTTAGGTTCCAATTTGTCCACAAGGACTCAAATATAGAAGTATGAAGTCCTTCTCAGGCCATATTTAATTCACTTTAACACAATAAAATATTATACAGCCATTAAAACTTATCTAGAGGAATAATGTGTTTACATAGTAAGGTATCTAATGTATATATATGATTAAGTAAAAAACCAGCTCCAAAGAGTGTGTATCATACAATCATACTGTGCATAATTTAAAGGAAACAAAATGAGGCAGGGAAGGACAGAAACAAGGATCAGATGAAGGAATGAAGGAAGGACTGTTAACAGTGATTCATTCTAGTTTGTGGAATTATGAGTACTTTGATTTTTATCATGTATATATAATAAGATTAAGAAGTCTTTGTTTATAAAAAAGAAAAAGATCATCTAAACAAATTAGTGTAAAATAATTTTGTGCGTTGGATATATTTTAAAGGCAGAAAGTCAAAAATTTAGCTTAGAAATTTAAATTTCCTATAAAGAGATGAGGTGTTTTGAGGAAGCCGAGTTTGCCTTTCTGATATCCACAAATCTCTGTGTTTCTTAATTTGAAGTCTTAAGTTATTAGTTCTCTTAAATGTAAGAGAACTTACATTTTATCTATAACACTGACCTACAAGTTCTAAATATCTAGTTTAGGAATTCTTCTACTTTAGATACTCAATTTACCACCTTTTAAAATTGTTAGCAAAACTACTCACAAAAACTCCTGCACAGGCCAACTGCAGTGGCTCATGCCTGTAACCCCAATACTTTGGGAGGCCAACGCCACGGGTGAATCATGAAGTCAGGAGTTTGAGACACCATCCTGGCCAACATGGTGAAACCCTGTCTCTACTAAAAATACAAAATTAGCCAAGCATGGAGGCGCATTCCTGTAATCCCAGCTACTCGGAAGGCTGAGGCAAGAGAACTGCTTGAACCCAGGAGGCAGAGGTTGCAGCGAGCTAAGATCACACCACTGCACGCCAGCCTGGGCAACAGAGCAAGACTACATCTAAAAACAAACAAACAAACAAACAAAACAAAAAACAACTCTAGCACAAGGATTCCACCCACAACCCCAAGGAAGCAATAGAGATGCTGGGAAATAACTGGAGACAGCTAAGGAGTGACAGATTGTTCCTAGGAGACTAGAGAGCAAATGGTTGGCTGAGAGGCCCTCTGGCTCTGGTGTGCAGCTGCTGTCTTGGCAGACACTTGTTTGAGGTCTTCTGTTTCCTCCCATATCTCCTGCAAACCACTCCACTCCACCTTAACTCTGGAAGAATGGGGCATCTTCTCAGGTGATGCCTTGGACTCCCGAAAAGTTTTCTCTAGTTCGTCCCAGAGATTGCACTCATTAATAAGCCCATTGTGATTTCAGAGTCCTAATAGAGTAAAAAAAAAACCAACCTTCCTGAATGTTGACTGTTAAGCTAGTTCACTGTTAAGTTAGTGACTGAAATTTAAGCATGCTATTGTATGGCAGTAGCAGCAGCAGCAAATCAAGCCTTCTCTTCAGGCTGGGTGTGGTGGCTTATGCCTGTAATCCCAGCACTGTGGGACGCTGAGGCAGGCGGATCACTTCAGGTCAGAAGTTTGAGACCAGCCTGGCCAACATGGCAAAACCCCGTCTCTACTAAAAATACAAAAATTAGTCAGGGGTGCTGGTGCGCACCTGTAATACCAGCTACTCCGGAGGCTGTGGCAGGAGAATCACTTGAACCCAGGAGGTAGAGGCTGCAGTGAACCAAGATTGTGCCATTGCACTCCAGCCTGGATGACAAAGTGAGACTCCGTCTCAAAATTTAAAAAAAAAAAAAAAAAAAAAAAAAGTCATCTCTTGTGTCAATGGGGAACAGAAAAATTCGGAGCACCTAAAGTGGAGGAGGGTGAGCAGGAGAAGAATATAACAGGGCAGGAGAAGCTGTAGAAAAGCAGTGCTGAAAATACCAGAAGCAAACTTCCGTGTCAATCCTGCCTGGGATTCCAGCCAACTTCCATGGTGTGCAGAGGTATTTTTTCAAGTGACTCACTTGCAGCTTAATGAGCTGCAAGTGACCCTGCTGTGTCGAACTAAATGACAGGTTCTTGTAGTGTGTGACTTATGACGCTGTGTGCTTGTTATCTTACTGTAGCCAACTTTGTCATAGAGGAGCAAACAGCTCCTTGGTTGCATTATCATTAAACTACCAACAGGCAGACTAGTTTCCCACAGAAAGATAAATTTCATTTTATAGCTTAATAAAAAGCTTTTATAAAAATAATCATTAAGTGATTGTAACAAGAAAGTAGTAAAGATATCAAGAAATTTTGTTTTCTAATATCAGTTGCGCCCTGACTAAAGTATTTAGCGTTTTAAAATCAAGTTTAGCCTAAAGCTGCCTCCTTACGTATTTTAAGTTTAGCCTAAAAGTTTTTCTGCACATCACGAGCTATAACAAGCGGAGGTGTCACCAGACACCTCCTTGTGCCTATCATGGAGTTTTGGCCAATCAAATGTAGCCAGCTGTTCGAACCATGTTCAAATAAGGCAAATGACAAGCTGTTTCTGTACCTCACTTCCGTTTTCTGTACATCACTTTCCTTTTTCTGTCATAAATCTTCTTCCACCACAGGGCTGCGCCAAAGTCTGAGCCTATTCTGGCTCAGAAGGCTGCCCCATTTGTGAATCATTCATTGCTCAATTAAACTCCTTTAAATTTAATTTGGCTGAAGTTTTTCTTCTATCAGGGTCTTGATCATGTGTTTTAATGTATACAGAGTCAGATAGAAGTTACAGAGAATACGCAGTGCATACAATTTCAGTTGTACATTAGAAACTCTTTTGAGTGTGAAGTAGTTAAAATATAAAACCCAATCTGCTCACATATTTACTGAGCAGACACTGACAGACAGTGCTACCTTCTATAATTGTACAATTACATGCAGTAACTAACCAGAATGAAAATAGGGCTTGGGAAATGGAGCAGATGGCCACATCATTGCACAAGATGCACTTGAAGCAGAGATTATGATCCAGCATCTCACTATTTTCAGGAGAAGCTATTTGAATGGCAGATGCCTCCCAGAGGTCCTGCTATGTCCTCCCACCTGGGGTGAAGCATCCCTGTGAAGTCTACCACGCTTCCACAGAGCTCATGCCACCGCCTTCGGCAGGATGCGCTGAAAATGGTTTTATAGCTGCTAACTGAAAACAACTGAAGGCAGATATTGAGGCTTTTCTACACTTTATATATTTCTCAGGTCCACGGAAAGAATTGGTTCTGCATGAACCAGAATAGGTCGAGGATTGTGAAAGGAAACTAAAAACTTGGGACCTCAATTCACTATACCAAAAGAAAAAAAATTAAACTGAAAGCTGAGTCTTGCAAGAAGCTGCCTTTCCTCCTGTTCCTAAGCAGAAAGCTACAGATTAAAGGTTAAGTATCTCCATAGGTAGCTACTGTATGTTCACATTATCTTATGTAAAGAGCTGATTTACTGAGCATAAGAATACATGATTGACTATTCCCCTATCTGCTCCTTTCCTCTTACAACACATGCATTCAATAATGTGACCATCCCCTCTCCCTCTCCGCTCCAGCCCACTTTTTGTCTTTAAATACTGAAGCCTGCAGAATCGTCTTTGAAGAAAGGCACAGACCATGTTTCTGTGATTCCATGTTTATTTCTTCGGGGCATGTCCTTAACTTTGTTAAAATAAACTTCTAAATTGATTGAGACCTGTCTCAGATACTTTCTGATTTAAAGAATCAGTATGAAACACAGAAGATCACCAGAAAACACCACCAGACAAGCAAAATCTACCCCAAGACTAAGGCATTGCTAAAAACTACCCCAAGAGTAAGGCATTGCTAAATTATAAGGTAATTCTGCTTGAGTTTACCAACTCCAAAAATGAGGGATTGGCGTAATCACTCAAGTTTCATTTGCATGAAACTGGAATGACCAGTGATTATGAGCTTTTTCTTATGTTTCTTGGCCACATAGATGTCTTCTTTTGAGAAGTGTCTGTTGATACCCTTCGCCCGCTTTTTGATGGGATTTTTTTTTTCTTGTAAATTTAAGTTCATTGTAGATTCTGGATATTAGCCCTTTGCCATATGGACACAATGCAAAAATTTTCTCCCATTCTATAGGTTACCTGTTCAACCTGATGATAGTTTCTTTTGCTGTGCAGAAAAGTTCTTTAGTTTAATTAAATTCCATTCATCAATTTTGGCTTTTGTTGCCATTGCTTTTGGTGTTTTACTCATGAAGCCTTTGCCCATGCTTATGTCCTGAATGTTATTGCCCAGGCTTTCTTCTCAGGTTTTTATGGTTTTAGATTTTAATGTTTAAGTCTTTATCTTGAGTTAATTTTCCTATAAGGTGTAAGGAAGAGGTTCAGTTTCAGTTTTCTGCATATGATTAGCTAGTTTTCCCAATACCACTTATTAAATAGGAAATCCTTTCCCCATTGCTTATTTTTGTCAGGTTTCTCAAAGATCAGACGGTTAAAAATGTATGGCATTACTTCTGAGGCCTCAGTTCTGTTCCATTAGTCTATATATTTTAGTACCAGTACCATGCTGTTTTGGTTATTGTAGACTTGTATCATGTGAAGTCAGGTAGCGTGATGCCTCCAGTTTTGTTCTTTTTGCTTAGGACTGTCTTGGCTACACTGGCTCTTTTTTGGTTCCATATGAAGTTTAAAGTAGTTTTTCTAATTCTGTGAAGAAAGTCAATGGTAGCTTGATGGGGATAGCATTGAACCTATAAATTACTTTGGGGAGTATGGCAATTTTCACAATATTGATTCTTTCTATCCATGAGCATGATATGTTTTTCCATTTGTTTGTGTCCTCTCTTACTTCCTTGAGCAGTGGTTCGTAATTCTTCTTGAAGTCCTTCACATCCCTTGTAAGTTGTATTCATAAGTATTTTATTCTTTTTGTAGCAATTGTGAATGGGAGTTCACTCATGGATTTGGCTCTCTGTTTGTCTATTATTGGTGTATAGGAATGCTTGTGATTTTTGCACATTGATTTTGTATCCTGAGACTATGCTGAAGTTGCTTATCAGCTTAAGGAGATTTTGGGCTGAGACAATGAGATTTTCTAACTATATAATCATGTCATCTACAAACAGGGACAATTTGACTTCCTCTCTTCCTATTTGAATACACTTTATTTCTTCCTCTTGTCTGATTGCCCTGGCCAGAACTTCCAAAACTGTGTTGAGCAGGAGTGGTGAGAGAGGGCATCCTTGTCTTCTGCTGGTTTTCAAAGGGAACACTTCCAGATTTTGCCCATTCAGTATGATATTGGCTGTGAATTTGTCATAAAATAGCTCTTGTTATTTTGAGATACATTCCATCGATACCTAGTTTGAGAGTTTTTAGGATGAAAGGGTGTTGAATTTTATCAAAGGCCTTTTCTGCATCTATTGAGACAATCATGTGTTTTTTATCATTGGTTCTGTTTATGTGATGGATTACATTGATTAATTTGTGAATGTTGAACCAGCCTTGCATCCCAGGGATGAAGCCAACTTGACCGTGGCGGATAAGCTTTGTAATGTGCTGCTAGATTCGGTTTGCCAGTATTTTATTGAGGATTTTTGTATCGATGTTCATCAGGGATATTGGCCTGAAATTTTCTTTTGTTGCGTTTCTGCCAGGTTTTGGTATAAGGATGATGCTGGCCTCATAAAATGAATTAGGGAGGAGTCCCTCTTTTTCTATTATTTGAAATAATTTCCTAAGGAATGGTACCAGCTCCTCTTTATGCCTCTGGTAGAATTCGGCTGTGGATCCCTCTGGTCCTGGGCTTTTTTGATCGGTAGACTATTAATCATTGCCTCAATTTCAGAACTTGTTATTGGTCTATTCGGGGATTCAATTTCTTCCTAGCTTAGACTTGGAAGGGTATATGTGTCCAGGAATTTATCAATTTCTTCTAGATTAACTAGTTTATTTGCATAGAGGTGTTTATAGAATTCTCTGATGGTAGTTTGTATTTCTGTGGGATCAGTGGCAATACCCCCTTTAATCAAATAATTTTTCATTGTGTCTATTTGATTCTTCTCTTTTCTTCTTTATTAGTCTGGTCTATGTATTTTGTTAATCTTTTCAAAAAAACCAGCTCCTGGATTCATTGATTTTGTGAAGCGTTTTTTGTGTCTCTATCGCCTGCATTTCTGCTCTGATCTTAGTTATTTCTTGTCTTCTGCTAGCTTTTGAATTTATTTGCTCTTGTTTCTGTAGTTCTTTTAATTGTGATGTTAGGATGTCAATTTTAGATCTTTCCTGCTTTCTCTTGTGGACATTCAGTGCTACAAATTTCCCTCTAAACACTGCTGTAGCTGTGTCCAAGAGATTCTGGTACATTTTATCTTTATTCTCATTGGTTTTTCATTATTTATTTCTGCCTTAATTTCATTATTTACCCAGTAGTCATTCAGGAGCAGGTTGTTCAATTTCCATGTAGCTGTGTAGTTTCGAGTGAGTTTGTTAATCCTGAGTTCTAATTTGATTGCACTGTGGTCTGAGAGACTGTTTGTTATGATTTCCACTCCTTTGCATTTGCTGAGGAGTGTTTTATTTCCGATTATGTGATCAGTTTTAGAGTAAGTGTGATGTGGTGCTGAGAAGACTGTATATTCTTTTGATTTGGGGTGTAGAGTTCTGTAGATGTCTACTAGGTCCACTTGGTCCAGAGCTAAGTTCAAGTCCTGAATATCCTTGATAATTTTCTGTCTTGTTGATCTAATATTGACAGTGGGGTGTTAACTTCTCCCACTGTTACTGTGTGGGAGTTTAAGTCTCTTTGTAAGTCTCTAAGAACTTGCTTTATGAATCTGCATTCTCCTGTATTGGGTGCTTGTATATATAGGATAGTAAGCTCTTCTTGCTGCATTGATCCCTTTACCATTATGTAATGCCCGCCCCTTTGTCTTTCTTGATCTTTGTTGGCTTAAAGTCTGTTTTATCAGAGACTAGGATTGCAACCTCTGTTTCTTTTTGCTTTCCATTTGCTTGGTAAACATTCCTCCACCCCTTTATTTTGAGCCTATGTGTCTTTGCACATGAGATAGGTCTCCTGAATATAGCACACTGATAGGTCTTGACTCTTTATCCAATTTGCCAGTCTGTACCTTTTAATTGGGGCATTTATCCTGTTTACATTTAAGGTTAGTATTATTTAGTGTGAATTTGATCCTATCATTATGCTGGTGGCTGGTTATTTTGCCTGTTAGTTGATGCAGTTTCTTCATAGTGTCGATGGTCTTTACAATTTGGTATGTTTTTGCAGTGGCTGGTACCAGTTTCTCCTTTCCATATTTAGTGCTTTCTTCAGGAGCTCTTGTAAGGCAGGTCTGGTAGTGACAAAATCTCTCAGCATTTGCTTGTCTAGAAAGGATTTTATTTTTCATGCACTTATGAAACTTAGTTTGGCTGGATATGAAATTCTGGCTTGAAAAATTTGTTTTAAGGATGTTGAATATTGGTCCCCACTCTGTTCTGGCTTATAGGGTTTCTGCAGACAGATCCGCTGTTAGTCTGATCAGCTTCCCTTTGTGGGTAACCTGACCTTTCTCTCTGGCTGCCCTTAACATTTTTTTCCTTCATTTCAATTTTGGTGAATCTGACGATTATGTGTCTTGGGTTTGCTCTTTTCACGGAGTATCTTTGTGGTTTTCTCTTTTTCCTGAATTTGAATGTTGGCCTGTCTTGGTAGGTTGGGTAAGTTCTCGTGGATAATATCCTGAAGACTGTTTTCCAAATTGGTTCCATTCTCCCCTTTACTTTCAGGTACACCAATCAAATGTAGGTTTGGTCTTTTCACATAGTCCTGTATTACTTGAAGGCTTTGTTCTTTCCTTTTCATTCTTTTTTCTTTAACCTTGTCTTCATGCTTCATTTCATTAAGTTGATCTTCAATCTCTGATATCCTTTTTTCCACTTGATTGATTTGGCTATTGATACTTAGGTATGTTTCGCGAAGTTCTCGTGCTGTGTTTTTCGGCTCTATCAGGTCATTTATGTTTTTCTCTAAACTGGTTATTCTAGTTAGCAATTCCTCTAACCATTTTTCAAGTTTCTTAGCTTCCTTGCATTGAGTTAGAACATTCTCCTTTAGCTCAGAGGAGTTTGTTATCACCCACCTTCTGAAGCCTACTTCTGTCAATTCATTAAACTCATTCTCCATTTGGTTTTGTTCCCCTGCTGGTGAGCAGCTGTGATCCTTTGGAGCAGAAGAGGCGTTCTGGTTTTTGGAATTTTCAGCCTTTCTGTGCCGGTTTTTCCTCATCTTTGTGGATTTATCTACCTTTGGCTTTTGATGTTGGTGACCTTCAGATGGGGCATTTGTGTGGATGTCGTTTTTGTTGATGTTGATGTCATTCCTCTCTGTTAGTTTTCCTTGTAGCAGTCAGGCCCCTCTGCCGAAGGTCTGCTGGAGTTTGCTGGAGGCCCCCTCCAGACGCGGGGTATCACCAGCAGAGGCTGCAAAACTGCTAAGATTGCTGCCTGTTCCCTCCTCTGGAAGCTTTGTCCCAGAGGGGCACCCACCAGATGCCAGTCAGAGCTCTCCTGTATGAGGTGTCTGTCAACACCTGCTGGGAGGTGTCTCCCAGTCAGGAGGCATGGGAGTCAGGGACACACTTGAGGAGGCAGTCTGTCCCTTAGCAGAGCTCGAGCACTGTGCTGGGAGATCTGCCGCTCTCTTCAGAGCCAGCAGGCAGGAACATTTAAGTCTGCTGAAGCTGAGCCCACAGCTGCCCCTTCCCCCTGGTGCTCCGTCCCAGGGAGATGGGAGTTTTATCTATAAACCCCTGACTGGGGCTGCTGTCTTTCTTTCAGAGATGCCCTTCCCAGAAAGGAGAAATCTAAAGAGGCAACCTGGCTACAGCAGACTTGCCATGCTGTGGTGGGCTCTGCCCAGTTCAAACTTCCCAGCGGCTTTTTTAACACTATGAGGAGAAAACCGCCTACTCACGCCTCAGTAATGGCAGACGCCCCTTCCCCCACCAAGCTCTAGCATCCCAGGTCAACTTCAGACTGCTGTGCTGGCAGTGAGAATTTCAATCCAGTGGATCTCAGCTTGCTGGGCTCCATAGGGGTGGGATCCACTGAGCTAGACCACTTGGCTCCCTGGCTTCAGCCCCCTTTCCAGGGGCGTAAACAGTTCTGTCTTGCTGTGTTCCAGACACCACTGGGGTATGAAAAAAACTCCTGCAGCTAGCTTGGTTACTGCTCAAATCGCCTCCCAGTTTTGTGCTTGAAACCCAGGGTCCCGGTTGTGTAGGCACCTGAGGGAATCTCCTGGTCTGCGGGTTGCAAAGACTGTGGAAAAAGCGTAGTATCTAAGCCGGAATGCAACATCCCTCATGGCATGGTCCCTCACAGCTTCCCTTTGCTAGAGGAGGGAGTTCCATGACCCCTTGTGCTTCCTGGGTGAGGCGATGCCCCACCCTGCTTCAGCTCACCCTCCATGGGCTACACACACCCACTGTCTAACCAGTCCCAGTGAGATGAGCCGGGTACCTCAGTTGGAAATGCAGAAATCACCCGCCTTTTGCATTGATCTTGCTGGGAGCTGTAGACCACAGCTATTCCTATTCCATCATCTTGCCAGCCACCTAAGTGCTTTATTTTTCTTTACATCAACTAGAGCTCTTTTATATATTTTTAGTAGTGAAACATTGTGTACAAACACATAAATACATAGACTGAGTCAGGAGAATACGGTAGGAGAAAGGGAACGTAAGGCCCATTTGTGCTGACTTTCTAAAAGAAAAAACACCAAGGCCTGGGGGTAGGGAATCTAAGGCCCATTCAAGCTGACTTCCCAAAGTTGGATAAAAAGGAAAACACCTGGGTCTGTGGGCAGGGAGCCTAAGGTCAACACAAACTTCCTACAGTTAAAATCAAAAGGGAAAAACCCTGTCTCCCACCCCAGGTAACAAAGGATCAAAGGCTACTCTTGCTACAGCCCTCCCCCTTCCACCACATCTCGGGGGAAAGGGAGGGTGCCTTGGGTTGGCTATGGGCCAAGTGGGGACCATCCCTTCATCTGCACAGGGCGCTAATTCACCTCAGTCTTAAATTAGCCACAGACCAAATCCAGATAAGCAGTAGCCAATAAGAACCTCAAATGGGCCAGGCGCAGTGGTTCAAACCTGTAATCCCAGCACTTTGTGATGCCGAGGCAGGCAGATCACAAGGTCAAGAGTTTGAGACCAACTTGGCCAATATGGTGAAACCCCATCTCTACTAAAACTACAAAAATTAGCCAGGTGTGGTGGCAGACGCCTGTAATCCCAGCTACTCAGGAGGCTGAGGCAGGAGAATCACTTGAACCCGGAAGGCAGAGGTTGCAGTTAGCTGAGATCATGCCACTGCACTCCAGCCTGGGCAAAAGAGTAAAACTCTCAGAGGGGGCAAAAGAGTAAAACTCTCAGAGGGAAAAAAAAAAAAAAAAAAAAAAAAAAACCTCGCCGGGCGCGGTGGCTCAAGCCTGTAATCCCAGCACTTTGGGAGGCCGAGATGGGCAGATCACGAGGTCAGGAGATCAAGACCATCCTGACTAACACGGTGAAACCCCGTCTCTACTAAAAATACAAAACTTAGCCGGGCGCGGTGGCGGGCGCCTGTAGTCCCAGCTACACGGGAGGCTGAGGCAGGAGAATGGCGTGAACCCAGGAGGCGGAGCTTGCAGTGAGCTGAGATCCGGCCACTGCACCCCAGCCTGGGCGGCAGAGCGAGACTCCGCCTCAAAAAAAAAAAAAAAAAAAAAAAAACCTCAAATGGGGTACTTAAAGCCCAAAACAATTTGTAACTGAGTCCTTGAGCTGGTTGCTGGGGCCCACTCTCACCCTGTGGAGTGCTTTCTCACTTTAATAAATTCCTGCTTTCACTGCTGTGTTGCTGCGTTTCATTCCTCTGCTACCTTGTGAGTTTTGTTCAATTCTTTGTTCAAAATGTCAAGGACCTGGACAACTTGTAGCTAAGACCCTCCACCCGTAACAGTATTAGGCATAGCAGTAGAAGTACATTTTATAGATTCATAAGACCTTCCCCCCACCCCATCTTAGACTTGCAAACTCTTGATAACCTGTTTCATTACTCTGGCAGTTGTCAGCTAAATAGCTGTAAGTCTGCATATTGAAGGAAATAATTCGTAGGTGAAAAATCAGCAAAATTTACATCTCAAGGTACAGAGAGAAAAAGTCTGGTGGTGCTAGAGGAAGATTACAGATGGATGCCAAATCAAACAAAATTATAGAAATCTATCATAGGATTGTCTAAGGAGACTAATTTATTTAGATAGAGACTACGTATATTTTAAGGATCTCTGAGCTCTGGGCAGAGCCGATACTGGAATCCTGAGTCTCCAAAAAGGGAGAATTGTTATGAGGCTAGACTACATGATGCTTTTACGGTGCACTTAAAAATCTTTTAAAACAAAAACATTTATAAGTGTCTAAACTACACTATTCCTTAAAAACACAACAGTAGTCTCTGTTGCAATAACTATTTTAGTAAAAATCAGGTAACACAATACAAAAGCAAGCTGTTTAAGAGCTGAGATGAACTTGTCTATTTACACTCTTGGGGTTCCATAAGGAAAAACAGAGATTTCTCCCCAAAAGGGAGTCTGGCACCTTTTCTATTTTCTTTAAGGAATCCCAGTCTACTAAAACTATTTTAGGTCCCTCATGCAACAGAGCGTGCAAAAGAAAGGGAAGTAAACGAAGAAAACAGAATTCATTCAACTGAGAAGAAAAAACTTCTGCTGAAAAAAAAAAGGTCCTAGGAGAAAAGAACAAAAACAAAAACATGGAAGTCTTTTAAGTACAAACACCACACACACACACACACACACACACACACACACGAATCTTGGATGTTAGCTTTTAATTAAGCTGAACTTTTGTCCAATTGAGCTCCTTTAAAGAAATCTTTTAAAATCTCATTACCATATTTCTGCTAGGACAAATTGCTGCTATTTCAGAAGTACCAAGTATCAAATGAGAAAGGGTTTAATTTGGGAACCAAATCCAGGCTCCTGTGCTGAAAACAGAAGGCAGAACTTTAGCTATGGAACTGCAGTGCAGGGCGACAGCCACTGCTCTTTCTGTTTGGCCTGGCTAGCAAAAAGGTGGCCTTGTCACATGAATAAAGACCCTTAAGTATTCAACTTTAAAAATCTTTCTTTTTTTTTTTTTGCCTTTACTGGCCATCTTTCTCCCCCCATCTCACTACCTTTTTGTGTGTGTGAATGGGAATTTAGCCACTTTGGAGGCCTCATTCCCATAATTTGGAACTTTCCTTCAGATTTGATCAAGTCAAATAGAGTTGGTCAAACCCAATGGGAGAAAGACTGAAACAACAGCAACAGGAAACAACCAACAACAACAACAAAACACAGTTAAGCAAAACAAACAATCACACAACTTATGCTATTACTGAGCACTCTAACAGTAAGGAGAAATTAAACTTTAGCCAAGATAAACCCCAATTCAGTTACTTACCTAGGGACAGGTCTCAGGCGGAAGACTGCTCTCCACCATCGTAGATGCAGCAAAAAACTTAAACTTGTCTTCCCTGTTGGACGAGAGCTCAAACTCCACAAAGGAGTCCAAAAGAAGCTTTCCTTCAATATCAAAGCAGGAAAACTTGCCTTCCTTGTGTTAGAAGCAAGTAAAACTCAAAGAAGTGGGAGTCGTACGGCAAAATAAACTTTAGATCTTGACTAAATTTTGGGAGATCAGGAATTCTCCAGAGGGGGTACTTCCAGGCCTCAGCAAATTGTCTTATTGGTTTGAGCCATAAAGATAACTCAAATTGATACCAAGAACCCACAGGAGATTTGTCAAAGGCCAGGGGCACCTCCACTCAGAATCCCTCAGTGGTTACCAAAATGTGAACCCCAAATATCCAAATATCTGACACAGGTCTCAGGTAATTTAGAAAGTTTATTTTGCCAAGGTTGAGGATGCACACCTGTGACACAGCCTCAAGAGGTCCTGACAACATGTGCCCAAGGTGGTTGGGGTACAGCTTGGTTTTATACATTTTAGGGAGACATGAGACATCAATAAATATACGTAAGAAGTAGATTGGTTCCATCTGGAAAGACAGGACAACTGGAAGTAGGGAAGAGGCTTCCAGGTTACGGGTAGGTGAAAGACAAAGGGTAGCATTCTTTTGAGTTTCTAATTAGCCTTTCAAAAGGAAGCAATCAAATATGCATTTACTCAATAAGCAAAGGGTTGACTTTGAACAGAATGAGGCGCAGGTTTGCCCTAAGAAGTTCCCAGCTTGACTTTTCCATTTAGCTTAGTGATTTTTGGAGTACCAAGATTTATTTTCCTTTCACACTGTAAATGAGCCAAATGTACCAATTAAAAAGCAAAGGTTTTCCGACTGAATTTTTAAAAAGGCAGACACAACCGTGTGAAGCCTATGAAAAACCTATGCTAAATATAAAGAGAGTAAAACGATGGAAATAGATACAGTAACAGTAATCAAATGAAAGCTGTAGAGGCTGTCATTTGAAAAATATTATCTGAGAACTTCCAGGGGAAATAATAATGCAAAGAACAAAGAGTGACTTATAATGACAAAAGTGTGAATTCAACAAGAGGAGGGCTAGGTGTGGTGGCTCACGCCTGCAATCCCAGCACTTTGGGAGGCTAACGCGAGTGGATCACTTGAGGCCAGGAGTTCAAGACCAGCCCAGCCAACATGGCAAAATCCCGTCTCTACTAAAAATATAAAATTCAGGCAGGCATTGTGGAGCACGCCTGTAATCTCAGCTATTCAGGTGGCTGAGGCACAATAATCACTTGATCTGGGAGACGGAGTTTGCAGTGAGGCGAAATCATGCCACTGCACTCCAGTCTGGACGACAGAACAAGTCTCTGTCTCAAAAAACATAATAAAAACATTGCCGGGTGTGGTGGCTCACACCTGTAATCCCAGCACTTTGGGAGACCGTGGTGGGCGGATCACCTGAGGTCAGGAATTCAAGACCAACCCGACCAACATGGAGAAACCTTGTCTCTACTAAAAATACAAAATTAGCCAGGCGTGGTGGCACATGCCTGTAATCCCAGCTACTCGAGAGGCTGAGGCAGGAGAATCCTTGAACCCAGGAGGCGGAGGCTACGGTAAACCAAGATCCCGCCGTTGCTCTCCAGCCTGGGCAACAAGAGCGAAACTCCATCTCAAAAAAAAAAAAAAACCTAAAAAAATAACAAAAACAAAAACCAAAAAAGGGGCCATAACGATCTTAATGTTTATGTTCCTAGAATTTCAAATTACATGAAGCAAAAACTGATAACACATAAAGAATAGGCAAAACAGTAATTACAGTCAGAAACGTCAACACCATTCTCTCAATAATCAAAAGGACAAATGGTAGTAATCAATAGGAATGTAAAAAAACTTGAACAGCATTTTTATCCAATCTGACCTAATTGACATTTATAGACCTCTCCATGCAACAACAGCTAAATATACACTCTTTCGAAGTATACCCAGAATAAACCATATTCTGGGTCATAAAGCAACTACTGGTAAATTTTTATAAACCCAAATTCTATCAAATACGTCATTCAAATACAATCGAATTAAACTAGAAATCAACAATATATTAAAGATTAAAACATAACATACAAAGAAACAAAAGATTTTTGAAAGTGATGAATATGTTTAGTACCTTTTGTGTCCAGAATTGGTGGGTTCTTGGACTCGCTGACTTCAAGAATAAAGCCGCGGACCCTCCCCCTGAGTGTTACAGCTCTTAAAGATGGTGTCCAGAGTTCGTTCCTTCTGATATTCAGACGTGTCAGGAGTTTCTTCCTTCTGGTGGGTTCGTGGTCTCGCTGACTTCAGGAATGGAGCCGGAGCTGCAGCCACAGCCACACACCTTGGCAGGGAATATTACAGCTTTTAAAGGTGGCACCGACCCAAACAGTGAACAGCAGAAATATTTACTGCAAAGAGCAAAAGCACAGACACCACAGAGCACACAACGAACCACAGCTGGTTGCCGCTGCTAGCGCCAGCAGCCTGCTTTTATTCCTTTATCTGACCCCACCCACATCCTGCCGATTGGTCCACTTTACCAAGAGCTGATTGGCCCATCTTACAGAGAGCTGATTGGTCCATTTTGACTTGGTGCTGATTGGTGCATTTACCAACCTTGAGCTAGACACAGAGTGCTGATTGGTGCGTTTACAATCCTTTAGCCAGACAGAAAAGTTCTGCAAGTCCCCACCAGATCCAGAAGCCCAGCCGGCTTCACCGCTTAATGGCACTCCCTGCGGGACTTTGCAGCACCTAGCCCGGCCACTCTGGCAGCCCAGAGGGAGCTCCTACCCCGATCGAGCTTAGCAGGTGCCAGCTGGCTGCGCCGAGTGCGGGGCCCACCAAGTGCACCTACCCGGAACCACGCCAGCCGGAGAGTGCCACGCAGCCCTGGCTCCTGCCGGCGCCTCCCCACCCTCCCTGCGAACAGAGGGAGCTGGCTGCGGCCTCGGCCAGCCCCAAAGCGGGGTCCCGCAGAGCGCAGCGGTGGGCTGAAGGGCTCCTCGAGCACGGCCAGAGCGGACACCTAGGCAGAGGAGGCTCTGAGAGCGAGCGAGAGCTGCTAGCACGTTGTCACCTCTCAGCTTGATTATGGTGATGGTATTATGGGTTTGAACACGTCTGTTTGAACACGTATGTTCAAACTCATCAAAGTGTTTACATTAAATATGTGCAATTATCTGTATATCTAAACATATTCGGTAAAGCTTAAAAGTAATAAAATCTCAAATAATGAAAGTTATCTAGATAATCTCCAAATATTTGGAAGTAAAATAGCACATTTCTTTCTTTTTTCTTTTTATTTTTTTTTAATTTACTTTTTTTAATTTGGGACAGAGCCTTGCTCTGTGGCCCAGCCTGGAGTGCAGTGGCATGATCTTGGCTCACCGCGACCTCTGCCTCCCAGGTTCAAGCAATTCTCGTGCCTCAGCCTCCCTAGTAGCTGGGATTTACAGGCATGCACCACCACGCACGGCGAATTTTTGTATTTGTTAGTAGAAACGGGGTTTCACCATGTTGGCCAGGCTAGTCTTGAATTCCTGACCTCAGGTGATCCACCCGCCTTGTCCTCCCAAAGTGCTGGGATTACAGGCCTGAGCCACTGCACATGGCTAAATAGCACAAGTCTAAATAACACATAAGATTAAAGAATAAATAAAAGAAGAAATTAGAAATAATTCTAAGTGAAAATTTAAAGAAAACACAAAAATTGTGGGATGCTCTTAAAGTAGCATTGCCCTCTAGGGCACATTCATAACATTAAACACCTATATTAGAGGAAATCATGGGTCCAACTCACTTTAAGATCCTAGGGAAAAAAGAACAAATTAAACCCAAAACTAAGCAGAAGAAAGAAAATAATAAAAATTAGAGTGGAAATCAATGGAATAGACAGAAAAAAATATAGTCAATGAGATCATGTGCTTTAAAAAATTCTCATGTGCTTTTTTAAAGCACATGAATAAAATTAATAAACCTCTAACCAGACTGATCAGGAGAAAGTAGAGAAGACATAAGTTACCAATATTAGGAATAAGCAATATATCATCATTACAAATTCAGATATTAAAAGAATTATGAGTGATAATGGAAGAGCCAAACTCTGTAAAATATTTTGAAGAGGGAATTCTGCGCCAACACCAGTGACCACAACCGGGGGAAACACAATCTCAAAGAGTCCTGAAAAAGTGTGTCCACAGTAATTGGATTACAGTTTGGTTTTATACATTTCAGGGAAGCAGGAGTTATAGGCAAAGATACACATCAACTCATGGAAGATATACATTGGTTCAGCCGAAGAGGCAGGATTCAGAGATTCCTTAGTTTGCAATTGATTAAAGAAGTAAGGTTCTGACTAAAAGTTGGAGTCAGCAGAAAGGAATGTTTTACATTAAGACAAGGATGCCATGTAGCAAGATTGACAGCCTGCAGATGACTTAACCCTTGCGTCACCTGGCCTTAGATCTTGTTTTTAATTTGGTGTCTTATTCACACAAAGAGTGTGTTCTGTCAGTATTAAGATCTCTACTTTAACATTAATGCTGCTCAGGTGTTGTGCCTAAACTCCAGAAGGGATGGCAGGTAAAAAGGTGTGTTCGACTTCCCTTCCCATCGAGACTGGGAACTCAGTTTTCTGAGGTTTATCTGGAGTCTCCTTTGGCCAACAGGGGGGTCCATGCAGTCAGTGGGGGACATAGGATTTTATTTTTAGTGTACATGAGCAATAGTATAACAATCAATTTGACAATTTATATAAAGTGGACACAGTGCTTGAGAGACAC
The DNA here is from genome assembly GCF_043159975.1 of Macaca nemestrina. Taxonomy (NCBI): domain Eukaryota; kingdom Metazoa; phylum Chordata; class Mammalia; order Primates; family Cercopithecidae; genus Macaca; species Macaca nemestrina. The sequence goes on from NC_092128.1 coordinate 125,707,248, forward strand.
AAACTACCAAAACTCATTCAGTCAAGAAATGGGTAGCCTGAAAGCCCTTCCAGGAGAGAATTCTCCAGGGCTGTCTTGCGTTTCTGTATGTCTCGCAAGCAGAGGCTTTGTTCTGGATGGTCTTCTTGTGACCTACAAAAGGGTCGGGTTGCTAGCTGCTTGTACAAAGAAGTTAAAATAACAATGAGTTGTAGAGGGAATGCAGGGGTTTTTAAAGAAAGGGTTTGGAATGCAGAAGAGGTGAGGGGTAGGAGTTAGGGTTGGTGATTAGGAGGTGCCAGGCAGCAAGACCCACTCCAATGGCTCATCTTGAATTATTGTTCAATTTGGTAAAGGGACTGGCATCATCGTGGATCCTACCAGGTTGCAAATTAATCACAGTTCATCTTGTATCACTCTTCATCTGGGAGTGGGTTCCAACCTTGAAGTAATCTTTTGTTGGAGAGAGAATTCCGGAGGTGTCTAGTCCCTATGAGGATCCCACTCCTGAAGCCTCTAAGAAAATAGATGGCCAGATAGGTGAGCATGGTGTGTGCTTAACAAGCATCTTGGTAAATAAGTGTGCATAAGGCATGGGGGCATAGAATGGAAAAGGATGGGAAGTAGAGGTTACAGCACATTCTGAGGCTGTGGTTCAAGATGAACATATACATAGCTCGTTTCAAAATCATATCTTGAGACAACGGGATGGGGGAAGAGGAAAGGGGAAAAAAGAAAGTTTTAGAGTGTGGTTTAAGGCTCAGCTGCTAAGCTGCCCAGTTACATTCTCAAAGATGTTTGTATATGAACAGCCATGGAAGATAGTGATGGTGTCTCACTCTGGAGCACAGAATAGTCACTCTGTCCAGAATGATAATGTTTCCTTGAAGGCAAGGGTCAGATAGGTTTGCTAGCAGCCTGTATAATAAATCAAAAGAAAAGAAGGAGAGAGTGAGAGAGAGAAAAAAAGAAGAAGAAGAAAGAAAGAGGAGGAGGAAAGAAAGAAAGAAAGAAAGAAAGAAAGAAAGAAAGAAAGAAAGAAAGAAAGAAAGAAAGAAAGAAAGAAAAGAGAAGAGATTAATAAATAAAAGATTTTTGTTTGCTGAAGTAGAAGTTCTACAGCTGTGATGCAAATCTGGATGCCCTCGACATGGGGGTTCTGACCCCTCCTGTGATTTTCAGCTTGGTCTTTCTCACTATAGGGCCGTCTTAAGGGCATCTGAAGGTAGGTTTACCAAGGCTTTGTAAAGACAAGGAAGACACTCTTCTCCCTTCCCTTTCTCCTCTTTTTTCTTTTGTCATTCTCTTTCCTCCTCCTCATCTGACTGTCTTCTCTTAGTTTTTTAGCAGCCTTGCTGAAATATTTCCATACCACAAAATTCCTCCATCTAAAGGGTTTTACATTTTAAGTCTAGTAGTTTTTAGTATATTCACAGAGTTGTCCAACCATCACCACAATCTAACTTTAGAACATTTTTATTACCTCCAAAGGGAACACTATATTGCAGCAGTAGTCAGTTCTCATTCCCACCCCACAACCCCATCCCGGACAGCCACTACTTTACTTTCTGTCTCCTTGCCTATTCAGGAGATTTTGTGTAAATGGAATTATATAAAAGGTAATCTTTTGCATCTGTCTTCTGTAACTTAGCATAATATTTTCCATGTTTATGTTGTAGCATGCATCAGTCTTCATTATTTTTTATTGACAAGTAATATCATATTGGATGGATATTAAACATATTATTCATCTATTCAGCAGTTCCTGGATATTTGCCTTGTTTACACTGTTTTGCTATTGTAAGTAATGGTGCTGTGAATATTTGCATATGAGCCTTGGTGTGTGCACATGCTTTTCATTTCCCTTGGGTACATACCTACGAGTAGAATTGCTGGGTCATATGGTAACTCCACAGGAACTGCCAGACTGTTTTCCAAAGTGGCTGCCCTATTTTATAGTCTCATCAGCAGTTCAGGAAGGTTCCAATTATTCCATATTCTCACCAACATTTGTTATCTATCTTTTTTGATTACAGTCCTAGAGGGTGTGAAATGGTATCTCTTTGTGATTTTGATTTGCATTTCCCTAATGACTAATGACATTAAGCATCTTTTCACGTGCTTAATGGCCATTTATATATATCCTTTGAAAAATATCTGTTCAAATCCTTGTCCATTTTTAGTTGAGTTACTTGTCTTTTTATAACTGAGTTGTAAAAATTCTTTATGTAGTCTGGATAAAAGTACCTAACCATATGTATAATTTGCAAATATTTCCTCCCATTCCAAATGGGAGAAAATGCAACAAAAACAAAAATAGACCCATGTGACATAATTAAACTAAAAGCCTACACAGCAAAATAAATAATCAACAAAGTAAACAGATAACCTATGGAATGGGAGAAAATATTTTCAAATTACACCTCTAACAAAGGACTATCTCCAGAATCTACAAGGAACTAAAATAACTCAACAAGAAAACAAATAACCCCATTAAAAAGTGGGCAAAGGACGTAAACAGACATTTCTCAAAAGGGGACATACATGTGGCCAACAATCATGAAAAAATTCTCCACATAACTAACCATCAGAGAAACGCAAACTGAAACCACAATGAGAATGCAAATATACACTGTTGGTGGGAATGCAATTACAGCCTCTATGAAAAACAGTATGAAGATTTCTCAAATAGCTAAAAATAGAATTACTGTTTGACCCAGGAATCCCACTACTGGGTATCTACCAAAGTAAAAGAAATCATTATACAAAAAAGATACCTGCACTTGTTTATCACAGTACCATTCACAACAGCGAAGTCATGGAATCAGCCTAAGTATCCAATAATTGTGGACTGGATAAAGAAAATGTGATACATATATACCATATAATACTATGCAGCCATGAGAAAGAATGAATTCATGTCCTTCACAGCAACATGAATGCAACTATAGGCCATCATCCTAAGTGAAATAACTCCAAAACAGAAAATCAAATGCCACATGTTCTCATTTATAAGTGGGAGGTAAACAATGAGTACACATGAACATAAAGATGGAAATAATAGACACTAGGGGAAAATAATAGGCAAAAAGTGGGGAAGGTAGAGAGATAAGGGTTGAAAAACTATTGGGTATAAGGTTCACCACTGGGGTGATGGGTACACTGGAAGCTCAAAGTCCCGGCATTACAAAATATACCCATGTAACAAGCCTGCACATGTACAAACCTTGAATCTAAAATAAAAATGTTTTTAAATGTCTGAGTGAGAAGGGATTGTAAAAGTCCCATAACCCCAAATTCCTCTGATGCCTGACCTGCGTTTATCGCATCCCAACCAAGTGGTCATCTGGCCAGTGCTTGAATATCTGCAATGACAGAGATACTCTCCACCTGCCAAAGCAGACAATTGCATTTTGGGGTCAGTTTGATTTGGGGGCAGGTCTTCCTTGAAGCTCTCGACAAATCATTTCAGTATCAACCTCTTAGGATCATACAAAAAAGTCTTCCATGTGACATCTATCCCTCTATAAACTTGAAGACATATTTTGTATCCCCCAAACCTTTCCTCCTGAAGGTGAAACATTCCCTAGTCCCTCAGTAAATTCTCACTTTGGCGTGTTTTTAGTTTCATCACCTGACTCATACTTTTGTGTTCCAGATTATTTTTAGCTTTCTAAACATGTGGCTTCCAGAAATGAATGCACTATTCCAGGTGTGGCTAGCCAGCACAAAGTAAAGTGGAGCTATCACTCTCTGCCTGCTGACTTCTATACTTGGATTAATGCAGTCTGAGCTCATTTTTTTTGGCAGGTACCTCACAAACCGATGACTCACACTGAGACAACTTTTTAATAAATGCACTAAAAATCTATACGTTGATTTAGCAAAAGATGCCACAATCCTCATTCTGCATTTGAGCAAGTGGGTCTATGGATTAAGATCAGGACTTTTTCTGCTAACTTCTACCTGTTACTGTCTTCATGAACCCTGGTTTTGTCCCATAGCTCAATATAATCTATAAGTGTGACAACCATGTAGATTTTGTCAGTCATATCTCAGAATTGGAGCATGAGGTGTGATGCTTCATTAGAGCACCCTGGAGCAGGCAGGGTCAAAGAGGAAGCCAGGACCTGAAATGATTTTTACCAGGAAAGGAGGTGAGGCCTAGAGGATGCAGAGTCAGGAGGAGCAAGTGAGGTGCATAACCCAAAGAACATGACCGATTTATCCATGGACTTGGCCACAGATGGCCCTGGTATTTCTCAAGGAAGACCATGGAATCCTGTTCTAGGGGATTGTGAGGGAAGGAACTGAGAATCTGGTGGACAAGAAGCCACGGCCCAGGAGAGCTCTCTTAGGGGTTACAGTTGTTTGAAATGTGGAAAGAAAGGGCTTAGTCTCTGGAAGAGGAGTTAGCGAGAACAGGATGGGAAGTACAGTGGAAACCAGTCCTAGCAAACTGGAGCCCAGAGAGCTTCCTCTGGACAAACTGGAGCCCAGAGAGCTCCCTCTGGGCAAGGCGATGGGATTACAGACTCCGCACTTTCTGATCAGAGTCCAGGAGCAAGCAGTTGCTGATGAGCTTGCCTGGAGGGGATTGGTCCGGAGGTTGGGAGGACAGGGCAGCCTCGAATCCAGCAGGAGGTAGTGCAAGGAGTGGAGAAGGCAGAAGCTGGGAAATGAGACTGGGCCTGAGATATACCATCGTTGAAGTCCCCAGTGAAAGTATGGAAGAGGCCTTCACACACACTATTGAAAGTCCACCACACACCCATTCTCTTCTGTTTGAATTTCCCTTCTATGTAATTTTCTTCATTTTTTCTTTAAACTATTATTTTCTTGAGAGCAATTTCCCTGTACTGTTTTCCCTGAGGTTCTCTGGACCTTAGATTACCTTTTGAGAAAGACATGCACTTAGACTTTATTGCTCAACACTCATGCCCATTGCATCATTGTCTAACCTGCATTTCCCTCTCATCCAAAGGGGCAATGTGGACAAAACAAAGTAAAAAGATCAAATGCCAGCCGGGCACGGTGGCTCACACTGGTAATCCCAGCACTTTGGGAGGCCGAGGCGGGTGGATCACGAGGTCAGAAGATGGAGACCATCCTGGATACACAGGTGAAACCCCGTCTCTACTAAAAATACAAAAAATTAGCCGGGCATGGTGGTGGGCCCCTGTAGTCCCAAGTACACAGGAGGCTGAGGCAGGAGAATGGCGTGAATCCGGGAGGCGGAGCTTGCAGTGAGCCGAGATGGTGCCACTGCACTCCAGCTTGGGCGACAGAGCGAGACTCCATCTCAAAAAATAAAAATAAAAAATAAAAAAAAAGATCAAATACCTTGCTGAACTTCAGTGTCAGTGTTGCTCACTCTACCAATCTTTTGATCTTAAAACTGGGTTCGAAAGGAAATAAGCTACTTTGGAGCCAGGTACAGTGGCTCACTCCTGTAATTCCAGCACTATGAAAGATTGAGGCAGACAGAGACTTGACCCCAGGAATTCGAGACCAGTCTGGGCAACATGGCAAAACCCCGTCTCTATAAAAAATACAAAACTTAGCTGAGTGTGGAGGTGCACACAGGCAGTCCCAAGTACTTGGGAGGCTGAGGCAGGAGAATCGCTTGAGCATGGGAGGCCGAGGCTTCAGTGATTCGTGATTGCATCACTGCACTCCAGCCTGGGTGACAGAGCAAGACCCTGTGTCCAAAAACAAAAAAGAAACAAACAAAAAAGCTGGTTTGGCATAGTTTTTCATCGAATCCAATGCCAAATTCCAGCCACTTCTTACTTTTCTAAGCACAGACAGGCACTTCATTGCTAAACTATTTTACAAACCTCCCAACTATATTATATAAAGTCTATCTTCCTCTCTTATCAAGGGAAACACTTGTTCATCTTTGAGCAACTCACATACTCCAAATACCTGCAGTGTTGAAAGCCGTCTGGTCATTAGTACATTCAGCTGCTCAGTGTCTGAAATTCCTTTGGGCCAGGCCTCTAGAGCAACCAGATAATCTCTCAGTGGCAGTCACGGGCTAGCAAGCCTTGTCCGTATCCTATGATGGTCTGGCAACCCTGCCAAAGTAGCAAAGCAACTTTTACTTTTACATCTTGCCAAAATAACAAGACAACTTTGAATTTATTGCCAACACTGAACATTGAGGACCTCATATAAAATCAGGATTCCCAGCTGCTTTTGAAAATTTGGAAGTTGTGACCCTGCTGGGCCCACATTCCCCAGAGTGTTGGGTCTCCTGGGCTCAGCAGCTGCTGCCCCTGAGGGAGGCACATATCTCTCCTGCGTAGGTTTCCACCGGGCCCACTGGCTTGGTCATATTGGCTTCCTGGCCTCTTTTTGCATGTAGTTTGTGATCCCTGATTGTAGGTTTCATCATTTATCCTGGGCTGTTTCATCCTGGGAGTTATAATCTTCCTAATCTGAAGCTGAAACTCCCCCAAATGCAAGCTAAACATGAGTTGACAGTAATGGCTAATGCCTAAATAGCACATACTGTGTACCAGGCCTGAACCACTAACTCATTTCATCTTCACAACAAGCCTATGCTGTGGGTGCTGGTTACTGCACCAGCCCTGAACCACCAGCTCATTTCCTCCTCACAAGCCCATGCGGTAGGCCCTCGTTACCACACCAGGCCTCAACCACCAACTCATTTCGTTACCACACCAGGCCTGAACCACCAGCTCATTTCCTCCTCACAAGTCCATGCGGTAGGCCCTCGTTACCACACCGGGCCTCAACCACCAGCTCATTTCCTCCTCACCAGCCCATGCGGTGGGCCCTCCTTACCACACTAGGCCTCAACAACTAGCTCATTTCATTACCACACCAGGCCTCAACCACCAGCTCATTTCATTACCACACCAGGCCTGAGCCACTAGCTCATTTCCTTCTCACAAGCCCATGAGGTGGGCACTCATTACCATACCAGGCCTCTACCACCAGCTCATTCCATTACCACGCCAAGCCTCAACCACCAACTCATTCCATTACCACACCAGGCCTCAACCACCAACTCATTCCATTACCACACCAGTCCTCTACCACCAGCTCATTCCATTACCACGCCAGGCCTCAACCACCAACTCATTCCATTACCACACCAGGCCTCAACCACCAGCTCATTCCATTACCACACCAGAGGTCAACCACCACCTCATTCCGTTACCACACCAGGCCTGAGCCACCAGCTCATTTCATCCTCACAAGCCCGTGCAGTGGGCGCTCATTAGCCCCATTTTACAGGTGAGGACACTGACACTCAGAGACTTCAGCCCACTTGTCTGGAGCTGACTGCCTCCACCACACCTTCTGTGTGATTCACACTGACACAACTGGACATTTCCTACCACGAACCTAATACTCACCCCAGTTTTCTGCCTTGACCTCTACATTTTTGGCCCCCGCATATTTGGGCCTCAACCTTCCAACACAGTTCCTCCAGTTCTGTTAGAGTCCTGTGCTCTTCCTCCCATGCCTTTGGTGCTCACACTAAGTCAGGGCTCAGAACACTCCTTCTGTGACTTGGCTGCTCTGCTTTGTGAGCTTAAGAAACCAGGAAGCCTGTTAAACACGCCACCAGGAATGCTGAAGAATTAAGATTGTCCAATAAAAGTCAGCGTCGAAAGAATGGAGAATGAAGTGTGGATAGGAACTGTTATTTCTCAGGAGTGAGGGAGCATCTAAATTTGCTGTCTGAAGTCAGAGCCATAGAAAATCCCCAGCTGCACTCTGGTAGTAGTGGTTTTAGCACCTTTACTTGTCATTACAAATAAATTTGAAACCTAACGAAAGTGAAGAAACACCTCTCAGAAGAGCATGATGCCTTTGACCTGGTTTGCTAGGACAGGAACTGGACACAGATTCAGAAAATCTCATTCATTCAAGTTGAATAAAATGTAGACGCAAGGATGTTTACATAGTCAGCCATTTCTTAAGGAACGCCTACTGTACTACTGAGTGCCTACTGTGTACCAGAAGTGGTATTCGGTAGGTACCACATGTTTCGTTCATTTGCTCATAGCCCTTTGAGGCCCGACTAGGTGGAAGCCCCACACTAGGCTCTGGGGATACAGCTCTGGGGATTCGCATAAGATTCAGACTTCCAACAACCAATTACACTACTAGTTAATTACAATTATAGTGCTGCAACTAGGTGTTCCCAGTCAGTCAGTCTGGGAAGTGAAGAAAGGCCTCCCTGGTGAGAAGGTCTCTGCAGTGAAATCTGTAGGAGCTGGAGGAGTAGGGTGAAGGGAGGTAAGGGAAAGTGAGAGCCTTCCAGGCAAAAGGAAGTGGAAGCGCCAATGACCTGCAGAGGGAGGGAGCCAGGGAACCGAAGGAGGCAGTCACTAGCACTCCTAAAGCACAGGCAGCCAGAGGAGAGAGCCACAGGCTGGACAGTGACCTTGGCAGGGGACACACCATGCAAGGCTAGTGAGCCACGTTCAGAATTTTGAGATTTATCTTGAAAGCACTGGGAAACCATTAGCATTTTAAGCAGAATGGTAATATGGTCAAATTAGCATTTATAAAGGCCCTGTGAAGGAAGGTCAGAAGTGTAGCAAGAATGGACGCAGTGTGTTGGTTATTGGGTGAATTCGCCAGGCAGGTAAGAAGGGATGGTGTAGAGCGAGGCTTCTCCACAGCCACACTGGTGACATTTGGCATTGCATTGATCTTTGCTGTGAGGGCTGTACTTTGCACAGCAGCGTGCTTTGCGTCCCTGGCTCTGCCTGCTGGATGCCAATAGCTCCCTCCCCCAGTCATGACAACCAAAAATATGTCCATTGGACATTGTCAAATGTCCCTTGTTGGGGGAAATCACCTATAGTGGAGAAGCACCAATTTAGAGTAAAGTGGGGACAAGGGATGTGAAGAGATACGGACAGATTCAGAATGTGTCTTGGAGCTGGGATCAAGAGATATTAGTGACATGTTTGAAAAGGGATGGAGGGCATGAAGTCAGGGCTGACTCTAGCTTGAGGTGCTAGGAGGATAACATGGCGACCATTGCTAGAAAATATGAACGAAGGCAGGATTCAAAGGAAAAGATAATGAGCTCCATCCTAGGTATTTAATTGGAAAGTTGAAAAAGCTGCCTGTGCCTCGTAAGACCTCCAAGAAATACACAGACACACACACACACACACACACACACACACACAAAACAAGGTGAGGAAGGCCCTAGAGTCTAGGAAGAGACTGGCCAATGCATTAACCATTGTAGTGTAATGGATTAGATGTTACTTTATGTTCACAAGTTGGACACACACACAGGGAACCAGATTAAATTGGAGGGGAAGGTCAAAGTCAGCTTCCCAAAGGAACTGAAGCTTAGATTGATTTTTAAAGGCTGAGTTAAAATAAACTGGGTAAAGATTAAGAAGGAAAGAGAGAGAGGGAATCCCTGTCTTGTATCAGGATGATGCCATCTCACACCAGTTAGAATGCAATCATTAAAAAGTCAGGAAACAACAGGTGCTGGAGAGCATGTGGAGAAATAGGAACACTTTTACACTATTGGTGGCACTGTAAACAGGTTCAATCATTGTGGAAAACAGTGTGGCGATTCCTCAAGGATCTAGAACTAGAAATACCATTTGACCCAGCCATCCCATTACTGGGTATATACCCAAAGGATTATAAATCATGCTGCTATAAAGACACATGCACACGTATGTTTATTGCAGCACTATTCACAATAGCAAAGACTTAGAATCAACCCAAATGTCCATCAGGGACAGACTGGATTAAGAAAATGTGGCACATATACACCATGGAATACTATGCAGCCATAAAAAAGGATGAGTTCGTGTCCTTTGTAGGGACATGGATGCAACTGGAAACCATCATTCTCAGCAAACTATCACAAGAACAGAAAACCAAACACCACATGTTCTTACTTACAGGTGGGAATTGAACAATGAGATCACTTGGACATAGAAAGGGAAACATCACACACTGGGGCCTATTGTGGGGATGGGGGAGGGATAGCATTAGGAGATATACCTAATGTAAATGACAAGTTAATAGGTGCACATATATACATATGTAACAAACCTGCATGTTGTGCACATGTACCCTAGAACTGAAAGTATAGTTAAAAAAAAAAAAGGAAAGAAAAAAGCAAATGTAAAATATCTGTGCAGCATGAAGCAGCAAAATATATTCAAAGAATATAAGAAGCTGAAATGAGGGCCTCAGCTAAGAGTGGGAATGTAGACGGTGACATAGCAATGCTGAGGTAGGCTCCCCAAGACCGAGGCTGGCTTGTTGCGGGGAGAGGGGAGGGGTACTCTAGGATGACCTCTGGCATGAGCAACAGGTAATGTGGTGGCAGGACATGGTTGAGTTTTACATAACATTTGTTCAAGCAAATATGGGATCATTCACTGAAACGGAGAATTCAAAGTGAGGTCTAGATTTGGTGGGAAGATACAACTGATTCGAGGTTAGGAAAGGAGAGATGGAGAAACAGCAGGAAGCGGCCTCTCATCTGCGAAGCCTGAGTTCCTGAAACTCTTGTTTATTAGGGAGGGAAGTGTGGCGAAGCCATGGCCCTTTGAACATCTTCCTCTTCCATCCTCTGGGTTCTGCATTTCGTGCTGATCTTTAATACATTTCAGATTTTCCAGATACGTCCACACCTCACGCTGGTACACTACTGGCTGGAAGGTCACTTCCTTCAAGCAGGGGCTTGACATCTCCTTGTGAAACTAACTAGCCAAGCTCCAGAAATTGTAGCACCTGAAGATGACAGCAGCCTTCCTGGGTGCGGGGCAAGGCATTTCATCTGCCTGTCTGCAGTGGAGCAGTTTGAGCAGCTCCCCGACCTGGTGCCACACAGCAGCATCATGTCCAAAAGGTCTTATTCCAGGTGAGCCTTACATACCATGTTGTCAAAGGTGCCTACTGGGCCTTTCAGGGGTGCTGCAATTTCTCTCTGTGCCCATTTAGTGCAGGTTTCAGAGCATTCGCAGCTGGATCTAGGGGCCAGCGCTATTCTGAGGTTCCCGGGAACCTCTTACGTTGTAGACATCACTCACTGTGTTCCCAGGGACCAAAGAAATTGGTAAAACGGCACAAGCTGGCTACGTGTGAAATGGAGAGGAAACGGGTCAACTGGAAAACTTATAAAACTTCTAAGAAGGCTGGGCATGGTGGCTCACGCCTGTAATCCCAGCACTTTGGGAGGCCGAGGCATGCAGATCACAAAGTCATGAGTTTGAGACAAGACTGACCAACATGGTGAAACCCTATCTCTACCAAAAATACAAAAATTAGCCAGGTATGGTGGTGTGCACCTGTAATCCCAGCTATTCAGGAGGCTAAGGCAGGAAAATTGCTTGAACCCGGAGGCAGAGGTTGCTGTGAGCCAAGATCATGCCATTGCACTCCAACCAGGACGACAAAGCATGATACCATCTCAAAAAAAAAAAAAAAAAAGGAAAAACTTCTAAGAGGCCCAGCATGGTGGCTCATGCCTGTAATCCCAGCACTTTGGGAGGCCAAGGTAGGGCAGATCATTTGAGGTCAGGAATTCAAGACCAGCATGGCCAACATGGTGAAACCCCGTTTCTACTGAAAATACAAAAAGTAGCCAGTCTTGGTGGTGCACACTTGTAATCCCAGCTACTGGGGAGGCTGAAGCAGGAGAATCTCTTGAGCGGGGAGGCGGAGATTGCAGTGAGCAGAGGTCACGCCACTGCATTCCAGCCTAGGCCACGGAGTAAGACTCTGTCTCAATTAATAAAAAAATATAAATACTTCTAAGAAGAGGCTGAGTGCGGTGGCTCACGCCTCTAATACCAGCACTTTGGGAGGCTGAGGTGGGTGGATCACAAGGTCAGGAGATCAAGACCATCCTGGCTAACACAGTGAAACCCCATATCTACTAAAAATACAAAAAATTAGCCGGGCGTGGTGTTGGGCGCCTGTAGTCCCAGCTACTCGGGAGGCTGAGGCAGGAGAATGGCGTGAACCCGGGAGGCGGAGCTTCAGTGAGCGGAGATCCTGCCACTGCACTCCAGCCTGGGCGACACAGCGAAACTCGTCTCAAAAAAAAAAAAAAAAAACACTTCTTCTTAGAAGAAAATGCAACTTGTTCTCCATCATTACTTAGCAACAGTGTATCCCATTCCTTTCATCAGCCCGAAAGACCACACAGCTCATAGGCTGCCTGTCTTGTCTCTTGGTCACAATTTAATTGGAAAGTTGAAAAAGCTGAAAAGTTACATATGAAGTAGGGTGCCAGATAAAATACGGGCCATCCAGTTATGTTTAAATACCAGATAAGCAGCAAATAAGTTTTTAATGTAAATATGTTCCAAATATTGCATGAAACCTACTTACACAAAAACTTACCCATTGTTTATCAGAAATTCAACTGAGTGTCCTGTATTTTTATTTACTAAATCTTGTATAGAACAACCCTTGTATAGAACAGCCTGAAGTTTGACCTTCAGCTTCCTAAAAGGGATATTTTAAATGTCTTTATTAATGTATTTAACAGGTCCTTCCTTGTTCCATGAGGCATTTGAAGTAGCTGAATAAAGTTGTGCTCAATTTTGGCTCATATATTGACTCAGTTGCCAGTTTGGGCTCATTTATTCTGTATCACTGAAGGTGGTCCTCAGACAGTGATGAAGGGCCCTCCTCAGCCAGAAGCAGAGCCTGGCAGGAAAGGGCAAGTCAGCTCCTGTTGTGAGGCCCTGGGCACCACACCACCTCCTCCTGAGCGTCCTCCCCCGCTCACCCCACAGGGTGTCCTCAGGGCATCGCCTTTCCCATCACAGCTGGAGGGGAATTTACAGCAAACAGGATGAGGGCAGGGAGGTCTGTCTCACCTTGTAGCTTACCTGCTTGCCCCATTCTTGAATCCTAAGGAAAAAGCCAAACCCTTACTTATACACACACCTCCAGCTCACTTGGAACCCCGATGGCTGTCCAGCTGGTCACAAAGAGCTGTCCTTTGGGAGCCCTGCTGTCCTGCCACATGCATCAAATATAGTGTGGAGCCTGTGTCCTGAGCCAATGCCAGTTCAGCCTGAAGCGGCCCCTGGGACCAAATAAAAAAGGCATCCTTTTTATTTATTTATTTTATTTTTATTTTATTTTATTTTGAGACGTAGTCTCACTCTGTTGCCAGGTTGGAGTGCAGTGGCACAATCTCAGCACATGGCAATCTTCGACTCCTAGATTCAAGCAATTCTCCTACCCCAGTCTCCTAAGTAGCTGGGATTTCAGGTGCCCGCTACCATACCCAGCTAATTTTTGTATTTTTAGTAGAGATGAAGTTTCACCATGTTATCCAGGATGGTCTCGATCTCCTGACCTCGTGATCCACCTGCCTCAGCCTCCCAAAGTGCTGGGATTACAGGCATGAGCCACTGCGCCTGGCGAGGGTATCTTTTTAAAAGTGACATCATCACGACAGTAGGGTCAGCAATCACGAAGGCGCTAGAGAAGTCAGAAAGCAGTTGAGGGAGCGCAGTGCTTTTTGAATGTGCTCAGGTACTGAGCTGAGCCAACCGACAGATGACCCTTGCCTCAGCCTTTCAGGCCTCAGAAACTGGCTGGACCCCAGGTAAGAAATGCCACTGCAACTAAAAGGGAATTTTTTTATATGTTTTATATATATATATGCATATTATATATATACCCTGTGCACATTAGTTTTTTACATTGCCACATTTGCTCTCTTTTTCTCCTCAATAGAGATAAATAACAGATATCATGATATTCCTAAATAATACAGCATAAACCTCCTAAGAACACATACATAACCACAGTAAAATTATCATACAAAAGACGTTTAATATTAATATGATTATCTAATTAAGTCCATATTCAGATTACCCTGTTGTCCAAGTAATGTCCTTCATAGCTTTTTTTGTTGCTATTTATCCAAAATCTAATCAATTGCACTTAGTTTTTAATGTTCTTTTAGTTTCCTTTAATCCAGAACAGTTCTACAGCTTTGTGTTTGTGTTCTACAACGCTGACATTTTTTAAAAATTGAGGCCGATATTTTTGTGGAATATCCCCCAAGTTGAATTTGATTGTTTTCTCATGATTAGATTTAGGTGCAATATTTTGGCAATCATACTAAGTAGATGATGCTGTGTCTTCAGTGCATGATATCAGGAGGCTCTTGATTTCAGTCAGTCCCACTATTTCTTTTTTATATATATACTTTAAGTTCTAGGGGACATGTGCACAACACGCAGGTTTGATACATAGGTATACATGTGCCATGTTGGTTTGCTGCACCCATAAACTCATCATTTATATTAGATATTTCTCCTAATGTTATCCCTCCCCCAGCCCCCGACCCCCAGACAGGCCCCGGTGTGTGATGTTCCCCACCCTGTGCCTAAGTGATCTCATTGTTCAATTCCCACCTATGAGTGAGAACATGCAGTTTTTGGTTTTCTGTCCTTGTGATAGTTTACTGAGAATGATGGTTTCCAGCTTCATCCATGTCCTTGCAAAGGACATGAACTCATCCTTTTTTATGGCTACATAGTATTCCATGGTGTATGTGTCCCACATATTCTTAATCCAGTCTACCATTGATGGACATTTGGGTTGGTTTCAAGTCTTTGCTATTGTGAATAGTGCCACAACAAACATATGTGTGCATGTGTCTTTATAATAGCATGATTTATAATCCTTTGGGTATATACCCAGTAATGGGATTGCAGGGTCAAATGGTAATTCTAGTTCTGGATCCTTGAGGAATTGCCACACTGTCTTCCACAATGGTTGAACTAATTTACACTCCCACCAACAGTGTAAAAGTGTTCCTATTTCTCTACATCCTCTCCAGCATCTGTTGTTTCCTGACTTTTTAACGATTGCCATTCTAACTGACGTGAGATGGTATCTCATTGTGGTTTTGATTTGCATTTCTCTGATGACCAGTGATGATGAGCATTTTTTCATGTGTCTGTTGGCTGCATAGATGTCTTCTTTGGAGAAGTGTTTGTTCATATCATTTGTCCACTTTTTGATGGTTTTTTTTTTTTTTTGTAAATTTGTTTGAGTTCTTTGTGGATTCTGGATATTAGCCCTTTGTCAGATGGGTAGATTGCAAAAAATTTCTCCCATTCTATAGGTTGCCTGTTCACTCTGATGGTTTCTTTTGTGGTGCAAAAGCTCTTTAGTTTAATTAGATCCCATTTGTTAATTTTGGCTTTTGCTGCCATTGCTTTTGGTGTTTTAGTCATGAAGTCCTTGCCCATGTCTATGCCCTGAATGGTATTGCCTAGGTTTTCTTCTAGGGTTTTTATGATTTTAGGTCTAATATTTAAGTCTTTAATTCATCTTGAATTAACTTTTGTATAAGGTGTGAGGAAGGGATCCAGTTTTAGCTTTCTACATATGGCTAGCCAGTTTTCCCAGCAAATAGGGAATCCTTTTCCCATTTCTTGTTTTTGTCAGGTTTGTCAAAGATCAGATGGTTGTAGATGTGTGGAGTTACTTCTGAGGCCTCTGTTCTGTTCTATTGGTCTATATGTCTGTTTTGGTACCAGTACCATGCTGTTTTGGTTACTATAGCCTTGTAGTACAGTTTGAAGTCAGGTAGCTGATGCCTCCAGCTTTGTTCTTTTTGCTTAGGATTGACTTGGCAATGCGGGCTCTTTTTTAGTTCCATATGAACTTATAAAGTAGTTTTTTTCCCATTCTGTGAAGAAAGTCATTGGTAGCTTGATGGGGATGGTGTTGAATCTATAAATTACTTTGGGGAGTATGGCAATTTTCACAATATTGATTCTTCCTATCCATGAGCTTGGAATATTCTTCCATTTGTTTGTGTCCTCTTTTATTTTGTTGAGCAGTGGTTTGTAGTTCTCCTTGAAGAGGTCCTTCACATCCCTTGTAAGCTGGATTCTTAGGTATTTTATTCTCTTTGTAGCAATTGTGAATGGGAATTCACTCATGATTTGGCTCTCTGATTGTCTGGTATTGGTGTAGAGGAATGCTTGTGATTTTTGCACATTGATTTTGTATCCTGAGACTTTGCTGAAGTTGCTTATCACCTTAAGAAGATTTTGGGCTGAGACGATGGGGTTTTCTAAATATACAATCATGTCGTCTGCAAACAGGGACAATTTTACTTCCTCATTTCCTATTTGAATACCCTTTATTTCTTTCTCTTGCCTGATTGCCCTGGCCAGAACTTCCAACACTATGCTGAATAGGAGTGGTGAGAGAGGGCATCCTTGTCTTGTGCTGGTTTTTAAAGGGAATGCTTCCAGTTTTTGCCCATTCAGTATGATATTGGCTGTGGGTTTGTCATAAATAGCTCTTATGATTTTGAGATACATTCCATCGATACCTAGTTTCATGAAAGTTTTTAGCTTGAAGGGCTGTTGGATTTTGTCAAAGGCCTTTTCTGTGTCTATTGAGATAATCATGTGGTTTTTGTCTTTGGTTCTGTTTATGTGATGGATTACATTTATTGATTTGCATATATTGAACCAGCCTTGCATCCCAGGGGTGAAGCTGACTTGATTGTGGTGGATAAGCTTTTTGATGTGCTGCTGGATTTGGTTTGCTGGTATTTTATTGAGGATTTTTGCATCAATGTTCATCAGGGGTATTGGTCTAAAATTCTCTTTTTCTGTTGTATCTCTGCCAGGCTTTGGTATCAGGATGATGTTGGCCTCATAAAATGAGTTAGGGAGGATTCCCTCTTTTTCTATTGATTGGAATAGTTTCAGAAGGAATGGTATCAGCTCCTCTTCCTACCTCTGGTAGAATTTGGCTGTGAATCTGTCTGGTCCTGGACTTTTTTTGGTTGGTGGGCTATTAATTATTGCCTCAATTTCAGAGCCTATTATTAGTCTATTCAGAGATTCAACTACTTCCTGGTTTAGTCTTGGGAGGGTGCATGTGTCCAGGAATTTATCCATTTCTTCTAGATTTTAGTTTATTTGCATAGAATTGTTTATAGTCTTCTCTGATGGTAGTATTTCTGTGGGATCGGTTGTGATATCCCCTAAAAGGGAATCTTTTCTCAACTCCATTTGGTCTTGCTGGGAGGAAAGAGATACAGGGATGTGAAAAGCAGACACGGGCAGGATCATCAGAGCTGCCCCTGAAGAGCCTGTCCCAAACACTTGGCCAACATGGAGAAACCCCCTCTCTACTAAAAATACAAAATTAGCCAGGCATGGTGGCACATACCTGTAATCCCAGCTACTTGGGAGGCTGAGGTAGGAGAATCACTTGAACCCAGGAGGCGGAGGTTGCAGTGAGCCGAGATTGCACCACTGCACTCCAGCCTGGGCAACAAGAGTGAAACTCTGTCTAAAAAAGAACGAAGGAAGGAAGGAAGGAAGGAAGGAAGGAAGGAAGGAAGGAAGGAAGGAAGGAAGGAAGGAAGGAGAGAGAGAGGAAAGAAAGAAAGAAAGAAAGAAAGAAAGAAAGAAAGAAAGAAAGAAAGAAAGAAAGAAAGGAAGAAAGGAAGAAAGGAAGAAAGGAAGAAAGGAAGAAAGGAAGAAAGGAAGAAAGGAAGAAAGGAAGAAAGGAAGAAAGAAAGAAAGAAAGAAAGAAAGAAAGAAAGAAAGAAAGAAAGAAAGAAAGAGAGAGAAAGAAAGAAAAGTCTTGAATAGGCATGGAAATTACCTGCTGCCCTGCTGCAGATGGCTCAGGGCTCTTACAGGCCATTATCACATAAATAAAGCCCGACTGGAAGCAGCAATGCATGATAAGTGGGTTAACTATTATCCTTCTTTTTATAATATAGAAACAGAGGTACCAAGGATACTGAAGATCAAGCCAAAGACTAGTAGTAAGGTCTCTAACACTGGCCAGGAGCGGTGGCTCATGCCCATAATACCAGCATTTTGGGAGGCCAAGGCAGGCGGATCACTTGATGTCAGGAGTTTGAGACCAGCCTGGCTAACATGGTGAAACCCATCTCTACTAAAAATACAAAAACTAGCTAGGGATGGTGGCCAATGCCTGTAGTCCCAGCTACTCAGGAGGCTGAGGCAGGAGAATCACTTGGACCCTGGAGGTGGAGATTGAGGTGAGCTACGATTTCACCACTGCACTCCAGCTAGGTGACAAAGCGAGGCTCCATCTCAAAAAAAAAAAAGATCCCTATCAAATGATTTCCATTTCCCATTTGAAATAAGGATTATTAAAAAGCTTAAACATGGCCCAGTGCAGTGACTCATGCCTGTAATCCCAGCACTTTGGGAGGCCAAGACGGGTGGATCACCTGAGGTGAGGAGTTTGAGACCAGCCTAGCCAACATGGTGAAACCCTGTCTTTACTAAAAATACAAAAATTAGCCAGGTGTGGTGGTGGGTGCCTGTAATCTCAGCTACTCAGGAGGCTGAGGCAGGAGGCGGAGGTTGCAGTGAGCCGAGATCGTGCCACTGGACTCCAGCCTGGGTGACAGTGCGAGAATCCATCTTAAAACAAACAAACAAACAAACAAAAACCTCAAACACAAATAGAGAAAAGATTATAGTGAGCCCTCATGTACCCATCACTGAACTACAATTAACAACCCATAGCCAAGCTTATTTCATCACTCACTCTACCCTCTTCCATATTATCTTAAAGCAAATCCTAACCATTATGTCACTTCATCCAGAAATGGTTTAGTATGAACTCTGAAAGATTAAGGGCACTTTTCACAAAAAGAATAAAATACCTAGGAATACAGTTAACAAGGGAAGTGAAGGATCTCTTTAAGGAGAACTACAAACCACTGTTCAAAGAAATCAGAGAGGACACAAACAAATGGAAAAACATTCCATGCTCATGGATAGGAAGAATCAATATGGTGAAAATGGCCACATTGCACAAAGCAATTTATAGATTCAGTGCTATCCCCATTAAACTACCATTGACATTCTTCACAGAATTAGAAAAAAACTATTTTAAAATCCATATGGACCTAAAAAAAGAGCCTGAATAGTGAAGACAATCCTAAGCAAAAAGAACAAAACTGGAGGCATCACACTACCTGACTTCAAACTATACTACAAGGCTACAGTAACCAAAACAGCATGGTACTGGTACAAGAACAGACACATAGACCAATGGAATGGAATAGAGAATCCAGAAATAAGACCACATACCTACAACCAGCTGATCCTCAACAACCTGACAAAAACAAGCAATGGGGAAAGGATTCCCTATTCAGTAAGTGGTGCTGGGAGAATGGGCTAGCCATATGCAGAAAATTGAAACTGGATCCCTTCCTTACACTATATACAAAAATTAACTCAAGATGGATTAAAGACTTACGTGTAAAACCCAAAACTATAAAAATCCTAGAAGAAAATCTAGGCAATACCATTTGGGACATAGCCCCCAGCAAAGATTTCATGACGAAAATGCCAAAAGCAATTAAATGAAAGCAAAAATTGACAAATGGGATCTAGTTAAACTAAAGAGTTTCTGCATAGCAAAAGAAACTATCATCAGAGTGAACAGACAACCTACAGAGTGGGAGAAAAGTTTTGCAATCTATCCGTCTGACAAAGGCCTAATATTCAGAGTCTACAAGGAACTTAAACAAATGTATAAGAAAAAAACAAACATCTCCATTAAAAAGTGGGCAAAGGGGCCGGGCGTGGTGGCTCAAGCCTGTAATCCCAGCACTTTGGGAGGCCGAGACGGGCGGATCACGAGGTCAGGAGATTGAGACCATCCTGGCTAACACGGTGAAACCCCGTCTCTACTAAAAAATACAAAAAACTAGCCAGGCGCGGTGGCGGGCGCCTGTAGTCCCAACTACTCGGGAGGCTGAGGCAGGAGAATGGCGTGAACCCGGGAGGCGGAGCTTGCAGTGAGCTGAGATCCGGCCATTGCACTCCAGCCTGGGCGGCAGAGCGAGACTCCGTCTCAAAAAAAAAAAAAAAAAAAAAAGTGGGCAAAGGACATGAACAGACACTTCTCAAAAGAAGACATTCATGTGGCCAACAAACATAAAAAAAGTTCAACATCACTGATGATTCGAGAAATGAAAATCAAAACCACGAGATACCATCTCACACCAGTCAGAATGGCTATTAAGAAGTCAAAACAAAAAACAAACAAACAAACAAAAAAAACAGATACTGACAAGGTTGTAGAGAAAAAGGGATGCTTTTACACTGTTGGTGGCATGTAAACTATTTCAACCAATGTGGAAGACAGTGTGGTGATTCCTCAAAGACCTAAAGACAGAAATACCATTTGACCCAATAATCCCATTACTGGGTATATACCCAAAGGAATATAAATCATTCTATTATAAAGACACATGCACATGTATGTTCATTGCAGCACTATTCACAATAGCAAAGACATGGAATCAACCCAAATGCCCATCAATGATAGACTGAATATAAAAAAAATGTGGTACATATATACCATGGAATACTATGCAGCCACTAAAAGGAATGAGATCATGTCCTTGGCAGGGATATGGTTGGAGCTGGAGGCCATTATCCTCAGCAAACTAACGCAGGAACAGAAAATCAAATACCCCATGTTCTCACTTATAAGTGGGAGCTGAATGGTGATAATACATGGATACACGGAGAGGAAAAACACACACTGAGGCCTGTTGGAGAGTGGGGAGTGGGAGGAGGGAGAGCATCAGAAGAATAGCTAATGGATGCTAGGCTTAACACCTAGGCGATGGGATGATCTGTGCAGCAAACCACCATGGCACATGTTTACCTATGTACAAACTTGCATATCCTACACATGTACCCCTGAACTTACAATAAATAAGTAAATAAATTTTTAAAGCATTAAAAAATAAATAAAAAGGGCACATTTTTTATAATGTAGTCATGTTACCAATGTCATACCTTAGAAAGAATTAATTTCTTCAGTAGCATCAAATATCCAATCAGTATTTAAATGTCCAATTATCTCACAAATGTGATAAACATGTTTAAATTTGTTTGAATTAGGATCCAAATAAGGTTCAAATGTTCAGATTGATTAATATGTCTTTTAAATCTATAAGGTTTCCCTTCATATTGTTTTTCTTTGACATTTACTTATTGAAGAAACCAAGTCTTTCATGTTGTCATGTTCACCTTAGTATGGATTTATCTGATTCAATCACTGAGGTGTCATTTAATATATTTCTCTCTCTTCTGTTATTTCCTGCAAATTGGTAATTGAAGGCTTGATCCACTCTTTTGCAAACTTCTTCATAGGTCGTGCTGTGTACTTCCAGGAGGAAGATATAATGTAGGGCTCTCTCTCTCTCTCTCTTTCTCTCTCTCTCTCTCTCTCTATATATATATATGTATGAAGTTATCTTCCATTAATATGCAAAGCCTAACTATCTTAATTCATTACTGGCATTACTGGTCATGAAAAGGTAACATTCTAATTCAGTCTTTCCTTTTTCTTTCTCTGTCACCCAGGCTGGAGTGCAGTGGCCCAACCTCAGCTCACTGCAAACTCTGCCTCCCAGGTTCAGGCCATTCTCCCACCTCAGCCTCCCAAGTAGGTAGGGATTACAGGCATGTGCCACCACTCCCAGCTAATTTTTGTATTTTTTGTAGGGGCGGGGTTTCACCGTGTTGCCCAGGCTGGTCTGGAACTCCTGACCTCAAGTGATCCACCTACCTCAGCCTCCCAAAGTGTTGGGATCACAGGAATGAGCCACCGTGCCTGGTCTCATTTTTCATCTATTAGCTGACATACATCCACAAAAAGAAAATGTTCTCTTTTGCTGTCTGGGTTGCCCATTGCTGTAGTACACAGAAAGAAGGTAAGTTAAAGATTTGATTATTTGATTCTTTTTTTTTTTTTTTTAAGACGGAGTCTCTCTCTGTTGCCCAGGCTGGACTGCAGTGGCGCTATCTCGGCTAACTGCAAGCTCCATCTCCTGGGTTCACACCATTCTCCTGACTCAGCATCCCAGGTAGCTGGGACTACAGGCGCTCGCCACCACGCCCAGCTACTTTTTGGTATTTTTAGTAGAGACAGAGTTTCACTGTGTTAGCCAAGATGGTCTCGATCCCCTGACCTCGTGATCCACCCGCCTCAGCCTCCCAGAGTGGTGGGATTACAGGTGTGAGCCACCGCGCCCAGCCAAAGGTTTGATTCTTTCATTTATGTAACGCTTTTTAATGTGCCACTTTTCAAAATAATGAGTTTATTCACTAGCATTCTCCAATAGTAATTAAGTTTTTGTTTGTTTGTTTGTTTTTTGAGACAGAATCTTGTGATCTCAGCTCACTGCAACCTCCGCCTCCTGGGTTCAAGCGATTCTCCTGCCTCAACCTCCCGAGTAGCTGGGATTACAGGCACCCACCACCATGCTTGGCGTTTTTGTTTGTTTGTTTGTTTTGTTTTTAGTAGAGATGGGGTTTCACCATGTTGGCCAGTCTGCTATCCAACTCCTGACCTCAGGTGATCTGCCTGCCTCTGCCTCCCGAAGTGCTGGGATTACAGGGGTGAGCCACCGCACCCAGCCAGTTTCTTTTTCAATGTTGTCAAGACCATCAATTTAAACATATTTAATAGATGAAGGAGACATAAAATTAGAAAGATATAGAATACTTTAAACTTAATTAACATTTTCTCCTGTTTCTGGGGACAGAAGAAAAAAAATAACAAGCTTGCATCAATAATTGAAGAAAATATATTTTTAATTGAAAAATAATTCACATACCATAAAATTCATGCTTTTAAAAATGTTTTTTATGTACTCAGAAAGTTGTGCTCTCCAATTCCAGAACATTTTGTCACTCCTAAAAGAAATCCATATCCATTAGCAGTCATTCTTTGTTCCCTTCTCACCCCACCTGCACCCCGCCCCTGGCAATCACCGATCTATTAATACTTTCTGTTTCTATGGATTTGCCTGAAAAATACATTCTTTTTAAGCACATTTGTAACATTTGAGAAAATGTAAACTAAGTCTGTTTCTTTAAATGTAAAAGAAATAAAAGCCAGAAAGCAAATTCCAACAACATTCAAAGGATTATTATATTGTTCACATTATTTGACAAAAATACAAATAAATCTAAAATAAATAAATAAAATTATGCCGCAAAATAATAAAATAATACCACATTGGAAGATGAATAATACATTTATTTGACTCATGGATTAGAGACCATGGATCATAATGCCAATATCTGTACTCTGTAAGATATTCCCTCCTTTATAGTACCTATTTAAACCTAAATTTAAAAATATTAAGTGGCAACTTGACGGTATTCAAGAGCATTTAAAAATCTTGTTATGGAGTATGGAGTGTGAAAGGAAGAGAGGAAGAAAGGGAGGAGAGCTACTGGTCTAAAGAGTCCCTGAGAAGACTGCCGGGGCTGACCATGCTCAAGGAGACGGCGCTCGCCTGCGCCCAGGTGGGCAGCAGGGAGAGGTGACATGTGGCAGAGCTGGAGTTTCAGAACAGGGGCCATGCTATGAGTGCTGGTACTGTCCATTAGGGCCAAGAGCTTTTCTGCTGGGAGTGAGAGGCCTCATGACTCGGAAATAGGAGCCCCCTCAGTCACGAGAACACAGGTACATCTCCTTTGCATCAGATCCCTGCAGCGGTGAGGCACATCCCCGCTGCTCTTTCCATTTACATCCACCAATTGATGGTCACTCTGCCGGTTGAATGATGGATAAGAATCCCTCTCAAATGTTAAAGGACTTCTAGTCATCCAAATTTCTGATTTTACATCAACTTGTTCAGATGTCACAAACCCTGCATTTCAAGTCGCCCCAGCATTTTCACCCTGTAGTACCTTTGGCAACATCACTGCAGTGCTTTCTGCCGGCCAGTGTGGATCAAAACTGCCAGCAGAACATACTATTTTCTGCCTTGATTGGCAGAAAGCAGGAGCACAGGAATGGAGTAAACAGATTGGATGGCACTTGGCAAGCTGAGGAAACCACACTTACTTGGCCCTGTCTGGCCCCTGGGACACATCCAACTCTGCCATATTAGCGACTGTGATACTGTACTCTCCAGAATTCCAAAGTATGAGCTATTTCTGAGGGAAACGGGGCAAGCTGACTCAGCCTTTATGCAGTTGCTGAACAGAGCTCCAGTCAAGAGACGCCGCAGGGAAATGCAGCAGGAGCATCCTGGCCTGGTGTTTTGCTAAGGCCGGTGGTCTTGCCAGAGTAGGAGGTACACACAGGGCACTACTTGGGGGCAGTGGCAGGAATTCAGCACCCACAGCAGGATGCAGACTCTGGCTCCCCACAGTATTGGCAGCAAATTCCAGAGACCCGTGATCAGTAGGCATCTAAGGCTGCTAAGGCACTCTTTGAGCAACAAGAATAGTTTGTGGGTCCTGTACCCACAAACCCAGATCCCTCTCCTCTCACTTTACCAGGAAACAAAGTGGAAGGAGGAGGGTGACCTGGGCTTCCAATAGTGATTGGCTTTGTCACTAAGAAAAGCAATTCATTCCTCTTTTCGTTATTGTCTTTTCTTAGACTGGTGGCCAAGAAACAATAGTCACATATGAAACTTCAAGTTGTTTGAAAATTTAACGTGAAACAGTAGTTAGTGAGTTTTCCTTCATGCCAAACTGTCCCGCTAAAACAAACATCAGGTGGCCGTCACCTCAGCCAAGATGTAAGGGCTCACAGACGGGCAGCCATGAAGCCATTGGCCAAGGGCCCACAGGACATCTGTTCTGGGTCTGCCACTGAGTGTGAGCCAAGAAAGTCAGATCTGAGAATAAAATATTTCCAAATATTATTTTCCTCTGGACCTGATTTACAAAGTATAACACAAGCTGGGGAAGAGGGAGTTTTTCCAGGATAAACAACCTGGAGTAGGGGGAGGTTATGTTATTTTAAATGTGAAGCTCGTACAGGGGAGTTCCTGGTCCCCAAGATCAGGGAGCATTCACCGTGATGGTAATTTTCATTATTTTATGCTAACTCTGATGCATAGCATTCCAACATAAGTCTAAAACAAGGCGCTCACTAGAGGAAAGTGAGCCAGCAAGCACCTGTCCTCCACGGACACAGGCCCTCGACATTTGGCTCCGCCACAGTTAGAGGGAAGGACTCCTCCAAGAAGTCGGCTCCTGCTGTTGCCTTCTCTTCCATTTCTACTCTCCCACGATTTCTCCCCAGGAGAACATACACACAGGCATTGACAAGCAGATCTATTATGTGACATTATATGCAGACTTCAGGGTAAAATTGTTGGCACAGCTTGTATAAATTACAGATGCACATTTTCTTGATCAACCCAGGCTCTATACATTAATTGTATAGATCTTCCAATTCAGGCTCACCTCCTTTTTTCTTGAATAATGCAGCAGTTGTTCTTTAAAATATAATAATAATACATGCTGATTATCAAAAGCTTAAGAAATAAAAAATTCAAATTGACAACAATCCTACCACCAGCGAAACCTACTGTATTATAACACCAAGTATAATACACATGTACATAAATATACATACGCACACATGCACACTGAAATCTTGGCATTCATGGGGTAAACATTTGCAATTTCAGTTCTTCCTCGGTAACTCCAGCTTGCACCCCTGCAAGGCACAAATCTCAATCTGGTGTGTGGGAGAATATTGCTAAGCTAATGAGCAATCCTGCAGAAGTTCCTGCCATGATGCCTAGATCTCTGGATGTCATAGATAATGCACAAGCGGATTTGAATCCAATCCAAGTCAATAGATTTATTTGAAAATGCTACTGATAGTGACAGAGACCCGTTCACACTGAGCATGTAGAGGAAGTGGGTGGAGTTAATAAACAGGCTATCCATATATGTGGGTGGAAACAAAGGGAAATACATATGGAACATACAAGGAGTAGAAAGGAAAACCAGGGAGGCAGACCAGGACCACGTTGTCTCCCCACTGCCTGAGGGATTTCCTCACCTCTACTTGCTGCTTTCTGTGCCTTCCACCCCAGTTATCTCTGCTTCTTCCACTTTCGAATGCCTAAAAATGACCATTTCAGCCCCCCAGAATAAATGAATCTTAGTCCCATTTCCTCAAGAAACTGAGTTTCTCAGTCTGAATTTCAACATTACTGGGATATAATCAGATTGGCATGGCTCATCGTTGATTGCCAGGCCAAGGACTGCTAGCCAGGCTTTGGAAGGACTGTCCTGGAGGCCAAAATACACCCTGACCTCATCAGCTGGTCCTGTGGCTCTCAAAGAATAGCCTTTCTCAGACAGGGCATGAACTGGTTGGTATACAGAGCCTCAGACTGCTCAAATCTGGCACTTTGTCTTTAATGTGACAGGGCAACCTTCTTTCTTTGCCACTATAAAACAGATGCAACTTTATTTCTAGTATTTTCTACCCAAGTTTTCCACTTAGTGTTAACACTCTTAACACATTTTGTAAAAATTTAAATACATTTTAACACATTTTCTTAACACATACTTAACCAACCTCCTTGCTACACTCTTTGCCCACATTAGAGTTCAACTTAGTACAACATAGCTCATCTTTTCCTCCATATTCTGTACCTATTTGTGTACTAATGGTGGCCCATTCTAAAATCTTTATCACTGGGTGATATAGTTTGGATAATTGTCCCTTCCAAATCTCATATTGAAATATGATCCCCAATGTTGGAGGTGGCGCCTGGTGGAAGGTGTTTGGGCCATGAGAGCAGATCTCTCATGAATGGCTTGGTAACCTCCCTCCCTCCCTATGATAACAAGTGAGTTTGGGCTCTGTTAGTTCACACAAGAGCTGGTTGTTTAAAGGATCCTGGCACCTCTTCCTCTCTCTCTCTTGCTCCCTCCTCACCATGTGACATACTTACTCCTCATTTGCCTTCTCCCATGGCTGGAAGCTACCTGAGGCCTCACCAAAAGCAGATGCTGGTGCCATGCTTCTTCGTTTTTTGTTGTTGTTGTTTTTATTTTTCTGTTTGTTTTTGATACAGAGCCTTACTCTGTCACCTAGGCTAGGGTGCAGTAGCTTGATCTCAGCTCACTGCAACCTCCCCCTCCCAGGTTTAAGTAATTCTTGTGTCTCAGCCTCCCAAGTAGCTGGAATTACAGGCACGTGCCACCATGCCCGGCTATTTTTGTATTTTTAGCAGAGACTGGGTTTCACCTATGTTGGCCAGGCTGGCCTCAAACTCTTTACCTCAAGTGATCCACCTGCCCCGGCCTCCCAAAGCACTGAGATTACAGGCAGGAGCCACCATGCCTGGCCTTCCATGCTTCTTGTACAACCTGCAGAACTGTGAGCCAAATAAACCTGTTTTCTTTATAAATTAGCCAGCCTCAGGTGTTCCTTTATGGCAACACAAAATGGGCTAATACACTGGGTGAGCCCAGTATCTCTGTATGTGCTGCTCTTGGTTTTATTCTCATTTCTAATGGTAGAAATGGTAGGATGGCATGGAGTTCAGAAAAGTAAGGATTTATGTTAACCTCTGTATAGATACAGGACATTTTGACACCACTATTTTCCAGCCTGATGGATTTTTGACTCTGTGATTATGAACACAAATATCTTATTGAAAATTATAGAACTATTGATAAATTTTACTTCAGAAAACATTTACCAAAGCAAAATCTATTGATCTATTTCATTGATAATTTATTTAACACATAAAATGTTTCCATCTCTTTGTTTTCATTTTTATTTCATGGAAAATATTTTATTTGGAATGGATTATTGTGAATAGTACATTTGTTTTTCTTCTGTACATCATATTTAATCTGCTTCAGTGCCTCATGCAGCCAAAATGGAAGTACCAATTGAGGGTTGTATGAGTTGGGGTCCTGATAGGGCACACATTGCCTACTCAGCCAAGATATTTTCCTTTTTTGCTTAAGAGATTGCTGCTTTGGATTTTATTATATATTATTCACAAAACAAACTAAAGTTACACGTCATTACTTGAATTTTAGTAGTTTCTGAGCTTTGACATGTAAAAGTGATTGTCTTAGTTCTTTGGATGGCTATAACAGAACACACAGACTGGGTAATCTATGATGAACAGATACGTATTTGGTTTACAGTTCTGGAGGTCGGGAAGTCCAAGAGCATGCTGCTGGCATTTGTCAAGGGCCTTCCTGTTGTGTCATTCCATGGTGGAAGGCAGAAGGGCAAGAGAGGGTGATGACAAGCTCAATTCACATCCATCACAAGCCCACTCTGGAGATAGTGAATCCACTCCCTGGATAATAACATTAATCCTTTCAGGAAGGCCCTCATGGCCTAATCATTTCTAAATGGTCCCACCTCTCAACACTATTTCATTGGGGATTGTGTCCAGCACTTGAATTTCGGAGTACACATTCAAAGTATAACGGTGATGAAAAATCTTTTTTATTGTCTCAAATGTCACCAAAATCTCTAGCCTTTTCCTTTATAGTCAATAAAAGTGTAATTAAATACATGAAAAAAATCTCAAGTTTTGTTATTTCAAACTCCATTTAAATTTGACTGTTGGCTCATAATTCAGTGAGCTACCCTTTTATCAAATCACTGTCATTAGAGAATCCATGGTTAAATAAATACATCCAATATTTGTTGTCATTGACAGTAATGGTAAAATTTTGTTTGTGGGAATTTTGGCTAAATTAGGGTTCTTACATAAAGAGGCATTCAGAGGTCCAAACATCATGCCACTGCAATTCAGCTGGTTTCTCATTCCTTCCTTTCCTGAAATAACATTTATTTTTCCTAGAGAAACAGTTAATAAAATTTCTTTTCAATATGCTTCATAGAAATCAGAATGTTTTCCAATAAAAACAGCTTCTCTCTGTTTTTCACTCTGGTCATCTTAGCTCTGCATAGATACATTGAGTTTATTTTAGGTGTCTAAATGAATGTGCTGCATACTGTAGAGAAGGAATAAATGCCCTAGTTTTGAAGACATAATTTCCATTTTTGCTTAGTCGAGAGGCAGCATTGCTGCACGGAGAAGCTCCATTGCTTCTCCATGAGAAAGAAAGATTGCTTGCTTGGTACCAGTTTCTACAGAGAAAGCACAAAGGATCATTGGTTTAGAGGAAGTCCTGTGATATGACAGCTCTCACAGATTCCCAAAATATCCTTTAGTTTTAAAGCAGGTAAAGGCAGGTAGACAACAGCCAAGCATACAAAGAATAATCACGCTTTGAAGATTTTTTCCTTAATGGCCAAGTTTCTTTCTAGCATAGCAGTGGTGCCATCAACGCAAGCTGATCCACTTGTGAGTGATGTGATCGTGCCCTTTAGAAGTCTCTTCAGGTGGAACCCAGTGATTTCACTCAGGGTTTATGCCAGTGATTCACATTCATGTGGGATTTTTGAAGACGCTTTTAAATGAAGGGAATGATTACATAGACTGGGCAGAGTTAAGGGACACAGAGGGTATGGTATCGTGGGAAGCTTGATCATCCCAGGCAATGGTGTTACCAGACCCTGGGTGAAAGCTAAAGTTCTAGAAGAATCTACCCATAGAGGGTGCATTCCCTGCCAGAACCATGCCTAAACAGGAAGAAAGAAAAATACATACCCAACTTCCCTCTCCTCCCACTCTCTGACCCCCTATTAGCCAGTGCCTCCCCTTGGCCAAACCCTTTGGGAAACCCAAGGACATGAGAGCAGGAGGGACAATGTCTGCAGGAGGCAGCATCCCGAAGCACAGAGGAGAAAAACAGAGGGTGGAGAGTGGACTGAGGGGTTGGGTCGAGAAGAACAGAGTATCACCAGCACAGGTAGCATCCCCTCTACTCAGATAGCACAAATGACCCAGATCATTCCGGAAGAGCCCATTGGTTTACAGTCTACCCCCGTCACTCTGGCTCTGAGAAGGTGGGCGTTTCCTCTGCTTTCTCCGGTGCTATGGAGTTCTTGCTCAGGTGGGGCACCTTGACAGCTCTCCCACATCCATTCTCCCCATGTGCACCCTGTGAATGCTCCCCTCTGAGCTCCTGCCCATCGTTCAGGGAAAGAAAAGGCTTGGAAGACTGGCCCTGCTATTTAAGGGTCTACAAATAAAATAAAACTAATCCTTCTCAGTTATTTGGGGTATAAACTTTTTTTAAACCTGATCATGAAAAAGTTTATTTCCCACATGCTGTTGTTTAAATGCATCCCCCAGAAGTTTCTGTTTTGGAAACTTAATTGCCCTTGTAACAGGATTAAGAGGTAAGGCCTTTAAGGGGTGATTAGGCCATGAAGTCTCCATTCTCATTAATGGACTAATGCTGTTATCACAGGGGAGGGCTCCTGACAAAAGGATAAGCTTGGCCCCTGTTTTCTCTCTCTCTCACGGTGGGATGCCCTTATACCATGGCAAGACTCTTGCCAGATGCCGGTGCCATTCTCTTGGACTTCTCAGCCTCCAGAACCGTGAGTCAAACACACTCCTGTTCTTTATAAATTTTGTAGTTTGTAGTATTCTCTTACATCAACAGAAAACTGAAGACACATTTTAAAAGAAAGTGAGTCTTTGTGACAAAATCTAGAAATTCAGAGTTCACCTTTTGTTGCCAATTTCTACAAAGTCAAGACTTACAGAAAAATCCCAATTCTTCCATCAGTTCTGGAAAATCTCTTTTTCTTTTCTTCCCCCCTCCCTCAGTTCTAGAAAATCTCTAACAACCATTTTTTATGTGCAGTTTTAATATTTGCCAGTAATTGTTGATTTTTTCTGCTGGTGACATTTGTAATTTGGATTTAAGACTGATACTTTGTATTTTTTTCTTGAATAATCTATGAGAAATTGTTCATGGTTTTGCCCAGGAATTCCAGAACTGCAATTACTAATGTTTGGTCTATTGTTTTGCTAGCTTAGTTCTTACATATTCTTCTCTTCTAAAAGAACTTATTACAACATATGGCAATGTTCTAATTATCTATCCAAAAAGCCCAAGGAGACAAAATGCTTACTTTTTGCTTTTGCTTCATCAAATCTTTTGTCCCTTCATCAAATGTTTAGCTTTTACCATTGTTTTGCAGCTATTATCTGCTTTTATAAAAATGAATATAGATGCATATCCTGACTTTTACTCATAAACATTTCACAATGAGCATTTTCCCAAGCTGGGCTATAGTCTACCAAAATGTGACTTTAGTCATTGTGTCATATTCCTTCTAATGAAAACACTTCAGAATAATTTCCCAATTTTGGGGCCAGGCACGGTGGTTCATGCCTGTAATCCCAACACTTTGGGAGGTCAAGGTGGGCGGATCACCTGAAGTCAGGAGTTCAAGAACGGCCTAACCAACATGGTGAAACCCCATCTCTACTAAAAATACAAAACTTAGCTGGGTGTGGTGGTAGACGCCTGTAATCCCAGCTCCCTGGGAGGCTGAGGCAGGAGAATCGTTTGAACCTGAGAGGCAGAGGTTGCAGTGAGCCAAGATGGCACCACTGCACTCCAGCCTGGGCAACAAGAGTGAAACTCAGTCTCAAAAAAATAAAATAAATAAAAAATAAAAAGTAATTCCCAGTTTTTGGACTCTTTTCGTGTTATTACTAAAACTTGGAAAACATTATTTGTAACTCTTTTCCCGTCTAATTTTTCCTCTGTAAGTCTTCCTATAAGTACAATCAGTAGATCAAATAACATGAAATTTTAAAGGCTCTTGAGCCAGGCATGGTGGCTCATGTCTGTAATCCCAGCACTTTGGGGGGCTGAGGTGGGTGGATCACCTGAGGTCAGGAGTTGAAGATCAGCCTGCCCAACATGGTGAAATCCCGTCTCTACTAAAAATACAAAAAATTAGCCGGGCATGGTGGTGGGTACCTGTAATCCCAGCTACTCAGGAGGCTGAAGCAGGAGAATCGCTTGAACTGGGAGGCAGAGATTGCAGTGAGCAGAGGTTGCAGTGAGTCGAGATCACACCAGTGCACTCCAGCCTGGGCAAAAAGAGGAAAACTCTGTCTCAAAAAAAAAAAAGGCTCTTGAGTCATTTTTCCAGAAGATTTTCCTCAAGATATAATTATGCTTCTGCTCAAACACAGAAATAAAAAGAGAAAAAAACCCAAAGTCCTACCATAAGCTTTGTAGCTTGAAAAATGTTTAAAGCTGACGTACAAAAGTCTCACTTAAACCATTAAAAAATTAGTGTAAACATCACATCGAACAACACAAGTTTTTTTTTTTTTACTTTTTAGATTGACACATTAAACCGCATGTATTTCTTGTGTACAACATGATATTTTGAAGTATATATACATTGTGGAATAACTAAACCTAGCTAATTGACATATAAAAAAATAAGGGAATCCTGTCACCCAAGACAGCATAGATGAACATGGAGGACATTGTATTAAGTGAAATAAGCCTGGCCCAGAAAGACAAACACTGCATGGTCTCATTCATATGTAGAATCTAAAAAGTTGAACTCACAGAAGTGAAAAATAGAATGATGGATACCCGGGGTTGGGTGGTTGAGGGGAATGGGCTGGAAAGATGTCTGTTCAAGGATATAAGGCTTCAGTTAGACAGGAGGAAAAATTTCAAGAGATTTACAGTCATTAAACCAGTTTCAATGTACGAACATGATTAGATCCAGGATTTTTTTCTTTAAAGCTTTAAATGATATATTTGAGACAACTGGGGAACCTGAATACGGTGTTGTGGTTATACAGAACATCATTCTTAAGAGAAGCATGTGAAGTGACATGACCTACACATTGTTCAGCAGTTTTTAACATATAATATAGATAGACACATATATGCATATAAACAAACACACTTTGAAATAAAAATAAATCTTGGGACCCCCAAATCACTAAGCCAAAGGGAAAAGTTAAAATGGGAACTGGTTAGGGCAAATCTGCCTCTCATTCTTTCAAAGTCACCCCTCAGCATACTGAGATAAATGCATATCTGATTGCTTCCTTTGGAAAGGCTATGCACTCAAAAGAATGCAAGCATTAGTCTCTTATCTACCTGTGTTCTGGAAGCCCCAACACAGCTTCAAGTTGTCCCACCTTTCCAGACCGAACCAATATCTTACATATATTGACTGATGTCTCATGTCACCTTGAAACATGTAAAACCAAGCTATGGCCCAACCACCTTGGGCATATGCTGTCAGACCTCCTGAGACTGTGTCACACGCAGGTCCTTAACAATGGCAAAATAAACTTTATAAATTAACTGAGACCTATCTCAGATATTTTGGGTTAACAATACATACAAACATACATACTTTCTGCCAGTGAAAAGGTGGTAAAATATTAACAGCAGGTGAAGTTAGGTAATTGTTATTTAGATGTTTAATGCTAGCTACAGAACATTTATGTTTTGAGCACTACTGGGAAATATAACTAGTCCCACAGCAGCGGGGGCAGAATGTTCAGTCAGCAGTGTCTCACGTAAACATGAAGACTTAACATCCTCAACTTCAATCACAGCCTGTCACACAGCAGGCTCGTGTCCATGCGACTAGCTCCCTATGAGGACTCTGGACGGCAGGATTCAAGTGGATGTGCCTGGGTGGACACAGGTGTCTGTGGTTTGCCTCTGGAGAGCAAGCAGCAGAGGGAGGGTTTAGAAGCCTGTGCTGGCCTTCCCTAGTCTTCCTGCACTGGAAGCTGTGCTGCAACCCAGTTTAACCAACAATATAACTTTCTCTTGGGTCAGCTGAAGCCTTCAACAAGGCACCCAGCTAGGAATGGGACCCCAAAACAAAAGGGCCTGTGGGAGCCTTCTCAGGTTCTGGTGTAAGGGCAACGACAAATGTAAAAAAAGAAAACTTGAATTTTCTCCAGTACAAGAAACAAAAGAGACCCCCCTATTTCTTTCTTTAGAGGATTTACTTAATTTTTTTATTTTTTTACTTCAATAGCTTTTGGGGTATAAGTGGTTTTCGGTTATGTGAACCCAGAAAATCTGAGACAAGTCTCAGTTAATTTAGAAAGTTTATTTTGCGAAGGTTGAGGACATGCATGTGACACAGCCTCAGAAAGTCCTGACGACATGTGCCCAAGCTGGTTGGCGCACAGCTTAGTTTTGATATTGTTTTATATTGGATATAGTTGCAAAGCTCTATATGAGATATGAGGCATCAGTCAATACATGTAAGAAGTACACTGGTTCTGTCGGGAAAAGCGGGACATCTTGAAGCAAAGGTAGGAAGACTGGAAGCAGGGAGGGAGCTTCCAGGTCACAGATAGGTGATGCACAAACGGTTACATTCTTTTGAGTTTCTGATTAGCCTTTCCAAAGGGGGAAATCAGATATGCATCTATCTCAGTGAGCAGAGGGGTGACTTTGAGTAGAATGGGAGGCAGGTTTGCCCTAAGTCGTTTCCAGCTTGAGTTTTCCTTAGTGATTTTGGGGGCCCAAGATATTTTCCTTTCAGTTACATGAATGAATTCTGTAGTGGTGAAATCTGAGATTTTAGTGCAAAGGGCAACCAAGTTGTATTCACTGTACCCAATATGCAGTGTTTTAAGCTCACCCCCCACCTTCCTCCTTGAGTCTCCAAAGTCCATTATATCACTGTATTCATTTGTGTCTTCATAGCTTAGCTTCCACTTGGAAGCGAGAACATATGGTATTTGGTTTTCCATTCCTGAGTTACTTCTCTCAGAATAATGGCCTCCAGCTTAGAGGATTTATTTTAGAAAATGCCTCATCATAAGTTCTTTCTCTCTCCTTTTCAGATAGATTTATGCAAATCTTTGCCAGTCTTACAATCCAGGGATGCTTTTCTCAAGTACCTGGGAGCCATCTCTTTGAAATGTAAACATCAAGGAAGAGAACCAACCCCCTATCCCCAGAGTCCAGGGGAGGGCAGGAGTCCAACTTTAGCAGGCACCTGGCTACACATTTTATTTTCTTTTGGATAAAGGCAATTAGCAAGCACAAGTGACCACTCCAATTACCAGGTGAATATGAAACAGGAGAGTTTCCTGACCCCCCTCACAGGACCTGCAGCAGGGGTGTGGCTCATATGTTAGGCTACCACACCCTCAAACCCCTTATAGGAGGGGGAGCCCACAGACAGGCAGGTGCAGGAGCCAGGGTGAGCACTTTTGGGCTCCAGCCCCATGGTAGTGCCTAGGGGTGGGTGCCTGCAACTCCCGAAGTTCCAATGGGCATGTGACAGTGCTACTTTAGCTCTGCCGTCCACAGACGGCTTACATGTTAACCAGCTCAGTGCCCTCTTGGTACCCAGGTCCTTGTCCGGCATCCAGAAAGAGTCAGTTCACACGGACAAATTGAAGGATGCTAAATGAGGAGGATTTTGTTGCCAGATGGAAGTGTCTCTCAGTGGGATGAATGGGGAGTTGGAAAGGGGATGAAGTGGGAAGCTGATTTTCCCCTGGAGTTCGTCCATCCTGCAACTGACCTCTCCAACCATCCCCAGCTGAACTCCTCTCAACCTTCAGAGGCTCCTTCTCTTCTCTCCTTCTCTGCAACTCTACCACTCTTCTGTTCCCCTGCTCTTCTGCTTATGGAGCCCGGTGTTTTGGGTTTATATGGATACAGGATAGGAGGGTGTGGTAGGCCAAAAGGCAATATTTGGACATGAAAACAGGAATGCCTGTTCCCATTTAGGGCTTTCAGTTTCCAGGCCTGAGGATGGGGCCCTTGCTGGGGAACCTCCCTCTTCTACCCAGTATTTCCCTGCCTCCTGTCCATATCAAATGTAGTATGAACTATATGTGACAAATGGTGCTGCCAAGTTCTCTTACATAAGGACTAGTTATTTTTCTTGAGAACAAGTATGCGATGAGTTGTATCTGCCAGGTTATATACATGGTTGATTTCTTTCTATCTTTGCAATCTCTTTCATGGATTGCCTGTGATATGTGTCACATGAGTTTAGTGTGTATTCAATGATGAAACTGTTTTCTTTCTCTTCTAAATTTGTGGAGAGGCTTTCTGGGTTAGCAGGAGAATTTGTTTTCAATTCCATTTCCTCAGTACTGGAAATGTCTGTAACTTGAGCTAGGTGGTGGTTACATGAGTATGAACGTACGTAAAACTTCTTTAACCTTTGTGTGTATCACTCTAGGTAAATTCCATGTCAATTTAAAAAGAAAGAAAGAAAAAAGACAAGAAAATGCCAATTCAGCCACTGCCTTTTGCCTTCCCACAGGTGAAGAAGGGACACAGGGCGTGCTGCACGGAAGCCTCTCATTTCCAACTCTGACCACCAGCACCTGAAAACACAGTGGCCTCCACCTCACTGCCTCCACCTCGCTGTCTCCACCTCGCTGTCTCCACCTCGCTGTCTCCACCCAGAGCGCGTGCCCAGAGCGCGTGCCACTTCCTACCCAGCAAGGGGTCCGAAGGATGTAATCTGAGCTTTGTAACTATATCCAATATAAACAGGATGCAACGAAGGTTGAGAGAACAAATCCAGCTATCTTCTGTGATGATTGTGCATGCCTCGGGCCAAGTCACGTTGTTAGGCAGATTGCTGAGTTGGGTGAGTGCTTGCAGCAAAATATCAAACTAGCAGGTGGTGACGGGATATCACCCACTTATTAGAGAGGAGGAACTGCCTTTGCATGAAGAAAAAATTACAAATGATCAAAAAATATGAGAAAAAAGTTTCATCTTTTCAGGGTAAGAATATGGATAAAGACAGGTAGAATGGGTATTTATTGTCTTCAATTACAAGCAAACTACCAGGGATCAAGGAAATATAAAGATAGTTTCTTCCTCCACTTACAAAACTATCGGTAGGGCCCAACCAGACAAAACTATACAAGCTGGCCGGGCGTGGTGACCCACACCTGTAATCCCAGCACTTTGGGAGGCCAAGGCGGATGGGTCATCTGAAGTCAGGAGTTCGAGACCAGCCTGGCTAATGAGGCAAAACCCCGTCTCTACTAAAAATACAAAAATTAGCCGGGTGTGGTGGTGCATGCCTGTAGTCCCAGCTACTCAGGAGGCTGAGGCAGGAGAATCACTTGAACCCGGGAGGTGGAGGTTTCAGTGAGCCGAGATCGCACCACTGCACTCCAGCCTGGGCAACAGAGAGACTCCGACTCAAAAAAAAAAAAAAATTATACAAGCTTAGAAAATGCAGTTAGAGCCAACCTGCCAGGCATCCTTGCATACTTCAGACCAGGGACCCTTGTCTGCATGCTTTGCTTGGGCCCATCTCTACAGCACTCTTCTGTCTGCAGAGATTGGGGCAGGCACCTTGGGATGACTAATCACTGAGCAGGGCTTTTCCATGTGTCCCAGAGTTAGTGACAAAGTCCAAAGCTGCGGACGGAAAACACTCAGTACCCTCACCACAAATAGAGAAAGATAGCAGTCCCACAACCTTGGATTGAAGAAAGAGGCTCAACCACACCCCTCTACCTGCCTTACCAGAAGGAGTGGAATGAGGAAGGGTGGGGGTGGGGGGTCAGAGTTAGCCTGTGGTTTTGCCCAGTTTGGTAGTGAGAGGCTTCTCTCTTCTCCTTCTATGGAAAAGAAAGAGGTGCTTCTCTCACCCACTTACTCAAAGCCAAGAGAGGAGAGGGGAGCTAGAGGAATCATTTATGGAGACTGCAGGTGCCTGGAAGAAGGACTGGCCTCTTTCTACCTGGATGATCCTTTCTGCAAGTGGGAAAGTTCACTAGAGGAACCCAGGCCAGCATGATGAGAAGGGTCCGCTGTGGGGTGTGCCCAAGAGCAGGAGGGATTTGCTTCTTCATCTGTCCCAGGTCTTGGAAGCTCTGAGGGCATAAGCCACCACAGTATGAAGAGCAGATGCTGGAGGAGGGCACAGGGCCAGACAGGGCAAGCCCCACACTGAAGAGATGTTGTAGATGTGGATTACTG